>NW_006297145.1:3383682-3392096 GCF_000327345.1 Myotis davidii | reverse complement strand
ATAAAATCATGTGAATTAGAGCTGTATGGAACATTTCATACATATTATCATAACTGACTGTAAAAATATATGAGCTCATTTTCCATATTTCTACAGCTTTGGAAATATCAACAGAGAGGTTGAGCAATTTGATCAAGGTCACACAGTACAAGGCAGAACTAAAACTAAAATCTAGACCTCCAAGATTTAGAATTACACAGGGTGGGGCAGAAGTAGGTTTATGAGTTATGGGTAGGAGAAACACAGTATCTTTGTATTATTATTATTATTTATTAATTATTGCATCATTTTCCATGAAAACAACTGTAAAACTACTTTTACCACACCCTGTATTTTTAGGTGTCTTACATTCTTTCATCTTCAAAGGATTAAAAACAGAAAAAAAAACATTTTATATGAAGACTATAAAAACAGAGATCGGAGGGAAGATGGTGGGGTAGGTAAATGTCTGTACTCACTGCCTCTCACAAAGACATCAAAATTACAACTAAAAACAGAACATCCATCATCAGAAGTGTCGGAAAGCTGGCTGAATAGAAGTCCTACAACTAGACAAGAAGAAAGCACACTGAGACTGATAGCAGGTGCAGAGGCATTGAACGGGCTGGTCTGGCATCCGTATGTGCTGCTTTTTTAAATGGGAAGGAGATCCTCTCTGTGGAGACTGCCCAGAGGAGGAAGGGGTTCCAGACCTACACCAGACCTCCAGCCCAGGGTCCCAGATCTGGGAAGAGAAGTCCCCATAAGTCTGAGCTGTGAAAACAGTGCGGATTGGGGCTCAGTGACATAGAGGCTGCTGGAGACCCAGCTGTTCCTCTTAAAAGGCCAGCACCAGGAACTGAACTTACAAGGTCCTGCTTCCTCCTGCTTTCTCTGAGCTCCAGTACCAGGGCGAAGCTTTGGGAGACACAGACACATAAGAGGAGAAACTGGATTGTCTGGCATCAGGGCAGGAACTGGAGGATGGCTTTCTCTAAGATCAAGGTGCTTGCTGGAATCATTGTTCCTCTGTTGGGATCTCCCCTGTCAGAGGACTGGCAGCCATTTCTGTTTGCTCCACTCTGGTGATTCCCTAAGATCCCGCCTCATCCAATTTACAACCCATCCCAAGCTGTGTGCAGCAGCTTTTACATATGAATGGCCTGCCCCTGCTCAGGCTAAATCAACAAGCTGTAGCTGGGTCAGGGAGCCCCAAACCTATAAATAAAAGTCCCAAGACCTGGCACCAACACAAGGCTGCCTGACTTCACAGCTTGGCCTCATTTGGGCACTTCCAAACCCAATACAAAGAGGAAGAATCTACAGATCTCTCTGTAGCACCTGTTGGGTGGCCCCAGGCATTGGCTGACTTTGCATCTCCCTGGAGACCCAAGAGCCAGTGTACCCAGTGATCAGTGTCAGACCATACCAGATTACAACTCCACACATCCATAAGCTACATATCAAAAGGGCAGACTCAGTAAGCACCAAAGCCCCACTGAAGCAAGTCCTGCTCCCTAGGGGTATCTCCTGCACAGCAGCTCTCCCACTGTAATCACAGCTGGTCCTCATAACCAATTGGACTGGAGGTCAATTCCCCCCAGTGGCACCAACAGCAATCAAGGCTCAACTACAACAAGACAGTGCTCACAGCCCACAAAGGGGTGCACCTAGAGGGACCAGCTCAGGTGACTGGGGAGCCACTGGGCCTTATAGGAAAACTATTACACAAGGCCACTCTACCAACTCAAGGAGACATAGCAGGTCTAACCAGTACATAGAAACAAATACAGGGACAGAGTCAAAATGTGGAGACAAAGAAACATGCCACAAATGAAATAAATAGAAGAAAGCAGACTACTGGATATAGAGTTCAAAACCATGGTTATAAGGTTACTCAAAAACCTGCTAGAAACGTCCAAGGAACTCAGTGAGACTTTCAAGGTGAGATGCCAAAAAAATGGAAAAGGACCAGTCAGAAATTAAGCATAAACTGGCTGAAATAAAGAATAATATACAGGGCTTCAACAATAGAGTAGAGGATTCCAAAATCAAATCAATGATTTTAAATATGAGAAAGCAAAAATCACCCAAACAGAAGAGCAAAAAGAAAAAAGAATCCAAAAATATGAAGATAGAGTAAGGAGCCTCTCGGGCAACTTCAAGTGTACCAACATACACATTATGGGGTGCCAGAGGAAGAGAGAGAGCAAGATATTAAAAACCTATTTGAAGAAATAATGACAGAAATCATCCCCTACCTGGTGAAACAAATAGACTTACAAGTCTAGGAAGCACAGAGAGTCCCAAACAAAAGAAACCCAAAGAGGACCACAGCAAGACACATCATAATTAAAGTGCCAAGGACTAAAGACAAAGAGGAAGAAGAAAAAGAAATGAACAACAAAATGGCAATAAATCCATACCTATTAACAACTGAATCTAAAAATCAAAATAAACGAATAAGAAATCTAATGAACAGAATAAACTGGTGAGTAAAATAGAATCAGAGGCATGGAAATGGAATAGACTGAGGATTCTCAGAGGGGAAGGGGTAGAGGGGTGAGAAGAGATTAAACAAAGATCTTATAAACATATATGGATTACCTATGGACACAGACAATAGGGTGGCAAAGGCCTGGGGTGGGGTGGGAACCAGGTGGAGGGAGGTAATGAGAAGAAAAAAGAGGGACATCTGAAATACTCTCAACAACAAAGATTAAAAAAAAAGACTATAAAAACAGGACTATATGAATTCATATTAGTATAAAGATGTTTTTTCTCTCACTCAAATATATTCTGCCACTTATGTGAAGATATTCTATGTATTGATAAAGAGTTAATTTTAATACAAAAATGTGGTATGACTATGAAGGTTTAGACTGGAGCATGGTAATAAATTACCATTATGCTACCCAGAAAGATGGCTAAGTGTGGTAGACGCAAAAAACTTGAAAATACAAATCTGGCCAGAAGAGGCTCTCTCTGTATCTTAAAATATATAAGGAGCCTGGCTGTCATGGCTCAGTGCTTGAGCATTGACCTATGAACCAGGAGGTCAAGATTCAATTCCCGGTCAGGGCATATGTCAGGGGCTAAGGTTGAGGGGTCTATCCCCATTCTGGGATGTGCAGGAGGCAGCCAATCATTGATTCTCTCTCATCATTGATGTTTCTCTCTCTCTCTCCCTTCCTCTCTGAAATCAATACAAAAATAATAAGGAGGTGTATTATAATGATAAAGAGAACTATTCAATGCTTTGTTCTTACCTCTGCTTTTACCTTTTAGTTATTAACTTTGTGGTGAAATGGAAATAGCATGGAATTCATAAAGAAACAAGTTCACATTTAAATGCTGGACCCGTCATTTAATTGAGTTACTAATAAGAAGAATCCTATATAATAAAAGGCTAATATGCAAATTGTCCCCTTGGGAGTTCGACCGACCAGGAGTTCAACTGCTTGCTATGACATGCGCTGACCACCAGAGGATGGCACAGAATGAAGGCAGGCCCCGGCTTGCAGCTGGCAGCCAGGGGAAGCAAGGCCCCAGCCAGCAGCTGGCAGTTCAGGGAAAGAAGGCCCTGATCGACCCTGATCGCCGGCCAGGTCTAGTGACCCTACCCGTGCACAAATTTTGTGCACTGGGCCTCTAGTAAAAATACAATGCTTATCGTGTTTACGGTAGTTGTGTGTCTGAGACTGGGCTAATAAATGTATGTTCATTATCTCATTTAATCTTCAGAGTTACACATCAAAGTTGCTCCTCTTATTATTTTTATTTTATACATGCTGAGAATTCACCAACCATGTTGTGTACTTATACACACACACACACACACACACACACACACACACACACACACAAAACTTATTCAAGATGATACAACAATCCTGTGACAGAAGACTCAGTTCAAATCTATTCTTAAAGTTTCAGGGACTTAAACAAGTATGATGCATAGTTTCCTTTACTTTATGGCTCTCTTACTTGACATACCTTCATTGAATATGTTATTTTTTTTACATTTAAGACCAAATTAAAAGGATCAGCCACAGTTCTTTTAATACATTATACTGAGAATTAAATGGGATCCCACATGTAAAATGCCTGGGCCATAGAAGTATGCTTACCAAAGTTTGTTCCCTTTCTGCTTCTGAATCGTCAACCTTCTCTCTCCTTGGAGTTCCCCTCCACTGGCTCAGCCCCCTCATCCTTTTCCTGCCCTCCCCCTTGCGTGGGCACAGATGGCAGCGAGACCCAATGACATGGGTCATCGTTACTGCTAGCTGTGTGTCTGGGGTTAAGTAATTTCTTCATTATCTTTCCTTATTGCAAACAGCTTTTGTAAGAAGGGTCCATTAGTAAGTACTGATGCTGGCAGGCAGGGGGTGCAGTCTGTCAAACAGCTGAAATGAAGGACTGTCCGTTCAGCAGCAAGACACAAAATGCCAATTTACAACAAAGATTGAATAAGAGTAATGTAACTAGAGGAACGAGCACACACTCATCAATGATGAATAAAGGGCAAAGGAAGTTTCCGGGTGTGCTGTTTGGAGAAAGTGTGCAACTTTATGAAAGTCCATGCTTTAAAGACAAAATACAGTTTAAATCAACTTGCAAAGAAATATTTTTTTAAAAAGAAAAAAATATTGCAATCACGCACAATGACTACTATGTGCAATGTGTTAGGAATCATGTAGGATCAGGTTGCAAACACCGTTTTCAAGAAGTTTACAGACTAATAAAGTAGTATACAGTGGTTTTTGAGAACATAGTGTTTGCACTTAGAATGTAAAGTCCAGCTCTATGACCTTGAGCTGCCTATATAAATCTCAGTTCCTTACTTGTAAAATGGAAATTTTAATGAAACACCGTAGGGCTGACGTGAAGGTTAGGAAAGCATGTGACCTTGTGTCTAGCACACGGACATGCCCTCAACATCACTGATTTTTAAGAGCAATATGATATTATCCCAAAACATTGTAAGACAGAAAATTCTAGGAGTAAAAAGATAGCTTGTGAGGTGAACTTGGAGTTCAAAAATAACATGTGTTTGCTTGGATCAGGAATTAGGAAATGAAGAGTAAACACTGATATTGCTCCTGGAGAAAGGGTTATGATTTGGCCGTGCTAATTTTGCAGACGGTTATAGGCAGGCATAGCAATGGAAACAAAAGTGGGCAGCTGAGAAAGCTTGGAGCAGGAGAGAGGAGCAGGCAGCAGTTGCATTTGTCTTTAAATATAGGGTGTGGAGGTGGAGGTTGTTGGAGATAAGATGCTGAGAACAATTTCAACCTAGATCTTTAAAGGTCTTAGATGTTAAACCATTAAGTTAGGACTCCAAAGTCTAGAAACAAAGTTGCCAATGGCGGTTTTCTGAACAGGATGGAAATGTCATCATTTCTTTTTATCAGGGCGTAGTTCAATCTCTAGCTTTACCTTCGCATAGTGTGGTATTTGAGAGCATGAGTTTGGATGTCCAGTGGTCTGCTTCTGAGGCTCAGCTCACTGCAGAATTCAGTCATGTTATTTCACCTCTTTCTACTTCAGTTTCTTCATTAGTCCACTGGCATTGTTATGATCTCTAACTCATAGCAGTAATAGATGGTGATTAGGTGAGATAATACATTTCATCTATTTCATCATTTAGAACTCCTTGCTTCACCATTGCCTAGTACCAAAGTTCGTCAGTTAATCACTAATGCCCAGTCAATGGCATGGTTATTACTTGATAAATGGGTGGCTGGTGATGCTTTTGCTTTATCAGTTTTTCTCCTACTGCTGGTACCATATATTCAATTTCATCTTGGACATAAATATGGCTATGCTATAAACCTGTGTCTAAACTAATCATGGTATAAAACAGAACGGCTTTGGTAGGATGGCCATGGAGATGTCACAGCGGGAATGACAGGGTGGCTGGGGCATCATGAGGAAGAGTATGAGAGAACTCAGAGCCCAGTGGTCAGACCTAGGAATTAGAGCTCGGAGAAGCATCTGCCGTCCAGGAAAATCACTGGTAAGTTTGCTGGAGGAGGCAAGCTCCCATTTGAAGTTTGGCTCAACTAGCCATGAATTTCCCTGCTGGTTTGTCCTAATTCTGTCTCAGAGACTGGACTTTGTTGAGTAATCTTGCAATTTTTATCCCCAAGCTACTGACGCTCTACTGATTCTCTATTACTTTCCATCAAACCAGCCTTCTGTGTTCCCAACCCCTGATGTCTAGATATCAGTGGAACTTCATACTCTTCACAGCTCCCGGGGCTACACTGATTGGAGCTTCCTAACACCTGCTGGAGTTTAGAAATAAACAATCAGAAGAGCAAATGACTTGCTCTGAGACACATACCCAGTTAGGAGGAGCACTGGCCTGGGGCTCTGGGTGTCCTGCCCGGCCATACACATTCTGCCCTGGCACAGCATGGCCTGTCTATCTGCCTGGAGACATCACACTCCAATGGCACTGTGTGCAGACCAGATGTGCAGGAACATCACCCTCAGACCAAAATTCCACCACTTGTATGGCACTTAAATGGCTTTCATTACACCTCATGCATCCCAGCGTAATAATGGGCTGTTAGTCTTACTTCAAAAGCCAGGCAACTATGGGAGAGAGGACGGTTTGGGAAATAGGTCCTATAGGATGGCTTAGAGACATTGGGACTATTTAGCCAAGACAAGAGAAGGTGGATGAGTAACTTAATAATAATCATCAAGGGATATTCAAAGACCAGCTGTAATCCCTTGCTACCCGGGGCAGTAGGAAGGAAATTGCAGGAGTGAGAATTTAGTTACAGCATTATGAAAGACTTTTTTTTTTCTTTTCTTTAGTTGTAAGGTGTATTAGACACCAAAACATGACACTGAGCAAAATTCCCTGGCGATATCCCAGAACAAAATATATATGTCTGCCAGTGATTTCTGAGCACTACTTCTTGGACCATTAAGATCAACGTACTTGGAGCATCACTTATGAAAACTCCTGGGGCTCATTTCAGACCTTCAGCGTCACCATCTCTGGGGTATTTTAGCAAGGCCCAGGGTGAGTCGTGCACAGTCGCATTTGAAAAGCCCTTGCACATGGAAAATAAGTACAATTTAACAGAGCAAGGATGTCTGGAGTGCCCACTTGGTGATCCTACCACTGCTGTTAGCCTCAGGGAATAAAGATAAAAGAATGCAGTATTATTTTAGCCCTGGTGGAGCTTTCCCATAAAGTAATTAAAGACTAATGATGAATGAGGGCAACTGTTTTGTCTTGAATGTAGTAGTGTGATTTGGGGGAAGTTTCTTAATTCCTTTGGCCTGCGGTCTTAAATTGTTAAATTGAGAAGTTGAATCAAATGGTTCTATAAGTTTTTGTGAATCTTTAAAATAACACAATACAGAATAAAGCCTATTTTTAAAAATTGCTAAATGCTAATTAAAGAGAATAAAAGGGGCTATCAACAGGAAGGCCAATTCATGTGGACAGGACTTAGTGGAGAAGGCCTCCTGGAGAACAGATTTAAACTTGCATTAAAGGGTGGATATGATAGAAAGATCTATGCATATGTGGGGACTCCATTTTTTTAAATACTACTGTGTAGACTCAATTGGTTGGAGTGTCATCCTGTACACCAAAGGGTTGTGGATTCAATTCCCACTCGGGGCACATACCTAGGTCGCAGGTTCAATACCCCCCATTGAGGCAGTGATGGTACACAACCTACTGATGTTTCTCTCTTACCAGTACATCAATGTTTCTCTCTGTCTCTCCCTCTTTCTCTCTCAAAAATCAATTAAAAAATACATATCCTCAGGTGAGGATTAAAAACAACAAAAAATTATAAAGTACAGAAAACTGCAAATACGAGTCTAATTTGAGTAGAGGATGAATACTCAGTTGATTTTAAGGTTGTTTGTTAATATGATTGGATTTTATTAATTGATTGGGGAGTGACAAGGCAGTGGTACATGTAGATTTCAATAATGCATTTTTTAAAACTTGCATTAAAGGGTGGATATGATAGAAAGATCTATGCATATGTGGGGACTCCATTTTTTTAAATACTACTGTGTAGAAGGTACACACATTATTTCATTTATTATATTACATCATTTAATACCTACAAAGACTTGTGAAAGTAGGGACAACTTTTAGAGGATTTTACCATATACTAGTCATTGGTGTTTTATAAATGTTATCTCATTGAATAATCCCTAGTACATCAGTTTCCAAATGGAGTGATAGACCTTTCTCTTTTTTTAAAAAAAAAATTCTTACATTTGCATGACTTTATTGATTTTAAAGATGGGAAGAGAGAGAGAGAGAGAGAGAGAGAGAGAGAGAGAGAGAGAGAAAGAGCGAGCGAGAGAGAGAGAGAGAGAGAGAGAGAAACATTAACTTGTTCCACTTATTTATGCATTCATTTTTTGATTCTTGTATGTTCTCT
>NW_006297145.1:3366276-3374404 GCF_000327345.1 Myotis davidii | reverse complement strand
CCTAGGTCGCAGGTTCAATACCCCCCATTGAGGCAGTGATGGTACACAACCTACTGATGTTTCTCTCTTACCAGTACATCAATGTTTCTCTCTGTCTCTCCCTCTTTCTCTCTCAAAAATCAATTAAAAAATACATATCCTCAGGTGAGGATTAAAAACAACAAAAAATTATAAAGTACAGAAAACTGCAAATACGAGTCTAATTTGAGTAGAGGATGAATACTCAGTTGATTTTAAGGTTGTTTGTTAATATGATTGGATTTTATTAATTGATTGGGGAGTGACAAGGCAGTGGTACATGTAGATTTCAATAA
The DNA here is from genome assembly GCF_000327345.1 of Myotis davidii. Taxonomy (NCBI): domain Eukaryota; kingdom Metazoa; phylum Chordata; class Mammalia; order Chiroptera; family Vespertilionidae; genus Myotis; species Myotis davidii. Next base: position 3,374,090 of record NW_006297145.1, on the reverse strand, counting down.
TGCATTTTTTAAATAAGACTTCAAGATTTAAAATTGAAACATAAATTAATAAAGTAGTTTTAGATTTCCCAAGTAGTTGAATATTTTCTCATTAAATATGTTTTGATTGTTTTGATATTGTTTTCTACTAACTTGTATACAAAGAAGGACTTTCTCAGCTTCTAAAGAACTTGGGTTTGGGATATTTTTGTCTCAAGTCTTCATTCAAAAATTAGATGAAGTTTTTGAATAAAAAATAAACTGATGAAAAATATAGGACTGGAGGCATGGCTACGTGGAACAGAAAGACAGATCTCAGAGGGGAAGGGGGGAACTGGAGGAGATTAAACAAAGAATATATATGCATATATGTATAGCCCATGGACACAGACAATATTGGGGTGAAGCTTGGGGATGGGGACTAATGGAGGAGGTTAAGGGGGGAATTGTGGGACATCAGTAATAGTGTCAACAATAAAAAATTAAAAATATTTATGAAGTGATCAACTCATATTTATCTCGGTATGGATGACACAAATTCACAAAGGTCCCCGTAATTCAGAGCCAGTTCAACATAAATGTAAATCTTTGTTCTGCCTGAAGAGCTGTGTGGCTGAATAAAAGTTGCCTGCCTTTCTGAAAATCATTTGCATCATCTATAAAGTTGGGCTATTTCTGTGAGAACTCAGTGATATAATGCTAATATCATCTTTCATCCATCAGTATGTCTTATGAGGTGTAATCATAATGCAACTGCCAAAGTATTCTTTTTTATCAAATTTATCTTTATTGTTGAATGTATTACAGATGCCCACCTTTTCTCCCATGGACCCCTTATAGTTTACATATGCCCTGTGCCCCGGGCCTTCACCACCCTGTTGTCTGTGTCCGTGGGTTATGCATATATGCATATACATTATTTGGTTAATCTCTTCCTGCCCACCCACCAACCCCGCCTTCCCTCTGAGATTCCACAGTCTGTTCCACGCTTCTATGTCTCTGGATCTATTCTGTTCATTGGTTTATTTTCTTCATTAGATTCCACATCTGAGTGAGATCGTGTGATACTTGTCTTTTTCTGACTGGCTTCTTTTTCTTGGACATTAGTTGGTTCACTGCCCTTAGACAGACACCTTATCTACTCTGCTCACCATAGAAAAAGTTCCCAGATGACTATGTTACAAAACTCTGCCACAGTTTAATAATTAATACACCCTCTATAGTCCTCACAACTTGGAACTTGAGATAAAGTTAAGCTTCTCTCCTCCCCTCTTCTAAGCCTGCTTTAGTCTAATACCAGGGGCAAAAGGGTATGTGGATAGTGACTACTCCTCTCCCTTTGTTTTCTGGTTCTAAACACCCATGCCTGGGGTAAGGCTTAGGAGGAGAGGGAAAGGAAGGAACAGGAAAGTTCCTCTTTGATCAGCACTGGGTCCTCTTTGGGCATCACAGAAATGAGACGTCATCCATGTTTGGGCATCACAGAAGTGAAGATGCTATCCATGTTCACCATGGGTTCTTCTGGCACTACCTCCCCCAGTTCTGAGTATATCTCACCTGGTTTTCATGATGCTTCTCCATGCCAACTTACCTCCTAAATCATTTGATACAAATCCATGAGGTGAGATGGATTAAGGTTTGTGTCCCTTGGAGGTAAATGCCCAATAGGTGTTCTGGAGCCTGAATGGATGTGGAGGGCATCTGGGGAAGGGTACTTGATGGCACAGGTAGTTTAAACACACATGCATATCCTATGTCTGTCCACTTAGAAGTAGTGACATCCCACAGCAGTAATCTCAGTCAGTACCCAGAACTTTGTCTATAAGAAATTCTCCAGTAAAAGGAACCAGGTGTCCTAAGAGAGATGGCTGATTTCAGGTTTGTGGAAACCACAGTTCAAGATGATCCTGATACAGCTTGACATGTCAGAAAGAGTGCAAATACAAAAAATGTGGACATGTTAACAGGGCACAGAAACCAAATAGAAGAACCTCTCATTTGAATAAGCTAGGCATGAAATCAAATAGCAATGATAATGAATTATACCCGATTAAATAAAATAGGCACATGTTCATCCATTCTGATATAAGTAAATAAGTAAATGGGAACAATGTAACACTTGTCTTTATATGGGCACACCAAGTAATGGGTAAAGAATGATGATGAGAGAAAATCACCATTTGGCAACCCCTGCAATTAATGTCTCGAACTAACATTAATGGATGCTGTACTAGTGGGTGAAAGTTTGATAAGGAATAGCACATTTTCCTGGTCACAAAATAATCCCTCATGTATTTTATATTATAAAAGTAACTTAACAGTGGAGAAACTTTGTAGATACAACATAGACTAACATCACCAGTAATGCCACAATTGAAACTGTGTACCACTTGATAGAACACAATGAGAAGAATACAGACTCTCCATTTTTATATTTTTTTGTCAAAAATACCATATAAATCTGTTCATGAGGAAATATCAAACACATCCAAATTGAGTGCTAGTCTACAAAATAATTGGCCTGTCATATTAAAAAGTATCAGAAGCATTAAAAACAAAGGAAGGCTGAGAAATGGGTCCTGAAGGATTCTAAAATATATAACAAAGAAATGTGACACAAGATTACATATTCGACTCTTCGGCCATAAAGGACATTTATTGAAATTAAAGATACTTGGAAGTAGCTTACGAAATGAGGTGTTAGTAACACATCAGTGTTAATTACCTAATTTTGGATATTGTATTGTAATTATGTTGGAGAATGTCTGTTTTGTAGGATTTATAAATTAAAATGTTTACGGTTGATGGGACATCATGTCCACAACTCACTCTCAAGTGCTTAAGGGAGGAAAAATCTTTGTATTATTGTTGTGAATTTCTGTAATTTGAAATTACTTCATTTTTTTTTAAATAGAGGAAAAGTCACACTGATACTTTCTCTGCTAATATCAATGACATATTGTTCCAAGTCCATCAGAGCATGACCTGATGGCATTCAGAGGCAGAATGGTGGCAATAACTGGTTAATTAGCTATTTTAGACTATCCATATGCACAAGCTAATTCACATGGACAAGATAGTTTGGTAATTTGTTTTATTTTTGAGCCATACCATAATGGTTCATTGTTTTTTTAATCCTCACCCAAATATATGTTTTTACTGATATTAGAGAGAGAGGCACAGGGAGAGGTTGCTTCCCATACGTGCCTTGACTGGGGATAGAACCACAATCCAGGTATGTGCCTTGACCAGGAATCAAACCTGCAACCTTCTGTTGCATAGGATGATGTTCCAACTGAGCCAGCTGGCCAGGGCTAGGTATAGTTCATTTAATAAACAGAAAAAAATCATTAAGGTTGAATAAAGTTTGTTGAAAATGACGTTATGTTACATCTTAACAGATTTTAAGTACTTTTTGAGAGAAGAATGGTTGTACTTATTTCTTCTGTGGGCACAAAAGGGAAACCAACTGATGGTAGACTGAGGTTCCCATTTTATATTCCAGAAGAGATAACCTTATGAAGAAATTCAATGACTTGTGAAGTAGTATGTTCCCCACAGAGAGATCTGACCAAGCCAAGCCTGTGTGATGACCTGTTAAGGATATGGCAAAACAGAAAAATACATAAGGAGAAACGTAAGCTGCCAGGTTTCTAATTTCTCCTCAAATGGAAGTCCCTACGATCTATGATTTCTTGAGCAATGGAAGATGGAATTAATTAGGTTAATCAGATGTGGAGTCTTACATTGGGATGTTATTATTCTTACTCATATCAAAGATGTTCCAATTCTTAGGTTTAAGTAACAATTTAAAATGTTTATTTTCCCTCTGTAATTTCAACAACGATCTCATGTTGATAGGTCTGGCTTCAGAAGGAAGAGGAAAAAATCTGTCTGTACTGTCAACATAACAAAAATAATGAGATTATGGAAGAACACTGACTAATCGTCACTTCATAATTGAAAGATGGGCCTATTAAGGGGACACAGCAGGCCTGAAGGAATTGTGCGATCATTTGCACAAATGCTAATTTTGATAGGTGGTTCTTCATACCCGTAAACATAATGTGGCTGGGCCAGCATGATAAACAAGGCATTCTTCCCCCAGGAGGCCTGTTTCTCAGTGAATCAATGTCAAGAGGGCCATTTGCTGGGGTTGGGCAATGGGTATTCATTCTCTCTTCTTCTTGTGCTCATGGATAGAGACCATCTGAATCGTCAGAATGCTGTGTTTATAGAGGCAACTGTCTTCTTCCCTAGAGAAAACATCTTTCTCTAGATAAGGTCCAGGTGCATACATGAAGCCTGGAGCCAACTGCTTCACTTCTTTGGCCTTTGTTTCCTCACACATAGGACATTTGGAATAGATAGCCCAAGGTATCTGCAGGGTGTGATAGGGCAGAAAGAACTCAGGCTTTTAAGTCAGAGAGACCTGGATTCAAATCCTGCCTTGGCCACTTGTGAGATCTTGAGCAATTATATTGAGCTCTCTCAGCATTACTTCTCTCAACTGAAAATAAGTGAAAATAATAATACCTTCTTTTCAGAGTGTTGTGTATGCTGGTTGGCACACAACCTTTGATCATTATTTGCTGAGTGGCTGAATTGTATATGTTAGTTTACTACATACAAATATTATGTATCTTATCAAATAATCAAATATTTACGTATATGAATATATACCCCTGCAAAATCCAGAGACGACAGAAAATGTGATCTAGCAATAAAGACGTGCTCCAGATCTAGGTGAGCATGAATTCTCTGGCCCCATAACACGAGATAGGTATTTAGTAAACATTTATCACATGAGTCAATGAACAAATGAATCAAAGGAGCACGTGGCAACCCCATGCTCCTGAGGGCAGATGCATAATTTTAATAACTTGTAGAATTGTCAAAAAGGATGCTGACTTCCAAGTTGCCTCATGTGTATACTGCTTTTTCTCCTTTTCTCGGCTCCATCTGGTTTGCTGTGGTAGCTTAGTGGTAACTTAGGAATGTTTCTCATGGAAAGCTCTGAGCTCTGTTGCATCTAACCCCATACGAAAAGGCCCATGGGTCTATGTGCAACCCTAACATGAGTTGCTTGTAAGCACCCCCTGAAATAAATAATTCAGGGCCTGTCCTCAATCACACATGAGGAAGCCCCATTAAATCCAACGGTGAATGTAGATGCAGTGGTGGAATCTGAAAATATATGCATTTTATACAATTCCTCTCACATTCTTTGGGAAAAGATAATGAACTATCATGTTAAGAAACATTCCAATTTTCTCAAGCAGGATAAAAGAAGATTGGATAAGTTGAAAAAAATTGGACTTAAAAAAGATACAGTATTTGATGTTTTAAAAAATCAAATGAAAGGCCACAAATTAAATGGAATAGCTCATGCTAATGCTGAAACTTGCAGGGCCAGTTAGAGCTCATTAAGAGGTGATGGGAACTATGCAGATGAGATGAAGTTTGGAAAGTGGCTGGTTCTGAATCCATTAGAAAGGTTACAGGGTTGTTTGGGTGGGTTATGTTTTATGAAGGAATGATTAGAAGCATATTAATGGGCCAATGGGTTATGAGGCTGGGGTTGGTTTGGTGATATAATGTCTAGTTTAGCATTAAGTTGGGGATGAGCTTGTGTGGTTAGGATTAAATTTGAGGGACGGGTCAGCTATGATCATATTAGGTGGGGTATTGGGTTATAAAAAGTGCCCTGTTTGATGACAGTAAGAAAATGAGGATCTAATTAGACTTCACTTGCATCCCCAGCACTTCCAATACTCAACTGCTTTTATATGTAGAAATTGCTTCCCAGATTTTATGTGGCGTCTGGACCAAGATTGCCCCCACCCCTCACCAAAGGGCTCACATAGCAAACAAAGTCCTTAATTCCCAGCAATGTTGAGGCCTTCACTGATCACTGATGTGTTACCAAGATCTAAAGAAAGGCACACTGGGGAAAGGGAAAGGAACTCTGAGGCAGAGTTGTGAAATTTTCTCAGGAGTGGGCTGAAGAGGAGATGGCATTTGAGGAGAGTCATGGACAGCTGAATGTACACTTCTTATGTAGGTGGTAATGGGAGGTTGAAAAGGCAATCTAGGAAAAAGGTGTGTTCTGTGAAAACACTTGGCATGGAAAACAGACTGGTGTCTTCAAGGAACTCAGAGGTCACATGTGTGCCTGTGTTGGAGTGAGCTGAGAATAAAAGAAGTAGGGCTGTGTTGGTGTGTGTGTGTGTGTGTGTGTGTGTGTGTGCGCGCGCGTGTGCACGCGCGTGCAGTAAAAGACAGGGCAAAGAGAGGTTGGCAGTAGCTAGAGTTTTAAGAAAGAGTGATTATAGGCTGTGCTAATAAATGTAGACTTGATCCTGATAGCTAGTCTGTCCCCAGATATATTCCAAAGCAAAGAAATGTCCTAACTACACAAAACGATTTTAAAAAAGAAGAACTTTGTGGACTCAAATGTGTTAGCTAATGCTACACTTTAAATTCTCAGCCTCTGCCTCTTCTATGGATGTTCTGTTCACTTTAGAATTTCAAATGTGCCGAGGAATCCTGCAGTTACAAAAGCGTGATTCCCTCCTCCGCCGTGTTATATGCTCTTTGATCACAGATACCTATTCACCTGCTCCAGCCTCAAACAGAATGGTTATTAATATCCCTTTGAGTAAATGTTCTAAGGAACACACATTGTGAAAACACTGCTCTAGAAAAAGAGAAGCTCTTATAACAAAGACTATGAAACAAGATACAAGGATACTCCCCCCTCCCACTTTTACAAAGAAAATATAATGATGCTGAAAAGATAAGTGACAGCCAAGAAAATGGAAAAAAAATGTTGATGTTGAAGTCAACCTGTTAATTTGATCTACACTAAGTAGGTATATGACCTTGAGAAAATATCTTCTATGTGTGTCTAAGTTTTCTTAAGTATATGATTAGTGTAAAAATTAACATTATTAAATAAGATAATGCATGTAATGATGAACACAGAGCCTCAGACATAGAAAGAGCTTGATTGATGTTAATAGTTCAAGTTCAAGTCGGGGAGCTCTTCCCCACCTAAGGTCCAGGGCTTTCCTTTTATTCATTGTCACCTTGGGACATTTGTAGGGAGACATCTTTACAAGACAGTGCAAGGGTGGCAGAGTGAAGCTCGTGGACTGGGTATTATTTTCCTGCTGGGCTATTGGATAGTAAGGATAACTGATGTTAATTGAATGAGGTATTGACATGGGAAGTCTAAGTATCCAACTAGAAAAAGAAGCTTGTTTCTGAGTGGCTGGTTCCTAGTCTCATAGAAAAGAAGCCACTAGCTGATGAAGAATTGAGCCAATAAAGATGTTAAGCTCAAATCATGGACTTTTTCAGATCCTCATCCCAGCCTCTATGCTCATTTCTCCATGGATGACCATCAGCTGGGGTCTATTTTCTCAACATTTGACTGATAGACTTTTAAAAGATCCCTTCTGACCCTCACCAGGCTTCTTAGCTGTTCCCCCTTTATTAATTTAAAAACATTCTAAATATTGCCCTTGGTGGCATATCAGGAAGATTCTGGATATAAATAATTATTAACAACTAAAGTGGTGTTACCCTTTTCCCAGGGACTGGCATTGGTACACTTCAGAGAAAGAAGTCTGGTTGTCTGATCCCTGCTTCTTGGGGAGAGGGAGAGAGGAAGACCTGAATCCCGCCTGGGCAAGTTCCCTGCCTATCTCCCACGAATCTACTTCACAGAAATCAGAATATAGTTAAGTTTCTTTATCAAAACAAGCTAAAAATTCAAATCCTTTTTCATTCTTATTTTATTGGGTTCAACTATATAGAAACATATATAT
>NW_006297145.1:3356889-3366266 GCF_000327345.1 Myotis davidii | reverse complement strand
TATATATAATTTTTTTTTTACTTTTTCCTCTTCTTGGATGCTGAGCAGTGAACAGGCACTTTTCTCTGTCACTCTCACAATAATTTATTCACATCTCTGTGTTTGGATTTTGACTTTTGTTTTTTAGCATGATGTAAGTGTCCGTCCAAATTTTAAGCTACTCTAAAACAGTAACTTTGCCTTACATTTTCTTCTGTCTGCTTCTTTCCCAGCCCAGTGCCCAGGGTTAAATAATCATTCAATAAATGACTGTTGGCTAAATATACAGAAGAATGAAAGCATTTTCTAAAATCTCAATAGTGAGCCTCAATGTACCCCTGATTTTAACAAGAGGGTCAAGCAATTTATTGCTATTGTCCATTTCAGGTAAGACACCATGTGGCCTCTGATTACAAACAAACAAACGGAACATTATGAATAATCTTTTGTTGAACTATTTCAGTAACCTGTCTTTATTTCCCTGGGAATGTGAATCTAATAGATTTATTTTTTTTTAATGTTCGGAAACAAAACTTGGTTTGTATGCTGAACCTGGAGCGGGAGTGAATTGCTTGCATTGTGTTAGAAATCTGTGAAAACAGGGGTGTAGATGAGGACAACTGACAGACCCTTAACTATGAAATCACAAATGGGTGCCACCATAATAATCAGTTGTCTTTATACATCAGGGACAACTTCCCCAGCAAGACTGCCCTCCCTCACCTCCCACTGCATTATTGCTCCCTGCCAAGCTGTCAGCTCATGCTCACATTGCTCATTAAGCGCACCATCAAAGCAGGTGGATGGCTAATGGAAACAACCCACAATTTTCCCTGTGATCCTTCATGCTTCAGGTCCCTAGACTTTGGGACTCGTTCTGCTTGACTTGCTCCCCATTCTCTCTGCTGAGCAGGCACACACATGCTCACACGTGGGGGGACAAAGAGGAGTGGCCCCTCCAGAGGGGAGAAAGAGTGGGGACCATCTGTGATGTTAGCAGTAGAGAAGCCTTTAGATGAATTCAGGAGCTAGACTGAGCGTGAAAGAGACAAACCAGGAAAATCCATGAATACACCCCAAAGCACTTGATAGAAAATATTCCCTTGGTATTTCCTGCACAGAGTATCTTCTCGTTGGAAGATATTTGCCCTGGGAAATGTATGAATCTGCCCATTTCTTCACCCATATGAGCAAGGCACTGTTATCTGCTATCTACTTTTATGTATGTCACTCACCATCCCTCCAGACTAAATTACCATTATCTTTACCCTAATCCCTATAATAAATTGCCTGCTTCTCCATTATGCAGCCTAAAATGTGATTTATAGAAATCCATTCTGTTTTGGATTCCCCCACTCCACCCCTGCTGCTTACAACTCTTAACTTTTCCCCATTCATCGTACAATAACATTCTAAATTTACAAAGGCTCATGGTGCCCTGCACGACCCTGCGTCTGCCTAACTCCCCAGCTCCCTCCCAGGCTACTTTGCACCTCAGTCACCAGGCATCAGTTTTCTGGATAAACCCAACTTTGTCATGCTTCAGGGCCTCCACAGCTGTTATTCCTTCTGCCTGAAAACTTCTTCCTCCAATCCATCACCTGTCCTCCTACTCATCCTACAGGCCAAAGCCTAAATATTACCTTATCCTAGTAACGTCTAATCCAGTGGCAATCCGCACCCACCAGTTTAAATCCACCTGCCTGGGTCTACTCTAATATTGCAGCTTTGACTTTTTTCCCCCATAGCATTGATCAGTTTATGGTCGCATGCAGACCTGTTAATGCAGTGACATCTCTGTCTCTTTCCGTAAACCTGTGGTTATCAACCAGAAGTGACTTTGCCCTCCAGGAGACATTTGACAATGTCTGAAGGTACTTTTGGTTGTCAAAACTGGGCAGGGAAAGCATATGACAGGCATCTAGTGGGCAGAGGCCAGGGATGCTGCCAAACATCCTACAATGAACAAGGCGGCCCTCCACAAAAGAAGACTCACCCAGCCCTCATGGCTATCGTGTCAGTAGTTGAGAGACCCTGGCATGGGCTCTCAGCTCCACGATACAGGCAGAAACCATGCCTGTCCCAAACATTTCTGTTTCTCCAGAGGAGAAGCTTTGCTTAACATATAGTGTAGTGAATATATGCTGACTGAAGGCCTGATTGGGTAATCCCATGTACTGTATTCCAAACTCAGGCCAGTCCATCGCTGATTAATCATTTACTGAGCATCGTGATATATCCAGCCATGTGTTTGTGAATGGGAAGACAATGGTACAAATGAAGAGCTCAGGCTATCAGAAGCCTTAGCATGTAGAAGAGGGGTAAGAAAGTAAGCAATAGGTTAAAACTGAGGAAAGTTAGATTTTGATGCATCACACATGCTAGCAAATTATTTTACCAGTTGAGTAACAGAGGAAGTTACTCAAAGAAAAGGCAACCTGGGTCTTTCACTCACTCAGTAAATATTCATTGAGGACCAGATGCTGGGGTGTAGCCTGAGTAACACAGCCAGGACTCCTGCCCTATTGAAACAGCCGAGAGAGGAAGGCATACAGGAACAGGTATGCTATGCTCAACAAGATCGTTACAATCAAGCTCTACGCTCTGGAAACAAGTAAGATGATAAAAAAGGGTCCACTTAAAACAGAACGATCAGATAAAATCCTCTTTGAAGGTGGGATTTTAAAAAAGGTTTGAGTATAATGGTGAGCTCACATGATTGTGAGCCATTATCAAAATTGGACAGATATACAAAAAAGTGTATCAAATCATCTTCCAAACAAATGCAACATCATATGCAACATCTCAGATGTAGGAGAGACTTCTGCATGCTGGATGGAGAGAAGAGAGGGAGCCAATGAGATTCAGGGAACATGGTATCAAATGAAGTCAGAGGACATCCAGGCAAATTATGAACATTCTCTGGGCAGCAATAAAATGTGTGGATTTTTAATCTCGAAACAAGAAGAAACCATAGGGTCATTTTCCAAATTTACATTTGTATTTCAATTGATCAGTCTGGCTGTTTCATGAACATAAGTGGACAGAATGGAAACAGGGAAATCTGCTAACGGGCCACTGTGCAGTTCACGGGAGAGGGGTGACACCAGTGGCGGCAGACGCAGAAAAGAAGGGAAATCAACGCACGTGAGCTGTTTTGCTGAGCTACGGTAGACGGGAGTTTGTAATAAATTAAGTGTGAGAAGTGAGGGAAAATGAAAATCAAGAGAATGTCCAAGATTGAACCAGAACTGAGTGTAGGAAGCGCTATGTGAGTAGGAAAGATTCAAGGAGAAAAGAAGTTCATGTATGTTGTTGGGAATGACCAAATATTGTAGATTAGATAGAGTACAATCGAAACATGAAACTACTACTAGCAGTAACACTTACCTAGACTCATTATGCATCAGACACTCTTCTATGCATTTTACAGACACTGGATATTTGAATCTTTACAACAGCCCTGTGTGTGAGACATGTCCAGCCTCCTCATTGACAAAAAAAGAAGCCAAAGGAAAGAGAGCTGAATTAACTGATCTTAGGCCAAACAGTAAGTCTTTTGGAAGGGGGGATAGGAATAGGCAGTTTATAGATGGATCTGAAATTCAGAATACAGTTTCCAGCTGGGGATGCCGATTTGTAAGCCATCAGAGTTCAGAGGGTCAGGATATTTTATGGCTGTGTAAAAAGAGAATATAAGCAGAAAGAAATGGCCTTTAAGTGCCGGTAATTTGGTTAATTAAATGAGGTAAAGAAAGGTAGAAACAAATGAATGTCTTATTTCTACAGTAAATTTCTATTCTGTACCATGGGAACAAATAGAAAATATAGGGAGTATTCTGATCTTTGGGGCATTGAACACAAGGCTAAGTAGCTTTGTTTCTCGAAGTATTCTGGAATATTTGAGTCTTTGTGAAAATGAGCCAGTATAAAGGGGTGATTAGCAATGGTGTTCCAGGCAGTAGTAGGTAGAAGAGTTAAGAATGGGTAGAGAATAGAAGTTTTGAAATCATTTAAAAGACAAGCACAATTCCACATTTCCTCTCAGGGACAAGGAATAAAAGAACAGAGTAAACAATACATGGTGTTAGCAAAAGGGGCTCGAGAGGGGCCAATAAATCCATTTCAGCAGAACAGCCCAATTTCCCTGGGGATTCTGTGTCTCAAAATGATATTTCTCCTTCGTGCCTCCAATGCGTCCCTTCTCTTTCATTTTACTTGAGGATAGATGATTTAGGAGCTGGTGGGATTTTGTCAAAGGAAGTACTCTCAGAGTTTCAGATTCACAACAAATGGAGCTTGGATGAGAAATTTCAGCCTGGTATAGATAGGATATCGTGTGTAAAAATCTTTGCACATAGAGTTGAAGATCTAAAATATGCACATCTAAAATCTTCACACATTTAAAATCTAGTTTTCAGTGTCTAAATACAGGAGTGTGGCAAACGTAGATTTACAGTTGTGAGTACACAGAACACAGAATATATTCTTGTATATGACTTATTAGTTATTGTGTTATTTTCCATACAAACAACTATAAACCTATGTTTGCCCCACCCTGTACTTGCTGCTAGCTCCTTTTTTTCCCCCTGAATAATCCTTATGTGAAATTTTGCTGAAGAATGTGGAAAGGTAACTAATATTTATGATTGTCTTCTATATTTTAGGCTCTGTATTAGGCATATCACTCCACAGCTACAGCAAATGGCAATTAGGGTGTCTATTTATCTAGCATAATAGAGTTCTCTACTTAGGTAGAGAGAACGATTTCTCATTAGACAACAAAGCTTACACAAAAGCCATATAGGTGACACCATGGGCCCCAAAGCCACAATTTTCAGCGTTTAAGTCCCAGCTCCCATCTAATGTATAGGTATATAAACTATATAAATTTATAGGAGAGGAGATTTAACAATCTCACCTTACTTTATTCACTAAAAATCAGGAATATTAATAGAAATCATGATGGGGATTAAGAGTTAATAGATGTAAACTGCTTAGTAGCATCTATCCTATTATATCATTACATCAATAAATACTACTATTGTATCTCCCATCTATAATTGGAGATCAATAAATACTTAATGTTGATCTTGTTAGGGAATGGTGCTCCCTAATATAGATTGCTTAAAGGAGTGGTTTGACAGTTATTTGTTGAGTGTGGTATGGGTAAGGAAGGTCTGGCTCAGATTGAAGGTGAAGGTGGAGTTCAGATGAAGACAAGAAGCTGGGTCTTAAATGGTGTGTAATGATCACGTTCAATCTGTGTCATTAATGAGTCCTAAAGGTGCTTCTTTGAAACCAGACGTTCTGGCCAAAGGGTCCATGCCCATACTGTGACTTATGTATTTATAACTAGCAATTCCATTTTGAATCACAAAATTGTTCCAAAATCATTTGTGCACCTGGGGAGAAATGGGTCAGGTACTTATAGCAGATATTAAAAGGGGCCCATAAATCAACAGAAATGTACCATTGGAGATTGTGAGACACAGAGAAGACCTGTTTATAAGAGAGCAGCCAGAAGATTTGTAGTAGAAGTGAAGAAAGGCTGGAGAATGGTGACATCACCTCAGAGACCCAAAGGTGAGAAATAATAAATAAGCTTCAGAGAAGAAGTGTTTTCAGGGGAGAGTTGGTCTCAGGAACAAAAGAAAGGTGAGGGAACATTCTGTGAGAAGGTTTCTGATATAAAGGAGGCCTTTATAATAGAGTTGAGATTAGAACTGGCACAAAAGGAAGAGCTGAGGGAAATTGCAGGAAGCAGGAAGCATAGGTGTTATAAACAGAAGTGCATACCGTATGTGACTGCCTGTGTGTATGTGTGTGGTGGGGAAGAGAAGGTTCCAGGGCTTGAAATTTGAGGTTGAAGAAGGACCCCCATCGCCCCCCGATGAGAACAGAAGTGCACTGATGGTTCTTTAGATTTTGGGACAACTGATCTGAGATTCCAGGTGCTTTTGAGAGCAAGCACAGAGCTTCCCAAACCTCTACAGAAATATGTGGATGCCACCCAGAATTGATTACACATAATGATAAAGTGTTGGTTCAAAGTCCCTGGCATTAAAAGGGATATGCAAGATGAATTGAAGCAGTAAACAGCTGTAAAGTACAGTTTAAGGGATTAGTTAAAGCAACCTTTCCAAAAGGCTTAGAGTGTCATTGAAGGGCCTGGACTCTGAAGTCAGACTATCTGGGCCCACACTTGATTCCATCACTTTGTAAATGTGTGATCTTAGGGAACATAACCTTATGATGCTTCTATTTCCACATGTACAAAATGAACATAATACCACTAACAAAAGAATTCACTTTGGTTTAACACATTATTTAAAACAATTCTTGGCAAAGACTAACTACAACAGAAGTATCTTAAAATACACAAACATACACGTAACAGCTGTTGGACTTTGGGTAAATTAGATAAGCCTTCCAGGTCTTAGCTTTCGCTTTCATATTTGTAACATAGAAAAAAAGATACCTCACAAATTGGGATGATTACATAAAAATTAAGTGAGATAAACCAAGGAAAGCACGTCATACTATCTCTTACACATAGTGGTAAATGATATTTTCTACTATTTGTTATTATCACTATTATCATTACTCTATAAAACCATACATTACTTTGAATTTAAGGGTTTTAACTTCATAAAAAGCACAAGTTATATGGAAGAAATCACCCAACTTAAAAAAAAACTATTATTTTTTAGTATTTATTCCTTAATAAAATGACCTGTGGCCTCAATTGATATTTTCCTAATAATCCATTGTCATTTATTAACATCATAACTAAAATAAATACAAACATCTATTAAATATAACATAAACAATAATACATATATTATTATTAGCAGAAAGCCAAGCTCTAAGAGAAATAAATTCCACTTTAATATGGAGCAGGAATTTTAACTATGCAGACATTAGAAGGCTACTCAGGTGTGCAGATAGAAATGACAGAACCCAGGGAAATAAATAAAATATGAATTTTGTACATAATAGGTACAAACAAAAAGCAGAAGAATGCCAGTATTTATTTACCTCCTTCCGAATGGCATGCCCTGCTCTTAACCAATATAATTGTCTTCCTTTTCAGCAGCTGAGCTCCTGTGGGATCTACACTGGGCCTTGACTACTCCTATAAACTTACCACCTATAAAAATTCTTAAAACATAGTAGGAATTGAATAAATATTTGCCAAATGTGTTTATAAAGAAATGAACAGAAGTCTAAAAATAATAGACTGCCTGCTCCATAAGCAATGCATGGCGTAGGGGAAAATTATACATTTTTATAATCAATTTCACACGTTGGTCACAGACTCATCTGTAACATTTTAAAAGTTATAATTCTAAGACCTTGTGAAAACAACACTGTGTGTGTGTGGGGGGGTATCTCTTCAAAAATGATGACGAGCTGATCACAATTCTGGGATTACTTTTTATTTTGTATTAGAAGATATTGGGAATTCCCTTTTCATCTATGAGACCATATTCTTGAAACTCTTTTTTTTCAACCCCCCCCCAATACAAATTTCACTTCCTCCCATATGTCTTGATGCTTTTTCAGTGACACCACTGTCAGTCTCCATTCCCACACCTATAAAATGAATGTAATAGTCATACCAGCAAATCCCCTGTCCTCAGACAATTGTCTGTGTACCTCTTCTGATAGCTCCCATTTGTTATCACTGATCACTACTCCCTCCACCTATTTGTTCATCTTTACAAGATCAATGTTTGCCTCTGGAGGTTTACACATACTTTCTGGGATGCCAAATTTTGAATCCTGCAAAAGTACTTACAGTCTCCCCTAGTCTGCTTTTAGCCCATTTTTCTTCATTTTAAAAGATGTTGTTAAAATTCAAGATGTCTTGTAACAACCCCTCCTGCAATTAAGAGACAGATGGGTGTCTGGACGTTTTAGTAGGGAAAAAACAAAATAATTCAAGAAACAGCTGTAGTTCAGAAAAGAGCAATTCTGCGCTGTCCATGGTGCTGAATAGCTGAATATGATTTTTTTTTTTTATGGGTATGGCAAAGCATTAATTGCTTGTACAAGAATCCTAACAGAATTTGATTTCTACAAACAACATGAACCAGTCTGGAGTGTGTAAAAGAATACTAAATGTATATAAATATTAAAAGTAGAGTATATGTCATTTTACAGAATTAAGATATGTTTGACAGTTTTAGCATATTTCCCCCTCCATAATTGAACATGTTTTATTCAGATATAAACTGTATTTCCATCATTTGGGCTAAATGTTTCTTTATAAGTAATACATATTCAAACTTTCTTTCATTACTTAGGATCCAAGGTTAGTCCCTGAGCTTGTGAGTGTTCCTGGTCAAATACAGCATACATTCTAAGACATTTATGGCCAATGCATTTGTTGAGGATCTAATATGTTGTGATACCTTATACCATATATATTTTTGGGACACATATTTAAAAGTTAGAAGAAATATCATATAATTTTCTAAATCTTATACTTTGGGGGAGAAGCCATATGACTACAAGATCCTTAACTCAAAATACAATGACTTAGACATTGATAAATAAAGGGATATGGGTTCTGAGTGTGGGAATAATCAGGCTCTGACTTGAGACACTGATACAGATGATAAAAGGGCCTATTTTAAAACCTATGCGAGTGCTTTGCCCAGTGCCAGATAATCCTATCAGTATCTGGGGACAGGAGGAAAGCATAATGGAGAGAAAGACTTAAATCCAATTGAATGCATGGAATTTGTCTGCAAAAAGGCAGATATGGCATGGGGATGCTCCAGCGAGATCAAATGGCTTAAGGAATGTTTGATGACTTGCTGCATTACCCATGGGTTCTTTCACTTTGAATCATTTCACCATGAAATACTCATCTGCTGGCTGCAGAGAGGATGACAGGGTGAAAAAACATCTCTGCCTTGTCTAAATGTTGTGGGGAGGCTGCTTCAGACAGGTCCATCTTGTCTCCTCTCATTTATGTTAACAGGCTCTACACCACTCTTTCAATTCACTGCCTCCCACCATGGAGACCACAGTACTTTGTTCCTTCATGACACGTAATCACAGAAGGCTTGGATGATATGTCTCTCTACAGCTTCATTTGAACCCTTCCTCCAGCTATTCCTCTAACCTTTGACTTCATGACACACACACATTCTCATTCTCTCTCTCTCTCTCTCTCTCTCTCTCCCTCTCTTTCTCTTTCTCCCCACCAAACTAAAGAAAACCCAAAGTAACTGTCAGTAATAATCTTAATAAAATAAAATTGTGCTAATAACATCTACCAGTGATAGTATGTGAGGATTGACTCTGTGACCTGTAAAATTAACATCTCTTGCAAGGAGGGTCTCTGAATATATATTTCCTTTATATATTACAATCTGACATTT
>NW_006297145.1:3351125-3355687 GCF_000327345.1 Myotis davidii | reverse complement strand
ATACCAAATAGACATGGCCTTATTTACCATGAAAAACAAACATGTCTATATAGTAAAATCCTAAGCGACTGTTACAGCAGAATGACTGGAACGATTGGTAGCTATGATGTGCACTGACCACCAGGGGCAGATGCTCAACGCAGGAGCTGCCTCTGGTGGTCAGTGTGCTCCCATAGGGGGAGTGGCTGCTCAGCTAGCAGCCAGGCTCACAGCTGGCGAGTGCAGTTGCAGTGGTGGGAGCCTCTCCTACCTCCGAGCTAAGGAGCAGCGAGCCAAGCGGTAAGTAGCAAGGGATCTGGATTGCGGGGATCGGGCCTAAGCCAGCAGTTGGATATCCCCTAAGGGGTCCCAGACTGTGAGAGGGCACTGGCTGGGCTGAGGCATACCATCCCTCCCCACGCCCCCCAGTGCACAATTTTGTGCACCAGGTCTCTGGTCTGATAAATATTGGTATCAGTTAAAGAAACTGAGACCCACAAAGATCAGTAATTGAGACTTAATCCTCAGTTATAATATAGGTAAAAACTGAGATTTGAACCAGTTTTTGCTGGCTGAAAATATTCCCACTTTTTTTAGGAATTAAGTTCCAAATGGACTTATATATTATATTTAAACACAAGAAACAATACTAAAAATTAACAAACTAGAAAGCAGCCAGGCAGCAAAAGAAACAGTCAACAGAGTACAAAAAGCATGCTACAGAATAAAAGAGAATGCAGATTGTATATGTGACAAGGGAGTAATAGTCATAGTATATATAGAACTGATACAATAGCTAAAAATAAAATAAATAAATAATCCCATTAAAAATGGGCACAGCATTTTCCAAAAAAGACAAACAAATGCCTCATAGGCACAAGAAAAGGTGCTTGGAGTCAGTAATCATCAGGGAAATGCAAATCAAAACCGCAATATCACCTCAAACCCAATTAGAATAGCTGTTATCTAAAAAGAAAGAGATAAGTGCTGGCAAGGATTTAGAGAAAAGCAAAATTCAGAACCATATGTCATGCATGGAGTCCACATTCAATTTTTTTTTCTTATTTCAGCCAATTTTATAAAAGTACCTGTTTGGGCCGAAACCGGTTTGGCTCAGTGGATGGAGCGTCGGCCTGCGGACTGAAAGGTCCCAGGTTCGATTCCGGTCAAGGGCATGTGCCTTGGTTGCGGGCACATCCCCAGTGGGAGGTGTGCAGGAGGTAGCTGATGGATGTATCTCTCTCATCGATGTTTCTGACTATCTATCTTTCTCCCTTCCTCTCTGTAAAAAATCAATAAAATATATATTTTTTAAAAAGTACCTGTTTGGAAGGTTAAGATAGTTTTTAGTAATTACATATTTATGGAAACTTGTATATCATGTTCATTGATTAAATATGAGATTTTTATTTGGGTCTAATCTAAGAACATGTGTCCTTATAAGTAAAGAATATGTCACGCCTCTGTTAGAGATGTGACTGGAAAAATGGTTAGAAAGATGCATCACTGTCTTAGAAGAATTAAGGAGGAAGCCAGGAACCAAGGACTGTGACACACATATCAGGGGCTACAAGAATGCCAAACCTATGCTCAGTACTCAATGAATGGCGGCCCCTTCCCCTCACCGCCACCTGTGGGATGCAAACAGCAAGCGTCAATTTAGAGTATTTTGTTATTATTACATGGGTTGGATTAGTGTTTCACTTCTGCTGGGTTTTAAGTCACCACACTTGCAGACACACACACACACACACACACACACACACACACACACACACACACACTGCAATAAACTATGGGTCCCACCATCTTAAATGAGGACCTGCCTGTTGAAGTCTAAGGGGCCCTCATCAACATCACCTCCAAATTTCATTGTCCCTTCCCTGCAGGTGCCCACCATAGCTCCCATATACTCCTCTGCCCAGCAGATCTGAGCAGACTCCATCATGTCAGGGTCAGCAGAGCCTGGCTTCTGAAGTGGCTCTGGAGACGGTTTCCAAGAGATGTGTTATTAAAGAAACAATGCCTTTGTCTGGGCAGCAGGGCTAAGTGCTGTGTATTTCCAGATGCTTTCCTGGAACACGGGGGAGGGAGACCAGCTGCACGTCGTTCATGGAGCGGCTGCCACAGGATAGGGCAGCATGAGGAGAGAATGGCCAAGCTCTCAGGGCTGGGGGCATGATGCAATTTTCTGTCCCTGACAAAAAAGAACTCCGTTTCCTCCTTCTTTGGCCTGCACCTGCTCCAAACTCCAGCATTCCTGTTTGTGTGGATGCCAGCCTCCATTTCTCCTTCACCCGATCATCTAAGCTTGAAGCATTTTTATTTCTCCATACAGATATCTTTCTTGTTCCACCTTTACACCCTCACATGGTTCCTTCTGACCAAGATAAGGAAAGTACAGCCAAGTAGTTCAGACCACAGGCTCTGGGGGTCTGAAAAGAAAATGAAGAAAAAAAACAACCCTGCTTCGGTTGGAATCCTGCTTTGAACACAATCTCTATGTGCCTGGGATAATTCTCTTCCTCAAGACTCACATTCATTATAATAACAGTACATTTAAAAAGCAGTAGCTAAATTAATGTTAATCTTAACTGCTCTATTTTCCTATAGAAAATTAAACTCAGAAAGAAAGTGCATGGCCATACCCTACACTAAACCTTTATGAATCTTTTGCTAAATGGCTCCTTCCTCTCTCTCTCTCTCTCTCTCTCTCTCTCTCTCTCTCTCTCTCTCATTTGTATTACCATGGCTAAACATATTTATATATTCTTGTGGTTATGTATAGTGTACTCTTCATGAATATATAATGCCTTTATGTTTCTGTATCCTGATGCATTTTAACTTCCAATCATTGTGCAATTAAAAAAGAAATCAAAGGCATTGGGACTAAATTTTTTAAAGGCATCTTATAATCCTATATAGTAAAAGCCTAATATGCTAAGTGCCTAGTCGTCCAGTTGGCTGTTCAACCAATCAAAGCATAATATGCTAATGATATGCTAAGGCAGCTGGACTGCTCGCTATGACGTGCACTCATCACCAGGGGCAGACCTAGTCAACCGGTCGACCAGTCACTATGACGTGCACTGACAACCATGGGGCCAGACACTCCGACCAGTAGGTTTGCTTGCTGCTGGGGTCTGGGTGATAGGGACTGAGTGAGATGGGCCAGACTGGAGCCCTCCCACAGTCCCTCCCCAGCTGGCCAAACTTCTGTGTCCCTTCCTGGCCCCGATTGTGCATCAGTGGGGTCCTTCAGCCTAGCCTACGCCCTCTCGCAATCCAGGACCCCCTCGGGGCATGTCAGTGAGCCAGTTTCAGCCTGTTCCCGCAGGCCAAGCCAAGGGACCCCTGGTGCACAAATTCGTGTACCAGTCCTCTAGTGAAAACTACCGAGTTCAGTGTCCTGGGTCTCAAATTGGGGCCTCACATTTGAGAAAATGGGTCCTGCTCACTTTTCCAAATTTCTTGCTTTTTCTCACTGTTCCAGCTTTAAGGCTCCCCCCCATCTCCACCACACACTGAGCTCGCAGGTGCCATGGGACATTCATTTGCTCATCCTTCAAAGGCTCATATCCCCCATAAAGCTTTTCTGAGGGTCCTCAGCCATCACTGCATCTCATAGCACTTTGGGTGACACCATTCCCTTTAGAATTCAATGTTGTAGCAACTTGCATTTTGCCTCTTGTTGGCTCCAAAAGTAAATAATTCCTTGTGGACTAAGATGACATTTAGTTCATTTGCATATTATTTCAATTCATGCAATGGAGTTCAGAACACATTAATGACTCAATAAATATTCTTAAAGGTCCATCCATTATGAATCCTCTGCCTTCATCTACCCCTCATGCTAACTTATTCTTGTCCCTTCAGTTTGGAGCTGTCATGGAAGCCAGTATTTTCAGATGCCAGCATGCTTCTCCCTTTCTCATTTCTCTGCTAATGGACTTCAAGCTTTCAGATCAGAGCAATGGTCATGTGACCCAAGTCTGAACAAAGCAAGCAGACAAGTGGGTAAATTAATGAATACATATTGTACTTTTCTGACCACCATAACTGTTTGGCAATGGGTACATGTACTAAACATAATCTGCTTCTGCCTGGAAATGCTGCCTCTTTCCTGGTGGTCATGGAATGAAGCTGATAGTTGCATTCTCTACGGCTCCATATTTGGAACCCGTTTAACAATGTACAAGAGTCAATACAAAGAGAAAGACAAAGTGTGAGGATGAGCATATTGGACGAATCACCTGCGCCTAGTTCAGGATGTGCTGCACTCCAATACCTCCTTTACCCTTGCATGTATGAGAACCTGAGTAACTGGCTTAATATGTTTTAATTCCTCAAGCCATGAAACTATTCCTATTACTAAACACTATTTCTTCATATGCCCTTACCTGTTGCCAATCCGAAATGTTCCCTTTGACTTTTCCTTTTCAATTTACCAATTTCTGAAACTAGGTCATGATCCCCCACCCCTCAGATGAAATCTTCCTCAAGCTTGTCCACTCATTGTCTCTCTGAATGCTTGGGGTGTGGGGTGTGGGGGTGGGATAGGGTTCTATGAAACATTGTGCATT
>NW_006297145.1:3323680-3351110 GCF_000327345.1 Myotis davidii | reverse complement strand
CGGAAGAGAGACTGGAATAGAAAGCAGAATAAAAGAGAAAGAAAAATTTAGCAAATATGCAAAAAGAGGCAAATGGCTAAAATTATGGCACATTTGTAGTAGGCTACTATCTATGTACATACTAATGTTGAACACAATATGTAACAAAATTAATCCTTTGTTACACACGACCCAAGCCATCCAATCAGGTACAAAAGGAATAAATTCTGGGGCATTTTCTTAAAGCTATCTGGAAAGCAGACCACTCTTTTCTCTACTAGACAGGAACTAAGAAAGCAGTAGCCTCAGAAGATACCAGAAACAATGCTGAAAACAGGGGGCAACAACAAAAAAATCTAAGAGACATCACGATTGGGAGGAGAATAATTGATCCTCATTGTATATTTTGTGCCCTGTTGTCTAGCATCTGAATTTAGTAACCCTGGATTCTCTTTACCATGAGATCCATTAAATCTTTTAATTTTTTAAAACTTAATTATTTACTAATTTATTTTTATTTTTTATCATATTAAATGTATTGGTGTGGCATTGATGAATAAGATTGGATAAGTTCCAAGGGTACAATTCTATAGTACATCATCTCTATAATGCATTGTGTGTTCATCACCCAAGTCAAGTCTCTTTCTGTCACCATATATTTGAACCCCTCACGTTTACCCTCTTCTAACTCCTCCTATCCCCCTTTCCCTCTGGTAATCAGCTTACTGTTGCCTGTACCTATGAGTTTTTAAATTAAATTTATTGGGGTGACATTGGTTAATAAAGTTATGTAGGTTTCTTTTTATCTTAAGCTAATTTGCATCTAGGTTTCTGTTCATAGCAACCAAATCCCACGCACAGAGGGAACTGAGATGAGATGGGAACACCACCTGAGTCCAGAATTTCCTCATTGCCTACAGTTAAAAAAAAAAGGCCAAAATAATAGCACCATCTCTCCACCTCTAATATGTTGGTGGACGCCTTTACTGAAGCATGGCCAGGCATAATGTTACCATGTCCAGAACCATTTGCGGATGTTACTCTTCTGAACAAACATTGTCAACACCTTCTCTTTGTACAGTGGGAAAAGGAATGTTATTTGTCTTTCATCCCAATGGCCATATTCCCCTGCGGAACTATTTCAATTTAGTGAAGTAGAGAGGGACCAGCAGTTCGCGAATCGTGTTATGAATGTGGTGCTTCAAATGCCAGCGCCAATGACATGAGACGCAGGGCTTCATTACTCCTCAGCTCGCCCACACTCGGGCTGTGCAGGACCCAGTGATATCTGTTGGCAGAAAGGCACATTTGAATTTCAATGTGTCAAGTACCTCTAGCTGTACTTTCCATGTTGCAGGCTGCAAATGGTATTTATTTGTTTGTTTGTTTGTTTTTATCCTCACATAGATTGGCTGCTTCCATATGTGCCCTGACCAGGGATTGAACCCGCAACCTTTTGGTGCATGGAACTATACTCCAACAAACTAAGCCATCTTGCCAGGGCTGAAAATGGCATTTAGAAAACTTTTAAACATCCCAGTCACTCAGCTTTCTACCTCCTACCACTGGCTAACACTAAACTGGATATATTTACTTCCAAGTTGTAATAAATTAAGGAATAAGTGGTCTAGGGAAGAGCATGAGTCTTCAATCACAAAGCATCCAATAAATTAGAACTTTTCAACCACACTCTTCATACTTTAGATGAGGCACCGTGGAGAAGGTGGGGAACAGAGCATTTGGCTTCTGAAGGTCAGTTTTGGGTCTCTGCTCCACACTTTCCTAAATAACTAAATTTGGTGAAGCTGACAAACCTCTTCCCCGCCTTAGTTGTGTTTCAGCTCCAAACCAAGACATGATCCCACCAAATACACGCTCTTACAAATCCAGTCAGAGCCACACCATGGCTGACATCAGGAACAAATGCAATGATTGACCATCCTCTACCCTGGCACCCAACAATCAGTAGAGAGCAGGGCCCTGACCAGGACCCTAACTCCCTTAGTCATAATGATTCATGATTTTTCCCTGTACAACCCACACCCTGGAAGCCAGGTTTTTGAGTGTTAGCTAACCTGTCTCCTGGCTTGGGCCACTTCCTAAAAATAAATCCTGATTTCCTTTGTTGCAAACTCCTCTTCATATCTTATTGGGTTTGGCTGTGCACAGGCAAGTGGACCCCTTTAGTCTGGTTATATGTATAGGGCAAATATGAAGACTATGAAAGAGTTATTTCATGTAAATCACTTAGTAGAACACCTAATATACACTACACAATGCTCATTTCTTCTTACTATTAGTATTTTTATTAACAACGACGACTTTTGCAAGGTCATATAGAAAATTAGAGGCATAAATGGGGAATTTGTTCATATCACTACATAAGAGGCTGTTGATACACTGGGCTTCAAATTCATAACTGACTCCAAATTCCACATAGTTGCCATTGTACCATATTGTCTCTCTTTTTAGGAGGGTTGTGTGTTCACCACACACAGCAGAGCAAAGCCAAAGGCAATGTTAGATTTATTTCACTGTCATTTCAAACAAATCAGTGCAGACTGTCATATCACTTTTGAAATGCACATATTTTTTAAAAGAAGCAAAAAATAATGATAATAACCACCAACTGCTTGCAAAGTAAATTGTGCTCACCCCTCTGCTCTCCATTTGCAAACATATTTGGATTACATCTGGAACAAAGTCATTAGTGGCAGGAAGACAGATGTTCAAAGTTTGGGTGTGCATGTAGACATCGAAAATTGATGTTGTTGTTATTTACTCATTTGATTCTTTACTCTTTTCCAAAAAGATGAATGTTGCGCTTTCTCAAGATTTATTTCTTCTTTCTTTTGTTCCCAGGGTGACAAATCAAAGTTCACCCAAGGAACTTGCGAAGTATATCATGGTGGGAGAAATCCATCAGATGGGGAATAATATTAATAACTAGTATTGTACAGTTGTCAATCAGTGTAGAGTTTTTTCTCAGAAATAATTTAAGGCTCTTCTTCGAACCAAAGCAGTATGTATCTGGCAACGAAAGAATAATGCATACTGCTATTAATAGATTGACTAATATAGCAAATGTTACCCTAGATTTCAATTTTAAATATAATTCATTAAAGTAAAATGAAATTTTCATTGGGTTCATTTTGAAGACATACACTTAAGGGAGAAAATACATGCAATATGATAGTCTATAATTAAAGAAAGTCCATAATGTGCCATGGATTGCACAAATAAGAAATTTGATGAGGGTGGGAATAGAAGAATATGAGGCAATGTCCTTGAGCTATATCTATTTAGACTGCTATAATAATCCATATTTATTTAATGGAATACATTGGAAATTGTTTTACCCTGAGATCATTAACTACTGAAAGTGAAAAAGGTTTTCTTCTCAACAGAAACATAATAGTTATATTACTGGGTAGAGCCCATTTTCAGATTAACATATAAATTTCTTTTTGGGCACTAATCAATGAATGTGCTCTTCGTGTCTTCTCTGCTTCCATAGAGAACTAAAATCCAACTTATATAGTAAAATGCTTTAAAATTCATGGAGGAAAGATTATGGGTAATGTGCAGTAGGGTAGATGTTATGGACTGAATGTTTATGCCCCCTCCCCAAATTCAAGAGAGTTCTCCTGCTCTTTCTACCATGTGAAGATACAATTAAAAGACAGCCCCCTGGAAGCCAGTAAGAGGGTTCTCACCAGACATTTAATCTGCCAGTGCCTTGATTGTGAACTTCCCAAATGCTAGAACTGTGAGAAATAAATATTTTGTGTTCAACCCCCTGAGTCTATGGTATTCTGTTATATGGGATGTACTACATTAGCAGCCCAAACTGAGTAAAACAGAAGCAAAACCAAAGTAATTTTTTTTCATTATATATGACATGTTTTTCTCTGTACATTTTCTGGTGCTGTCACTCAATTTGGAGTATATTTTCCACTCATTTCTGCATGTCTAATGTGTGCCAATCTTAAAAGTACCAGCCTAAACTTCACTTTACCCATAGAGCTTTCTCTAAATCACCCATTTAATTTAGAATTTCCTTCAGCTTTGCTCTCAAAGCACTTTGCTATGCCTATGGTTTTAAGATTTAAAACTGATTTTTTAAATGATAGATTTCTATTTTCATAACATTATGGTCAGAGAAGATGCTTGATTGATTGCAATCTTCTTAAATTTATTAAGATATGTTTTGTTTCCTAACATATAGTCTATCCTAGAAAATGTTCCATTTGTATTTGAAAAGAATGTATATTCTGCTGGTTTAGGGTGAAATGCTCTGAAGATTTAAATTAAATCCACCTGATCTTGTGTGTCATTTAAGTCTGCTGTTTCATTGTTGATTTTCTTTCTGGAAGTTCTATCCACTGAAGTTGATAGGGTATTAAACTTCCCTACTATGACTGTATTACTGTCGATCTCTCCCTTTATGCCCATGAATATCTGCTTTATATATTTGGATGCTCATATGTTGGGTCTACAAATATTAACAAGGGTTATATCCTCTTGTTGGCTTACTCCCTTTATCATTATGTAGTACCCATCTGTGTCTCTTACTATAGCTTTTGTTTTAAAGTCTGTTTTGTCAGATATAAGTACTGCTACCTCAGCTTTTTCTTTTTTCATTTCCATTTGCATGAAATATATTTTTATATTCCTTTACATTTAGTTTCTGTGTATCTTTTGTTCTGAGGTGGGCGTCTTGTAGACAGCATATATATCTATATCTATATCTATATCTATATCTATATCTATATCTATATCTATATCTAACCTATATCTATATCTATGTCTTGTTTTCTTATCCAGTTACCCTATGTCTTTTGATTGTAGCAGTTAAGCTATTTACATTTAAAGTGATTATTGACAGATATGTATTTATTACAATTTTATTCGTTTAACTATGTTCCTCTGTTCTGTTTTTGTTTTCCCAATAGTCTTAAAGAAAATTCTTTAACATTTCTTGTTAGACACTTCTTTTAATACTGGTTTAATGGTAACAAAGTCCTTTATCTTTCCTTGTCTGAGAAGCTCTTTATTTCTCCTTCAGTTTTAAATGATAGCCTTGCTGGGTAAAGTAGTTTTGGTTGTAGGTCCTTGTTTTTCATCATTTTGAGTACTTCTTGACAATCCTTTTGGCCTAAAATGTTTCTGTTGAGAAATCAACTTACAGTCGTATGGGAGCTCCCTTGTAGATAACTGTCTTTCTCTTGTGCACATCAGTAAATGAATGGGTAAAAGAAGCTGTGGTATATTTACACAATGGAATACTACTTGGCCATAAAAAAGAAGGAAACATCACTCTTTGTGACAGCATGGATGGACCTAGAGGGTATTATATTAAGCGAAATAAGCCAGTAATAGAAAGACAAGTATCATTTAATTTCACTTATATGTGAAATCTAATGAACAGAATAAACTGACAAACAAAATAGAACCAGAGGCATGGATACATGGAACAAACTGACAGAGGTCAGAGGGGAGAGGTATGGGGTTGGGTAAAAAAGGTAAAGGGATTAAGCAAAAGAAAAAAACAAAACTCATAGACACAGACAACAGTATGGTGTTACCAGAGGGAAAGGAGGATAGGGGAAGGTAAAAGAGGGTAAAGGGGAGATAAGTGGTGATGGGAGGAGGCTTGACTTGTGTTGGTGAACACACAATACAATAGCAGATGATGTGTTATACAATTGTTCACCTGAAACCTACATAATCTTATTAAGCAATGTTACTCCAATAAATTCAATACAAATTTTGAAAATCTGAACATGATTTTTTTTGCGTATATGCTTATCTCCCAAATTCATTGGTAAGTTCCTCAAGAAAAGAACCTGTGATTTGTTCATCTTGCTCAGCATGGCACACATTGTATAGTAAATATTCAACAAACACTCATTGAGAAAAATAATACATGTTATTTTTTCTTTATATTAAGCTTTTTGTGTCATCTAACCCAGTACCTAACACATAACAGGAGCAAAATGAATGTTAGGTAAATATTGATATTTGAATGTTGACCAAGCAGAGTCAATTTCCATTGTTTCACAAACCTTATGCTTAGGGCAACTAATTTTTTCAGTTTATCATGATTCAGTTCACAAAATTGGCCCTTTTGGAGTTTTTTCTGCCTTTGACCTTCTCATATCTACTTCCAAGAGGACTTTTGTTCCCCAGAGATATTTGTTCTTCAGGAAAATAATGCCCCAGGGTGACTAATTGTGTAATAAATGAGAAGAATCCAACACAGTCTTTTCCACACCCTAACTAGTGCCAAGTGTTTTCTCCTATAGTCCATTGTTCTCAAAATACAAAACAATTGTATTCACTGAAGACTTTTGGGGAATGATTTTTTTTTATTAAAAAAGTGTTAATTTGCTATTAAATCTCTTGTTGAAAGACTAATAGCTTAATGAACGCATTAAACATGTGCAAATTAGGTTTTTTTTAAAGTGCATTACTTAGTTTCAGATTGAAAGGGGGTGATACATCACAGTCATCTCTGTGGGAATTAATGAGGCATTAGGCCATCTCCTGTCATGGAGGCCAGACTTATGAACGATCTGCAGAATTGTACATGCGAAACTTGTCCTGTTCTCTCTTCCTACCCACCACATACATCTCTTCTGGGCCTCCTGCTTCTGCAGCCTGAGCTTTGGTACTTGAAATATAAATGTCGTTTCACCATCAGTTTGGAAGTGAAAAGTAGTCTATTGCAAGTGACAAATGTTGTTTACCCCTTACTAGAAAAGAGGGTGGAACAATGACTGCATATATTAACATCACAGGGGATGGGTTTGGTAGTCATTCAATTGCCATCTTGCCCTGTGAAGACATATAACCTCTCTCCATTTCCCTCAATCACCCACTCACTCTCAAGCATCTACATTAAAATAAAGAGCCCAAGGCAAGGCAAGTTATCTTAACTATAATAAGTGGCAAGGTGTTCTCAACTCAACAGCTTTTGTCACCAGCTCTCAATCTTTTCCCATCACAAGCACAGCTTTTTCTCCCTGTATTTTTTGATATATTTGCCTTATCTTGCAGTTCCCAAATCAGCAATTCTAAACCTCCATGAACAAGCAGCATTTAAAAGCCATTGGTTTAATTCCATGACATAAACTCATTCTTGCCTACATTTATTTTTATAATTAGCAGGTATGACATTTAATTCTATTTCAAGAATCTTGGATAAATTTTCAGTGTATCTTGAGGCAATTGAAGATGTCATGGCCTATTCAAAAATCAGGGATGGAGATCACTAGTATAAACATGTGTATACGCACAGAAATAATATCTAGGCCTACCTGGTTTGGCTCAGTGGATAGAGCATTTGCCCATGGACTGAAAAGTACCAGGTTCAGTTCTAGTCAAGGATATGTAACTCAGTTTCAGGTTTGATCCCCAGCCATGGTCGGGGCCATGCGGCAGGCAACCAATCGATGTGTCGCTCTCACATAGTTGTTTCTCTCTGTCTCTCCTCCTCCTTTCTACTCTCTCTATATATCAATGGAAAAATATCATCAGGTGAGAATTAACAAAAAAGAAATAACATCTATGCAGGACACAGAAACATAACAATGTTAAATAATATTTATTTTACACTTTAAAAAGCATTGCTTAGCTTTGCATGGCTTCTTTAAGATCTCTATGAACCATCCTACAGAATGTAACAATTTTTCCTACTTGCTCAGCTAGAATTACAAAACTTCAGGCTGTTATCTATCTGTGTCTTTCACTAGCCACCAAATTTGCCCACTGTCGTCCAAGACCACTTCAACCCATGATTCACATTTAACAATGCTGGTTTGCCTTTTATAACATAGCCCCTGTAACAGCAATTCCTCTCAGGCCACTATGAGTAATTCAAGAGCCAGTAAAAGTCCATTCTATTCATTTATACTCTTCCTAAAAGCAGAATTGAGACAAGTACTTTTATGTCTATTACCAATGACATAGTTGAGGAATCTCATGCTCTTCATCCAATGGCTCTTTTGATAGATCCATGCTTCATTATGTAATATTCTTTTGATTTTAAGCAACAGAAACTGACTCTGACTATTCATTAGAATAAGAGGGGGCTGATTTATTATGAGGGAAATGGGGTCGTTCATAAAATGGATGATGGAATTGGACAATCAAGGCTTCAGAGTAAGGAGTTAGAGCAGACCCCAGGACCTCAGCAACTGTATCTTTTGGATCTTTCCTCACTGCCAATACTATGCCCAGATTTCTGAGAGGTGTAGAATATGACTTGAGAATCTGACTTGCATACAAGTCATCTCAGGACATGTACCTCCACATTGATCAATAAGCTTTGGCCAGGGAGTTAGGGTCAGTCAATAAAAATAAATGTTCTGGGGTCTAGTCTGTCTGTATTGAGGACCTCGCTAGAGTGAAGTATGCTATGACAGTCTACTGCTGTGCATCCTCTCTTGAGAAGCATGCATGGAATCTTCAATAGCCATATAAGGTCCTCACCTCAGCAAGGCCCCCAAACCTCTCCCCAGCATCCTGTCACATTTTATTGACATTACATTCAATGTATAAGGACAGCAGTGCCCAACGGAAGGAAGTTTTTTTTTTTTCTTTTTGAGATGAAAAGGGTTGAGTTGACTTGAAAAGTCAAATTTTTCACTGTTATTCCCACCTCCCTAATTAATATGAAAAGAAAGAAAAACACTAACATGTTGTACCATTATGAGACTCTGGAGATCAAGGGGTGATCCTTTTAGAGCATCTTTCTAGAATATCAGCTATTCTGGAGGCGATCAGAAAAGTATCTTTTCCTGAATCATGAATATTGGTCATTGAATGATATAGGTGACAATATCTAGGTATTGAATCCTCATATTCCACTGATGTATTTTAGTGCCTCTCCCCTAATTAAAAAAGTAATATGTACTCAGTGCAGAAATGTTAAAAGACCAAAATGCACAAAATATAAAAACATTTACTTATGACCAACTCTACTCACACACTGGCATTGGCACTGTGTTCTTCATATTTTATATATTGTTTTGTAACTATTATTATTATTATTGTACAAGTGGCATATATTATTCATAAAATCATTTGAATATATGAAGAAGCAGAAAGGAAGTCACTAACAATCCTACTACACAGTGATGACTTCTTTAAAAACAATGTGGTAGCCGAAACCGGTTTGGCTCAGTGGATAGAGCGTCAGACTGCGGACCGAAAGGTCCCGGGTTCGATTCCGGTCAAGGGCATGTACCTGGGTTGCGGGCACATCCCCAGTGGGAAATGTGCAGGAGGCAGCTGATCGATGTTTCTCTCTCATCGATGTTTCTAACTGTCTATCTCTCTCCCTTCCTCTCTGTAAAAAATCAATAAAATATATTTTAAAAAAAACCAATGTGGTATATATTCTTTCAGGTTTATTATAAAATGACTTTCATGTCTGCAGACATTCCACTATATAAATGCATTTTAATCTACTTAATAATTCCCGGACATTGAGTATTTAGCTTCTTTTCAATTTCCTTAGCAATAACACCACTGCAATTACTTTCTTGATGAATATGCTTTTTGGATTCTTTTTCTAAGAATTTTTCCAGTTAAATTCCTAAAAAATTGAATTGTTCATTAATGATATGCATTTTTAAGCTGCCTCATGGAACATGTTTTCCTATTTGTTTTCAATGCTCTTTCAGATTTATTATGTCATTTGATTCTCTCAATTGTGCTATGAGAAAGGCAAGTGAGACATCATTATCCTCTTTCACAAGTGGGAAGACTGAGATTCAGAGTTCTGCCTAGATCATACGACCCCTAAGTGGCAAAGCCTGGCATCTGTTCCAGGTCCTTTGTCTCCAATTCATATTTAAACACAGATGTGCAACTGACATAGTGATCCAGTTCTAATCCTAAAAGAAAAACATGGCATAATAAGATAGCTGCATTTATTGTCTAACTATCCCGTACCAGGTATTCTGGTAGATTATTTCAGAGACGTGATCTGATATAATCCTCATAGCAAACTGTGCAATTGGTCTTACTGTCTCCTATATAGATTACAGGACAGAGGATTAGTGAGGTTAAGTAACTCCATCAAAGACAGAGCAAGGAGATGGAGCGAGGATTCCAACTCCAACTGTAAAATCCCTGCTTTCCCCTAAGTCATATGCTATGGTCCTTAATTACAAGACTCCAACCAAAATAATTTCCTTCTGTTGACACCTATGTCTGAATGAGCCTTGCTTCTACTAAGTTTGAGAGAAAGAGGTGGGGCGGGGTTAGGTGATTGGGGTTGGGGGGATGCCTATAAAGAGTCAGGGATAAATTTTTTTTAGTGATTTCAGAGAGGAAGGGTGAGGGAGAGGGAGAGAGAGAGAAAGAAGGATCAATGATGAGAATCATTGACCAGCTGCCTCCAGCACACCACCTACTGGGGATCAGGCCTGCATCCTGGGTATGTGCTCCTGACTGGAATCGAACCTGGGACCCTTCGGTCCACAGGCCGATGCTCAAGCTACTGAGCCAAACCAGCTAGGCCAGGGTAATTTTTTTTTAAGGTTAGGCACAGAATCAACTAAGGTTAAAGAGGTAAGATCTAAACCCACAAAATCCTCCAATTGCTTGCATTAGAGAGGAAAAGAAAAGGAAATGGAAAAAAATAAAAGAAAAAGGAAAGGAAAGGGAGCTGGGGAACAAAGGCAGGGGCCTGGGGGAAGTGCAGGGCTGGCAAATAGTTAACAACCAGCTTCCTCCTGCATGGTTGGAGGGTGGGGTCCTTTGTAATGTTTACCACTCTCCTTGGTGTAAATACTCCCACACAGAGGCTCATTTCAACCTACCAACTGAGCTTGTGGCACCGTGAAGGGTGGTATTTTGTTAAGTTTTTGAATTTTACTGGGTCTTAGAGGTACAGTTCTTGAAATATGATACTCATTACAGTAACAAACGAACAAACAATTCATGAACCTTTATTTTGTATTGGGAGGTATGCAAAGCATTTGGAATACAAAGTTAAACCAGACTTGTCCCAAAGCGAAACATAAATAAATAAATAAAACCTCTCAGGCTCGTAGTGAAAAAGACATGTAAACATCTTAATGTGATCTATGAATAATAATAGGAGCCTATCCCAGGAACAGGGATGATATATGAGCATATTAAAGTGATCAGCGCCACTCCAGGAGGCCATATGAAGCTCTTGCACTTTTCATCTATAAATTTCACCTCTTTCTGACGTTACACAATCTATAGCAATTAAGAAAACCGCTGTAAATAATCTGCATTGAATAAGTGATCTGTAGTCAAAGATGTCCTATATTTCAAGCGACAAGGTTCCCTTCCGTCTCTTCACATCTACTGACAAACATGCCACATAATGGCATTCTCAGGGGCTCCTCTAACGGCACATGAAGACTGGACCTATTTTCAGAAACTTAAAAAAATTACCAAGGGAGGTACTTTCATCATTTATTCACATGCAGGTTTTTTGTTTTTTTATTTATTAATGAAGTTTAGAAAAGCGTTCTTGTAGAGCACCAAGCATCTATTTTATAAAAATAAAATATGATTAATCCAGGCTCCAGTGGTTCTGCCCCAACCTAGTGTTCACTTTAGGAATATACAGCTCTTCTCCTGAGAATCACAAAATACAATGACCATTTCTGGGCTTCTGGGTAACACAAGACTAAGTCAAGGCAACTGAGAGTTCATAAAACTAAGATAATTAGGCAGAGTTCTATGTGTTTCATTTACTTGAAAAAACCCCCACAATATCAAAATATTGGTTCTATTTCTCATTCACTGAGGATATTTAAGAAAGGACTCAATAGTAATTTGATGAGAATGTCTTAGAGAGGTGTCAAGTATTGGAGGTTGAGGGGTTTGGTTAAACTAGATCATCGTTTCCCAGACTATATTCTAGAAACTGGGGGGGGAAATTAAGGGCTGTGGCACAGAAAAAAAATAACAAATAAGTTTAGGAAACACCACGTTCAAGAACAGATTCACAATGTATTTCAATGTTACAAAGGATTCAAAAAGTTCGACAGGTAAGAAACTAGTTTGACTTTGACTCACTCAGGATTTTCCAAGATGTTTAATTTCAGGAACTCGTTAAAAACAGTGCATTATGACACACCCCTGCACCACTCACAGCACCAAGTTTGCACAGCTGTGAACTAGGATATTTTAAACGTTTACTCTAATGCAGTGGTCGCCAACCTTTCAGACCTCACAGGCCACCGGTTGGCGGCCGCTGCTCTAATGCACTGTCTTCATCAATTTCATATTCTATTAAGACAATGGCTCAACCAATTTAAATTGTCAATGATTGCCAAAGAGAATTTGCTATGAAGGCTGGTCAGTGTTTCTCCCCTCATTTTACTTAGTTGGTCCAGCTCAATGTTTAAATCCCAGTACAACCATCACTTTTTCAGAGGAAGAATTTTCAACCCACTGACCCTGAACAGCCCTTTCAGAATACTTATCATTAAGTTGTATTATTATTATTGGATTAATGTATCTCTCCCACTTGAAGCTGAAAATGCCATGAAGTAGTTTATTTTTGCTGAAAGTTTTACTTACCTGGCTACTCTGACACCTGCCACACACTGGTTGCTTAAAAATATCTGTCAAATGCTCAAAGAAAGAACCTCCTAGAAGTTTAAGGATCCTCCCCCCTGAAAGCATATGCTCAGCCTTGTTCAAAAGATTTTGTTAATTGCTTAGAGAAAGGCCAGGAGATGTGTTTATTATTTTAGGAATTGTTACAAAGCTTGGAGAGTGGGTATGGGATGATCAGTGACACAGTCTCTTCGGGCTGAGGCAATGGACTGAATCCCTAAATCTGGCCTTTATTAGGGATAAATGGTTGGCCGGCAAAACACCCCACTGAACAACACACACACACACACACACACACACACACACACACACACACACACGTGCACACACACATATCACTGACTGTTCAATAGGCACAAGTGAGATGTTGCTGACACAAATATAAGATGTTGCATGACAAAAAAACAACATCAAGATTTGGGAATATGGGATTGCTGCATAATTCTTTCAATTATAGAGGCAGCCTTTGGGGCTTTGAATCTTAGTTCTGCCCCTTAGCAGCTGCATACCTTTGGGGAAGTTACTCCATCTTTCGGTGTCTTAGTTTTCCCATCTGTACCCTGAGAACCTACCTCAAAGTTGCTATACAGATTAAAAGACTTAGAGTCAAGGTACTAGATCAGTTATCTCTCAATAAACTTCAGTGATTATTTGTCATAATAATTATTACATTTACCATAATTCTGTTTTTAATTTTGCATAAGAAGTTTCCATCAAAGAGGGCATGGAAAGGCAGTGTAATACATCTGTCAGCAGTACACACACTGGGTTCAGGTATGACCTGGACTGAAATCCCATGTACATTCTTACTAACTGTATAATCTTACGTGGCTTACTTAACCTATCTCTGCCTTCACTTCCTTATCTATTCTGGGTAACTGAAAATAAATGAGTGGCACCTGAGAATCACTCAGGTTGGTGCCCACAATAAGTACCCAAATACAGAATGAATGAGAATTCCAGAAGAGAATAACAGGATGTTTGAATAAGTGAGGCCAAGCAAGACAGAGACAGGGCAATGTCTCAGTGTTTTAAAATGATTGAGGGGTTTAAATGAAAGGATAAAACTTTGGGTTTCACCAAATAGGTATAGGCTACAGGGAGACACAAGTTAAATCAGTATAAAAAGAAAAGAATATTTTAGCAGTCGTAGCTATCCCAAAATGGGATGGGAGGCCTCAGAAGGTAGTAAGCTGTTCACTTAAGGATTCATTTAAGCTTATACTGCACACCAACATGTAGGAGTTGAACTAAATATTTTATAGCTCCTTCCAATCCTCTGTGACTTTAGTTCTTAACATCCCATTAATGGTTGTGTGTGAATGTTTCTTTGGGCAGAGATATGCTCTGACTCCTTAATGTGAGAAGACAGGGGGTGGGAAAGGAAGACCAGGAAAACTAATTTAAAGCAAATCTACATCTCACCACGTCACTCATAAATACCTGCACAGTAGAATTTCTGAACACCCTGGCATAGGAAGCGAGTGTTTTGACTCATAGTGGGCTGGAATATTGGTATCTATTCATTGCCACATGAGTGCGGTATATTGTACCAATGCTATAGAGCATCTTCCACTCTGACATCCTGCTACGCACCTCAAAATGTCACTCTTAAGGCAAGAGGGGTTAGCTATGCTCAACAACATCATATCTCCCTTTAATTTAAAAGGGAGATTTCCTTCATATTGAGGCAAAGGCAATGGGAAATGCAAATGCCAGGTCAGGATCTGCCCTTCACATAGAGTGAGACTTAGCATTCAAAGGAAGACAGAAATCGAAGGGTAGAAGCCAGGGATGTTCTGCGTAAGAGTTGGCTGAATCATCATAATAAGCACAATATAGTAGCAATATTGGTTTCTCTCTTAAGGTGTACCATGAGAGAAATGCACCTGCATTATCTAATTCTTCATCAGGGATGAATACGTAAGGTTTCTCATGAGATACATAAGATTTTCAATACAATTTTCAAGATGAGGAAACTGAGTTTAGAGGGAGGAAGTTGCCCTAAAATCACAAAGCTCGGACATGGTACGGACAGGATTCAGTCTCAGCCAATAGATGCCAAAGTCCATGCTTTCACTTTTGTGCTATACCATGTCTTACTTTCTCCAAGTGCCAGCCCATTCATGTTCACCCAGCCTTCTCAAACCCTCCTCCTCCTCACCAAAATATTCCACGTGACCTATTCTAAATTACTGTCTCCTCTCCAGACCCTCCCAATGCACCTTATGCATAACTGTACTACCAATGTAGCATGTAGGTCAGATATTTGAGACATTAGCTCCCTAAATAACTTCTGCCCCAATGAAATGAAGGACATTTACATATTCTCTGTGTTGCTCCTGTACATAGAAATAGTACTGGAACATAGAAAGGTATGTAGAATAATATCATTACTACTTATAATATGTAAATAATAGCTAATATTTGTTGAAGGATCACCATGTGTCAGATCCAACCCTAAGCACCTTTCCTGAGCTAATTGAACATTACAAGAAACCACTGTATCATCTCCATTCAGCAGAACATTTTAGTACTGCTGATACTTAATTACATCAACATGTCCTTTCTTATCCTTGTAAACTACAATGATTTTAGTCTAAGTATTCCTCACCTATTGCCTTTTGCTTCTTCTAAGTAATCATTTTCAGGGCTCCCATAACTATCTTATAAAAGGTGTGGTTACATTAGCCCATTACCCTGGTGGTCCATTTTCTGCAGGAAAGAATCCAAATTCCTTAGTTTGTTAATCCAGCCCTTGCTAATCTGGCCTCGGTCATTCTTGCATCTGTATTTTTTCCTCTCCTTCAGTTACCATAGACCCTAAATCACTTGTAAAGTCTGATTTCTGAGTCATTTTTAATTATATCCCACATCCTAAATATCCTCTTCTGAGCTTATCTTCTAGAAAAAGTAAATATTCCATTGAAGCCCTGATCACACCCAAACCAAGGTACCATCATCTCCTGCCTGGATGATTGAAACAGTTTCTTGCCTGATGTTTCTGTTTCTATTCTTGACCCTTCCAAAACGGTCCCCAAACAGCACCCCAAGAGGACTTTCTTAAAAAGGAAGTAAAAGTATGTCACTGCCCAGCTCAGACTCTGTGACTGGCTTCTCATCAGACTCAGAATAATATCTAAACCCCTTCCTCTTCTGCTGAGATCCACACAGTCCGACTCATCCTTCTGTTTGACCTCCCCTTCCACATGCTTCTTGTCTCTTCACTTGAGCCAAGCTGGCCCTGTTTCCAGAGCACAGGCTTTCTCATTGTCCACCTGTCATTGACTTAGCAGTCTTCTATTTATTCCCTGGGATATTGGGACTTACAATAAGAAATATATATTTGTTCTTTGTCCCAGTTTCTAGCATGAAGCTCCTACAACCCTTGGAATTTCCTAAGTGTTGAGAGGGAGTTTTGGAAAACACCAAAGGATGGGGGTTGGTTGCCACTGGAGAGAACCATGTGATTACATTTCAGCCCCACCCCATGACCTCCAAGGAGGGGAGAGGGGATGGAGGTTAAATGAATCCCCAGTGGTCAATGATTTATTTAATTGTGCCTATGTCATGAGGCTTCTGTAGCAACCCAAAAGGACTGGATTTGGAGAGCTACCAGGTTGGTGAACAGGTGGATATTGGGAGAGAGTAGCAGGCTTAGAGAGGGCAAGGAAACTTTGAGATCTTTCCCCATATCTTGCCCTATGCATTTCTTCCATCTGGCTGTTCCTAAGCTATATCTTACCTAATAATAGATAAGCATGTAAATTGACTGTCCCTCCACTACACTCACCAGCCAATCAGGAGAGTATGCAAATTAACCCAACAAGGATGGCAGTTAATTTGCATATGTAGGCATGGAGAGAAGACTAAGTCTCTGGCCAGAGCAGCAAAGACCGAAGGCTGAAGAAGCTTTGCTTCTCCGTTGTGGCCAGAGCGAAGGCCTGGGTCCCGGGTGCCAGAGGAAAACTGGTGCTGGCAGCCAGGGGAAGGAAGGCCTATTGCACGAATCTCTTCATGCAACAGGCCTCTAGTCCTTTTATAATAAACTGGTCATCTAATGAGTAAAATGTTTCTCCAAGTTCTATGAGATATTCTAGTAAATTAATCAAACTCGAGGAGGGAACTATGGGGATCTTTGATTTATAGCCAGTCTATGAGAAGTATAGGTAACAACCTGGGCTTTGACTGGTGTGTGATGGGTTGGGGTGGTCTTGTAGGACTGACTCCTTCACCTGTGAGATCTGATGCTACCCCGAGAAAGATAGTGTCAGAATTGAGTCGAACTGCAGGGCACTCAGCTGGTCTCTAAGCATTGCCTAACCTCTTCCTCCTCATTGGAATTGATACCATAACCCCTTAATTGCCCCATCTGGATTGTCAACTGTGTCTCTTCCTGACACCTTTATTTATATCTCTGCTCAAATGTCATTTTTTCAGACAGACCTTCCTGGGCCTCTTAACTCCTGACCTTAATTCATCTTTCTTCATAGCGTTTCTGCCACATGAAATCGCACTGTATTAATTTGTGCACTTCTTTACTGCCTGCCTCCCCACTAAAATTTTCTAAGCTCCATTAGGTTCGTGGTTTTGGATTATTGTGTTCTCTGTGTTTTTTTCTTAGCAAATAATGCTGGGAACAAAAATAAATACTTGTTAAAAAGAATGAGTGCTGTTCTGTGGCATTTTCCTCTTCATCCTAAGAAAAATGATGTTTCTTTATGAGTCTCAGTGGATAGGGTTGGCTAACTCATCCTCCTTCGCGCATGACAAGTTTGTATGATTTGTCCTTACAAGGACCTGCTCCTATTTAGTTTACTCCCTTGCATCCCCATTTCCCTTTCTGCATCTCGTCTAATGTGTTTAACAGGGCACTTTTGTTTATACGAGTTCTTGTATGTATGTTGTCATTTTGTGGTCCATACATTTTAATGCACATAAGTGAAAATGTGTTGTGTTTCTCATTTTGTTTTCCTGGCCTATCTGTGGCTACTACACAGCAAGGATGCTGTGTCCCATGACCTTCTGGTACCTTAAATGTGCAGCTGCCACATTTTACCTGCCTAGTGCTCCAAGGAGAGGCTCTTACACTCCTCCCACCTGACCTTGCCATGAGCTCCCTCTGACTCATCCCCTTATATTCCTGAAAATTCCTTATGAATAAATACCCAGAGAAGATGTACAGGACAAGAGTATTCTAACACTTAATTGGACCAGGAATGGCCAGCATGTCCTCCAGAGTGCTCACCCCATCTATTCCACAGCCAGCAGGGCGAGGTGGCTTCCTAGCCTCCCATCCCTGGCAATGTTTGCCATTGTTGAGCTTCTCAAGTTTTTCAATACGCTTTCTGCATTGTCACTTGTGGCACACAGTACATCCTGTTACCAGGTCACTGTTTCTGTCATTCTCTTTAGCCTGTGTTTCCTAAGCATGGAATTACACAGTTATTTCTGTATGCCAGTCTAGTCAAGTGCCTTTTACAAAATGCATACTTGATAAAAATGTGTTGAATAAAAAATAAGCTGTGCTCCATCACTTCACTCCAGTTTCATTTAGAATATTTATTTACTTTAAAAATGCAATGCGCCAAGTGCTATTTTAGGTGATACAGGCGTATTTCTCTACTTCTTTTCATCCCTGTTTACAAAGGTGTAAACCTAGACTGAGCAAGTTTAACCAACTCAGCTGAGGTTTTCAAGGGATATACAGGTTGTTGACACTTGTGAGTACACAAAACAGCTTATTCTTGTATTATTATTAATTAATTATTGTATCATTTTCCATACGAATAATTATAGACCTATTTTTGCCTAACTCTCTATATCTAACATAGGGTTTGAACCTGGGTCTGAGTGACCCCAGAGTCAAAACCTTAATAGTTTCTATTTATTCTGATCAAGCTTTGTAGTAATGAGATAAATGTGTCGCTGACACTTGTTTCTGAATTGTTTTACAAGTACTCCATCCCTCCCCCACAGGTAACATGATATTTTAACTGTGCCATAAACCACAGCTCATTAATTCATAAGATAATGATTTCCCATATTCAGGATATGTTTGAAGTCACCACCGGTTGCAATAATCTTTAGCATTTGGGGTACATATATTTCTAGAGAGTTCTTTTCTTAGGGGATATCAACTAAACAATCTATAAATGTAAAGGCAAAATCCTTGCTTAACTGTAAGACATTAGAGGATTTCTGCAATGCTGGTTGAACTGTATTACTGGTAAGCCCATGCATAGGTATTAATTTCTTACTTTGTGCTAGCTAGACACTGTGCTAAATTCTGACACAAGAGGATGAATGGGCCAAAACTCACTGAAGGACATGGGCATGTTGAAAAGGTAAAGACAAAACGAATAGAGAAAAAGTGACAGGACAAAATTTTAAAACATTTCAGGGACACAACCCAGCTTTGGGGCAAGGGAAGCTTTTGGGAGGAAATGATGGCAATAAATAGGACCTAGGCAAGGGCAGAGGGAGAAGGAGGCATGTGTCCCAAGAGGAGGAAACAGAATGTGCAAAAGCCTAGAAGGAAAACTAGGCTTTATGTATTCAAGGAAATGAGATAAGCTGAACATGGCTTGAGTACAGATTGCAAGGGGAAGGGGAAGCTATTAGAGTTAAAAGCTATTAGAGTTAAAAATTCTCAACTAGAATTGAGTAGGGGCCAAGTTATGCAAGCCCATTATGAGGTACTTGAAGTTTATATATGAGGGTAATGGAGAGCCTTTGGATGGTTAGCAAGGCAGAGGAATGGTGTGATCCCACGTGTACTTTGAAAGATTCTCCTGGCTTCAGAAAAATCAGAGATTTGAGGAATGGGATTGGAAATAGAAACTGATGATGGAGGTAAAAATACCACTTTGAAGGCATTTGCAGTGGTCCAGGTGAGTAATGATGGTGTGGACAAGAACATAGAAGTTAAAAGTGGAGACAACTGAACATATTTAAATATTTTGAAAGTAGGATAGATTTTTGGACAATTGTATACGGTAGAGAGAATCAAGGATGATATGCAGGTCTCAATATCAATCTTGTGGTATACCACAGATTGTAGATTCCACGTTCTCCCTGTCTCTATCCTGAGCATTCTGCAACAGATGCTTCATCAAACTAATTTGTAGAAGAACAAGAAACAGAATAAACCTAAGACTAGAAAAATTTTCTTGTGTCCCAGCTTTCATTTTAACCTCTTATTATACCTGAGTCCATAATGCTTAATATTCTTAGTGGTTGGTCCTTGTTCCCATTCCCTTTCAACTCAAACCAACAGAGCAAACAGTGAGTGAAGGTGATAAACTCATGATCTGGATAGCTCAGCAAGACAGTTGTTAGCAGAGAGTCTTCTTTTTAAACTGTCTTAAATTGGTTTATTATGCACTTTTCCTACATATAACAAAAAAGGGGATAGTATGTAATGAATCTTGATATACTCTTCACTCATATTCAACAATTGTCAAGATATTACCATACTGCTTCATTGATGATATAGATTTCCATTTGTTTACAACTAATTTTGCATTTTTTACATATGTTGAAAACTTTCCAGATAGAAGTTTTACAAATTTTGTCAAGTTTATGCCTAGGTATTTTTTTCTATTTTGTTATTATAAATTGAGCTTTCTCTTTCATTAAAACATCTAATTACTTATATATGACATGACTATTGATTCTTATCACTTGATTTATATCCCGCTGTTTTACTGAATTCTACTGTTGTTTATAATAGTCTTTTTCATTGGGTTTCTTGAGTTTTCCAAGAGAGTCTTTATTTTATTGGTGTTGGATCTTTGCATGGAAGACTAGTACCATCTCATGATCTCTCTCTCAGCCCCTGACTACTTCATCCCACAGAGATAGGAATGGATTATTTGATTGAAAAATTTGAAAGGAGAAAGCCTATGAATGGCTTAGACATGCCTCTGAATTTCATAGCTTTTGTGTTATTTTCCAACATGTCCCACACCTCCTAAATGCCACCTGTGAGTTCTCCAGAGGAGAAAGCCCCCATTCGCTCACTGCTCCTTGGAACAAGGGTCTTTCTCAAAGCTTATTTCTAAACATTTCATTATCTCCTCCCCATTTCACCTTTCCCCCCTTTATATTCCATCTATGTCTTCTTTAAAACTTCTCCATTGTTTCTTCCTTAGTTTTCCTTTCTCTCCCTCATCATTTTGTCTCACTTGTTTCTCCTTTAATTTGGAAGTCTAATTCATGTTTCAATATAAATGATAGCAATTATTTATGAGTATTTGAAAACAGCCTCTCTTTCTTCTGTTCCCTCAGAAGAGATCAGAACAATTTCATATCTATTAATTAAACATCTTTCTTTTGTCATCCTAAATTATTTTGGAACCAGTGTTAATTTCCTAATAACTTAGTTTTGTAAATGTGATTAATTAGGAAATACCAAACATTCAAGGTCTTCCTTCATATGTCAAATATACATCTACTAGAGGCCTGGTGCACGAATTCATACACCAGTGGTGTCCCTTGGCCTGACCTGTGGGATCAGGCCGAAACTGGCTCTCCAACATCCCCCGAGGGGTCCTGGATTGCGAGAAGGTACAGGCCAGGCTGGGGGACCCCATAGGTGCACGATCGGGGCCGGGGAAGGACACGGGAAATTGGCCAGCCAGGGAGGGACCGAAGGAGGGCTCCAGGGCATGTCTGGCCCATCTCGCTTAGTCCTGATGGGCCAGACCCCACCAGCAATCTAACCTATCACTCAGAGCATCTGCCCCCATGTCATAGCAACTTATCAACCAATCAACTGTCTGCCCCCTGGTGGTCAGTGCATGTCATAGTGAGTGGTTGAGTGGCCTTAGCATATCATTAGCATATTATGCTTTGATTGTTTGAACAGATGACCAGAAACTTAGCATATTAAGCTTTTATTATATAGGATTATAGGTAATTTGTATTGCATCATATTTAAGTCTGTTAACCCTGCTCTGTAGCCAACCAGCCTATAGGAAATCTAGGATCTTTTGGAACATGTCCTGGAATCCCCTCCCATCATTGGTTTATTGCACACCTTTCACTACTTACAAGAAGGAACTCAAAACACTTTTTCTAATAAGCTGCCTTTGGTCAATGTTGTCCTAATCATTTATATACTCCATGGCTCCATCTATACATTCTACACAAGAACTTCACTAAACATTTTTGACTTTTTCTAAATGTGCCCCTCATGCTGAATTTGTAAAATAAAGCTATGATTTTCCTCCTAGAAGATGTGCGTCAGAAGTCA
Organism: Myotis davidii; assembly: GCF_000327345.1. Taxonomy (NCBI): domain Eukaryota; kingdom Metazoa; phylum Chordata; class Mammalia; order Chiroptera; family Vespertilionidae; genus Myotis; species Myotis davidii. The sequence continues at coordinate 3,329,254 of NW_006297145.1, read as the reverse complement.
TTAAAATTAAAGTCTGAGCCATGGGTAATGTGATACTGATTTCCTCCCCTCCCATTTCAGAGAAGTATGGTGTGTTTGCTGTGATCAAGCCTACATTGGCTTTACTACAGGTGATGTTATGCCCTTCACTTCAGTGGCTCTGTGTTGGATGTTTACTATTCCTAGAGCAGCATTTAGAAACCATTAGTTACCACAATTCCCTCTGGTCCCATCATTAGAAATGGCACATCGTTATAATGAAATATAATAAATTATTTTATATTTGCATCTTATTAAATTATAACCATCCTGCTTCTGTTCCAGGAGTGATTTCTGCTCCCATTAGTGTCTATAGTCTGTAGGTACCATGTTTGCTCTTTCTTTTGCATCTTCCAATACAATTTATCTGGTACTCTGTACTCAGTAAGTGATCAATAAGTGCTTGTTAACTAAGTTGGCAGAAAATTGAGTCTTGGCATCTGCTCTCACAAAGGAGAGGCATTTCCAGCCCAGAATGTGTGAAAACAAGGAGTCCACAGAGAGGGGCCACTTGGAACCTTGGAAAGTCACATACTGTCATATTGCCTCAGAGTCCTGTGCCCTGTACTTAGGGAGTGAGGAAGAAGGTGATACAACCACTAATCAAGGACAAATGATTGCAGGGAATTCTCATACCAGCAGGCAGAAGAGAGATGATGCTAGACAGGACATTGATCTCCCAGGAAATCGCAGACATTGGGAGTCACTCTCACTGTCTAGGCCCTCCAACTCTGCCCAGAACCACTGCCATGGGGAATTCAGATATGGGAAGATACACCTTCGGAGCAACAGCTATCATGGATAACTATTTTACTGTGAGTCCTTGTGGCTCCCAAACTCATCATTTGGACTTCAAGTAGGGACTGGTGAATTTTTCATCGTTGGATTATTTACTATTCTATGGTCAACTGACATAACCCCTTGAAGCTTAGATGACAGGTTGAGGAACAAGATCCTGAGTTTTCAGACCACTCATCCTGCACGGTCTATAAGTGACAACTAACTATCTTCCACACTTCTGTGAGATGTACTGAGCTACCTACCTCCATACTTCTGCTCATGCTATTTCTTCTGCTTGATGAACTCCATCACTCCATTTCTCATCTTTTAGATCAGATTCAAAAAACAAACAAACAAACAAAAAATAACATAACACATCTCTCTTCTTTAAACCCAGGCAACAGAATGAAATGATTTCTAGTTTGAACCTAAAAGACAGACTTCTAGGATTAATATCCCAGTTCCTTTACTCACTAGCAGCATGGCCCTAACCTCTCTTCTAGAGGCAAGATAACATGTGGATACTAATTTACTTACCTCAGAGTGTTGTGGAAAATAAATGATTATGTATGTATGTCTATATGTGTATTTATGTATGTCTGTTTATGTACATGTCCACTAAATGCCTGACATTTAATAAATGCTGAATGTGTGCTATTGTCATTGCCCTTTAATTTCTTATCTCTTTGAATTTCCATAATTCATTCGCTCTTTCTGTCCCCCTCCCTCCCTCCTTCTCTCCTTCCTTTCCTCTATCTCTTTTGGTCTCTCACATGCCCCATTTCTCATGTACATTATATTATAGCGTAGCCCTGAAGTCTATGTAATTGATAAATATCACTTAAGTAATATTATGATTAAGACCCTCCCTCCTCACAGAGGGGTGCCTCACATGTGCACACAGAGAAGTCTGGGAGATGGACTCAGCCCCATAGGTCAGCTCTGTGATCTTTACATTATGTTTGGGGTCCTGAGTTGTCTCTACCACTATCTGCACTAGGAGAAGCCTTGCTTTCTGCTGCCATTGTCCACCAAAGGAGTGCCAGTGTTCCTGCCCAGGACAGTGTCTCAACATGCTCCCAACCTACCAGTCCTGGTATTGCTGAAAGGATGTTGGTTCTGCTGCTTGGATGAAAAGAGACTAGGTATTGAAGGACTGCGATGGAGGGATAGAGCCCTTCCTTCCAAGTTCTGCATCTAATGTTGGCTCGTGATCTCTTAATCTGTTCAGGCCACTATAACAAAATACCCCAGGCTGGGTGGCTTATAAACAACAGAAATGCATTATTGTATAGTTGTGATGGCTGAAAGTCCAAGATCAGGGTGCCTCTTCAGGGTCACAGAATTCTCACTGTATCCTGACATGGTGGAAGGAGCTAAGGAGCTCTCTGGGTTTCTTTTATAAAAGCACTCTCTTTTATAATCTCAACCATAAGGGTTCCACTCTCATGAGCTAATCACCTCCAAAAGGCCCTACCTCCTAATACCATCACATTAAACATTAAGATTTCAACATGTGGATTTTGAGGGAACACAGATATTCAGACTGTAGCACCTGGTATCCAAATCATTAATGCTTTGTGCTCAGAGTAGTTTAAGGCCTGTGGGACACCCATCTTTCCATTACTTTATAAGTTTTTTGTTCCATGAATCTATGCAAATCCTTACTTAATTGGATTGTTACTTTTTCCTTTCCTAACTATAAAATGGAAGACCTTGGACATGTGAATAGTTGCTATAGGTGTGTGTGTGTGTGTGTAAATGCTGATTACTTATTATCAACATAATAGGTAGTTTTGAATATATATCAAAGATAAGAAAATAAGCAAAATTAGCATTGAAAAACACAAAACATTATTTAACTCTTTAAGAAATGAGTCTACTTAGAATAGTCCAAGGATTTTATGTATGTGTTTATACTTATAGCTCACATCAGCACAATAACTTATAATTTCAATGCAATCACATATTAAGTTATGTTCTTTATAAAACAGGAGTAGTCAAATTTTGCATTATTTTCTCCCTTATGAGGAAAATGGTAATTAAGTTTCCTCATGGAAACTCCTCATGGTGGCTGAGTCTCAAGATTAAATGGACAGGCTAGAAGTTATCTGATGCAGTCTAAATTTACCACTGAACATACTAGCTCCCCCAAGACAGCAATGGCTTTCATTCTTCTAATACTAAAATAATTTCCCATCTGTTTTATAATTTTATTTGTAACTCATAAAACTTGAATTTGCATAATACAATCTTGACAATAGCATTGCATTCAAAGAAATATTGTGTAGCAATAATAAGTAATTATGTGATTTAAAGGATTTCCTGTAGGACCTAAGAGACAATCAAAAGGGATAGATATTCTTTCTTCCAGCCTGCAGAAGTCTTATCTTTCTTACTCATTTTTTCATTCCACAATTTTTACCTCTCTCTGAGGTAAATTTTAGCTCACTCCAACCCAACTTTATCAGAATACCAGAAAGTAATACCAGAATTAACACCAGAAAATGGGCTCACAAAAACAAAATTCACCAAAGAGTCTGGAAATATGTAAGAAAATGAGTGGGTAAGATGTTTTTCTTTTGAAGTTGTGGAGTCGGAGAAAAGGAGATAAGCACTTGCAAATAAATCTCTTATTTAAACTTATCAGACATCCTAATAAATTTGTTGCCAGACAAGTGCGCCTGGCATTATTACTGCTTCATTTTACAGAAGAGGAAATCAAGTCTGGAACAAAATAAGTGGAAGGATGTTTTCCTACTTGACAATATAAAGACCAGAGTATATGCAAATGCAGACTTGTAGATACACATCCTATTGCGCCTCGTTTCCCAGCCTGATCCTCCTGCACATGCATTTGATGCTTAGTCATTTAAGGCCCACAAGGCATAGAGGAGGAAACAGATCCTGTGTTTATTTATCTACCTTTGATGTATATGGAGTCCTGAAATTACAGTTTTACCTTCTGATGGGGCCAGTCTTTCATTCCTGGTATTGATCAAAGGCTGCTTAAATGATAGACTGAGGCAGATGGAGAGGAACAGCTAAACTAAGGTCTTAGCCCAGAACTGCAACCCCGGAGATGAGGCTCTGTTTTTTAATTAATGAACAGAGTGATGATGATAATCAGAGAAGAGCCAATGACTATAAAATACCCTGGGACTCCCTCCAACCGCCTTTGGGAGCTCCAACTTCAAGCTTGACGGGAGCTTCTGAAATTCAGTCACTCTCATGATCTGTCAGTCACCTCTCTTTCCTCTGGTCAGATTTGTCATTCTTAAAATTGTAGAATTCTAAAGCTAAACACCATAAGGACAGGCATCTGACTCCAGACAGGTGTTTGCTTCCAGATAACAGAAGATGCTATAGCCTTCTGTTCATCTATATCCCATAGAGATGCTTTCATCTGATATCACCTTTCCCGACTCCCATTATTCTCCAGCCACACTGGCCTCCTTTCTGTCCCTTGAGCATTCGCACTAGCTCTTCCCTGTCCTGGGAATATTTTTTTTCCTTAGGCCTTTATACAACATCCTTATCATCATGTAGTGTGTGTATGTGTATGTTAATATTATTTCCTCTTAGAGACCTTATTCTCCACCTCAATTAAAGGACCCTGTGTGAGACTGAGCCCTAAGGAGCAGATGCCAAGATAGAATTAAACATGCAAGAAATTTATCAGGGGAAGTGCTTGTGAGAGAAAATGGGGAAGGATCCTCCCAGGAGAGGCTGGGAGAGCTATTAGACCAATGCAATTTGACTCTGCCTGGAGAGAGGGGAAGAAGGTAAAAGCAATGTAAGTTACATTGCAATTGTAAGGAGAGTTTGGTAGGGCTATAGGGAAGTCCTTGGGCTAAAAGTTGAATGTAAGAGGATTCAAACATCTCCCAAACTTTAGAATCCTTGCCAGGCTCAATCACGGACTGGGACTAGCCCCTGGGATGTGTGGCCTTGGTGCAAATGGGGTGATGGACACCAGGAGCTAGCAATACCACACATTTGGAAATCTAAGTGGTGCATTCTCACCACTTATATACCTCCTCCCTTCATTTTCATCCTATTCTTCTATATTTTATTCTGTAATTGTAATTATTTATTATTTATTCATTTATCATTTGTCTCCCTCACTAGGCTGAAAATTCCATAAATGTGGGAGCATTGTTTATGTTCATGCACAAAGTTACCTAGCAGGCTCATAGTAGGTGGTCAGTAAATATATATTGGCTTGTTAGATGACTGAGTCAATGATTTATGATAGGTCACCAACAAACTTGTGACCATCAATTATGCTCCTAACTGATCTTCTATGATTATTTCTAGAAATCTCCTCTCATCTATTATGACTATGTAGTCTCATCCCTCAACAGCTGTTTGCTCCTTTTTACCCACCTCCCAATCCAACACAAACTCTAAAACTCTCTTAATTAGCCCTGTTCACGTTACAGCTAAATTCAAACCTCATCAAATACCAACCAAATGAGGCCAGTCTAATGATAGACTTTGGAAGAATTGTAACATTTATAAAATGCTTACTACTAAGAGAATAGCATTATAGATCATTCATTCTTAGTACTTAAGTGTGTAGTGAATACCTTCTAGCTCAGTTAATGATCCAGTTCTTTCATTTTATCCTGAGACTTCATACCCATCCTAAACTTTCTGGCTATGGTAATGATTGACATTCCTCCAAATGTAGATGTGAACAGGGCACTCTTTCTCTCTGTAGGTTTCTAAGCCATTTTGGCTCTGCAGAAAGTCCATCTCCCTTCCCCTTCT
>NW_006297145.1:3316032-3323650 GCF_000327345.1 Myotis davidii | reverse complement strand
CCCTACAGTATTCTTTTTCTCATAAGTTAAAAATTTTCATAAAAGAAGAGACTGGGGCTAGCACTAAGTTCTACACTTACAGAATGTTGAACTGGTGTAAGGTGATGTCAGTGATCCCAAATATACACTGTGTCACTGCTATATGCAAAATTTTGAATTTCCATCAAAACCTACCTTCTTCTTTAAAAAAAATTATCTTTATTATTGAAAGTATTGCAGATGTCCCCTTTGTTTCCCATGGACCTCCTCCACCCTGCCCCCTGCCCCACGCCTTCACTGCACTATTGTCTGTGTCCGTGGGTTACGCATATATGCATTTAAGTTCTTTGGTTAATAAAACCTATCTTCTTCTGTTACATTATACATAACCAACTCTTCTTATATTGCCACTGAGATGATTAATTCAGGGTTTTGTAACTTACTCTTAGAAAGTATCCTTGAAGCTATTTCATTTTCTATTATTTTATTTATTTACTAGAGGCTCAGTGCATGAAATTTGTGCACTCAGGGGTTGGGGGGTCCCTCAGCTCAGATTGCGAGAGGGTGTAGGCCAGGCCAAGGGACCACACTGGTACAGGATCAGGGCCGTGGATGGATGCGGGAGGTTGGCCAGCAGGAGACGGACTGTGGGAGAGCTCCAGGATATGTCTGACCCATCTCGCTCAGTCCTGTCCTGATTGGCCGAACCCCAGCAGCAAGTTAACCTAGCAGCCGGAGTACCTGGCCCCTGGTGGTCAGTGCATGTCATAGGACTGGTCAACTGGTCAAATGTCTGCCTCCTGGTGGTCAGTGCATGTCATAGCGAGTGGTTGAGTGGCCTTAGCATATCATTAGCATATTATGCTTTGATTGGTTGAATGGCTGACTGGCCAACTGGACATTTAGCATATTAGGCTTTCATTCTATAGGGTTTATTTTAAATATATAACGAGAACAATAAAATATTGTGTTTATCAGTGGTCCTCCTATTTTCTGCAGTCACATAATTTCTCCCCCACAGACAAATTCAGCCATATAAGTATCCCTACAGTGACTCTCAATCATCTTTGCCCATAAAATAAATCCCAAACCCATTATATGGCTTCCTCTTGTAGCTCCCTTCTACCTCTCTGTGCTTGTTTATCTTAATTAATTTTACAGTACACAGTTGATGTTATCCACACTGAATTTCTATTTCATCTCTAGCCCTTCCTTCTTGAAGCCTCCCCACCCCCACTCTCACCTCCTATCTGATTTCCTCCCTTCACATGGGAAGTCACTATGGTGGGAAAGCTGTCCCTCATCTCCACTCCCCCCAGGCTGTACTCTGTGTTCCTCTTCTGGGCTCCCATAATAACCTTTACTTTCCCATCATTAGACATTTCACACTGTGTTACAATTAATTGGGTTTATGACACAAAAGGTTAGGAATCACATCTGTGTTTGTTATGCTCTTGGGGCTTGCAGAGTGCTGACAGTAAGTAGATATTTGTTGAAGAAAGGAGTGGTGTGAGGTAGGCAGGGAAGAAGGAAGGGAGGGAGGAAGGGAGAGAGGAAGGAAGGGAGAGAGGAAAAAGAGGAAGAAAGGGTGTGTTAAAAACACAACAGGCCCAGAATAGAGTCACTTATGCTAAGCTCTAAGTCACCAACCTGAGACTTACGTTACTGAAGATTACAGCTCTCCCAGAAATGGAAAGGTAACCAGCCAGTTAGGTGATCTGCTGGCTAGACCCCTCTCCTTCCCTTAAGGAAAGTAACTCTGCGGTATCTGACCCCTTTGTTGCCCTGTACAATAAGTCCTCACTTAACATCATGGATAGGTTCTTGGAAACCATGTCTTTAAGAGAATTGGCATGAAACAAAACTAATTTTACCATAGGCTAAATGATACAAACAAGAATGAGTTTCCTCTAGCCTGTTTCTGAAATATCACCCTTCTAAACAGAGACCCAAAAACACTTCCAATATTAATCACTGAAATAAATGTGAGCTCTATATGCATTCCAGAAAGATTAACAAGAACAAGTAAGATACTTCTTTTCCAACCCACTTATTCCAGTTCAGGGTCAGGGGTAGCTGGGCCAATCCAGGGGCACAGGTGCCAGGAAGGAACACACCCTGGAGAGGGTGCCCCTTCCTCACAGGGCCACTCACACCCACCCACGAGCACTCACACATGCCCATGGGCATTCACACCCACCCACGGACACCCAGACTGGGCCTTCACACCCACCCACGGGCACCCAGACTGGGCATTCACACCCACCCACGGACACCCAGACTGGGCATTCATACCCACCCACAGGCACCCAGACTGGGACAATGAAGATATACCTGTTTCTCTTGTGTGTGTAACTGTGGGAAACCGAGTCCCTGGAGAAAACCCACGCAGACATGAGGAGACCTGCCAACTCCACACAAACAGTGGCCCGACTGGGAATCAATGTTTTTTTCTCATCAATATTGAACCAATGGTATGTGAGGACCTGCCACATAAGGAACTTGCCCCCTCTCACTTCGGCCTACAAAAATCTTTCACTCCCTGCTGCTGCTCAGAGCTCCTTTCTAGCTGTTAGATTGGGTACTGCCGGATTCCAATTGAATTTTGCTCAAATAAACTTGTAGAAATTGTAATCTGCTTCAGTTTATCTTTTAACAGTCCTGGTGATGAAAGGGAACCAGAGAAGACCCCACAGACCCAGCCAAGGACAAGAAGACACAGGTACCTCTGAGCCCTGGAGCCCGCTGCTCTCTCGGGACCTCAGCCTTGGCCTCAGGGGTGGTGGGGAGTCCCCAGGGTCCCAGCTCCTCAGCTCCGCAGACTGTATTTGAGCCTTTCTTTATCCGACTGTGTCCCAAAACCAGCCAGGGTCCACTGGGTCTGGACACCTGCCTGAGGGGAGCTGGGTCCAGAAATCAGCCCAGTCTGACTTAAAAGCTGGACTGGGTCCTTATCTGATTGGGTCCAATTTAGAAACAGGACCAGGTTTGTGCCAGTCTGGGTCCAACTTAGAAACTGGACTGGATCTGACTAAAACTGAACAGGGTCCAGTGTGAGGCCTTCCTGTGTATAAAATTTTGTCTTAAAGCTGAAGAGTAGGTTAACTGGACCAAAGACAAACTTGATAGAGGCCACACTGGAGAACTTATAACCATCGTAGATAAGCTTATCTACTTACCTGGGGCCCTAAAGAGGAAAGGGGCTCTGACAAACACTCACCATAACAAGCAGAGGAAAAATTATTGTTCCTTCCCTACAGTTTCTGGTGACTACGATGAGACCTGCTGGGACACCCCACTGGCTCCAGAGCCTGCAGACAAAATTCCAGGAAAACTGGCAGAAGACAAAGGGTGAGACTTCTTAGCAAAGGCAGCTCCCATAACTCTATCTGGGTGCCTCGCTGAGAGAGGAAGCTACAATTTCATGTTGTCCCTTCCTTTCTGAATTTAGATCGGCAGGAAATAAATGAGTAAGAATTAGATCTTTGAATCGTGACTTGTGAATTTGCTTTCGGGTACCCATTTCTTGTGGATCTTTTCTCTCCCCCATTGTATGTCCTGAGAACTTGTCTTGGCCATTGCCAGGTTGGGGGCCCACAAAATATGGCCAGGCAGAAATGTGGGTCGCAGCTAGCGTCCTACCAAGTATTGGCAGCTTTCAGGGAATTGTCGAAATCTTACTTTCGGTTATCTTCTGGAAAGGCTCTATGTAATTGGCTTAAAGACAAGCATGCATTTATATAAAACAAGCATGCTCTCAGAAATAGAGAAACTAACCCATCTACCCATCAGAAAAGCACTGGATTGTCACTCTGGAACCACATGCTTGCTGGGCTTCTCACATTCCCTCCCTGGGACTTGATTTTAATGTACATCCGATTAATGCATTTCACTAGACACGATCTCTAGTCTCTGACAGCCCTGACGGTCTGTTGTCTTAGGTTGCCCATGCCCCCTCTGCCCTGGGAAAGGCATCTGTGTCCATTGCTGACTTGCCCCTCTCCCTCTGCCAGCATACCTTCAGGACAATGCATCATCTTGGACCCCCAATGTGGTAGCAGGCAACCTGACAATCTCATTTACCCACAACTATTTCCGTCATCAGGACCCAATGTATCCAATGGCCATTTACCACACATCGTTAATATGTTTGCTATATTCTGTTGGCGGAATATGAAAGTTCATCAGCGAGGCTGCACACAGGGAAAGCATATTGAAATGAGCATTACGGGTCTGTCAGGCTGGAGTTTATGGCCTTTTCTCAGTACTACCCTGTAAGTAAAACAAGCCCTGATTGAGTCAGCAGCCTCCTGGGTACTAATTTGCCAAAGTATGGGGAACATTAATGCTAGGTTTATCTGCCTGCATTAGGCAGGCGGGTGGGGGAGGGCCGGTGGGTAGATTGCTTTGGCTTAGGGGTATTACAGACCAGCCTGCACATTTCACAGACACCAGGAGAGAAGCTTTCAGCGGGTTTGGCCTCTTATCTTCTTATCGTTTTATAGATTTTGGAGATGTAGTGCCCTGGAGTTTTAATACTTAGTTTGCAAATCCTCCTTTTAAAACCAATGCATTGAAATGCAATGGAAAAGAGACAGGAAAGGAGACATAGGCAATATTAACTGCAAAGAAAGAATGAAAGAGAGAGAATGATAAAGAAACAAGGGTGAGAATCATTAAAATCCCAGTTCCTAAGTATGATTGATGCAAACAGCCTTACTCCTTTCACCCTTCCCAGGCAACTTCCGGTAGGAGTTCAGGCACCCTCTCTGGGGAATTGCTTCTCTGTCTAGAACTCTGTAGATGCCAGTGCTGTCTAACGGAATTACAAAGCTTTATACTTTCAAATTAATGCACTGGGAAAATGAATTTGGAAACAAAATTTCTTTTTTTCCCCCCTTAGGCACAGGCTAGGAAGCACAAAATGAGGGAGAACATTTCTACCCATGGGAAGAGATCTGCTTCTCTGATTTTGGGAGGGTCAGAAATTTTTCAGCAGGTGATTTAAAGTTGCCCAGGTTCACTGGGGGTAATGAGTATTAACAGGTAGTTATCCCATAGTAGCAAAGTCAGTCGCTCCCATTTCTTCTTCCTTAGCAGGAAGGCATAGCCATTCCTTATTCCTTGAGCAGACACTTAGTATTCCAGGAGCCTGAATCTACTTCTCATTCCAGTGGCGTGCAGCTGTGGGTCACCTGGCTAAGCTGGGGCCATGCCACATTCCACAGGCGCGGAGCTGTGGTCATTTGGCATTCCGGAGGCATTCTGAGGCGGCAGGTCATTTATTATGCCAAGGTTAGTTTGTCAGCCTGCAGAGCCAAGAACCTTATGCTATGCTAGTTGAGACCGGAAGCCACCAGGAAGATGTGACTCCACTGGTGTCGGAAGGATGGAGATGGAGAGGAAGAGGGAATAACTAACTGCAAGGAATCCTCAACTAGTTCTTAGTACAGCAGGGATAAAATGTGGAGCAGGTACAGTCAGAGATGGGGATTTTCTTGAGAGGAAAAAGAAAAGTATAGATACACATCAGATTCGAAATGTCTGCTCTGACTTACTAAATGAGAAGCAAGTTATAAGGTAGTGATGAGTCAGACCAGCCAAAATTGAGTTCAAATCCTGGCTCTGCCCCTTACTTCTTGTGTGACTTTGAGTGATTTGTTTATCCTCTTAGACATCCGTTTCATCATATACAAAAGGGGGACAATAGGAGAGCTATTATTTTAAGATGAGAGAACATCCTGATCATCACAGCCCCTGCCTCAAAGAAAATACTCTATAAAATTATTATTTGTTGTTTATTAATATTAATGTTGATTAGAGATTCTTGAATTGCCAGGATGAAGATAATGATAACTTTCCTTAATATATCATTGATACTCACTCATTGTTTTCCATTACCTTCTACACATGTCAAGCACTGTGTTAGGCACAGAAATGGTTTAAGTGAGTCTGGACAGATTGCCCGGACTGCCTAAATGACCAAAGACTCAATTCCATAAGCACTCAGTGAATATCGACTGGACAGATCCCTTTTGTAATCCCTGTAGTTAACACAAAGATCGAGGGGATTCATTTTTTGCCAGAAAGGAAACTATGACACATATTTAGATAACCATGGGTGCTGAGAGAAGGGAAAAATGCACATTCTCTCCATTATGTGGAATTCAGAGAATGATCAGACATGCAAACTGGACATTTCTCCAACCCAGCAGTCCCAAACGCCATTATGATGGTAGCAACATGGCTATACCATTCTCAGCATTACAGCTTCACAAGTTCAAGTCCACAGGCCAGGGAGTTGAAGATAGATGAGGAAGAACCCTGATTTTTATGCTAGGAGTATGGATTTTATTCTGCAAGGAATTAAGAAAAAGAAATTTTAAGTATTTTGTTTTGCTTTACTTTTTCCCTTACAGACATAGCTGTTCTTATGGATCTCTTGCATGACTGGCCAAATATTGGAGCAGAATGTGTGTGTGGAGGGTGTCAACATCACCAACCCAGGACAAGAAGATTGTGATATTTGTGTTCTGGGGCAAAGGAGGCAAGCCAGACTCAAGGGGAGGGGGGCAAGGACAGTGGTAGGGGACAGAGCCATGAGCTCAGGGAATCTGTATGTGACCTGACTTGCTGTCTGGAGCCAGGTCCTAAGGGGCCTGCTCCCCACAGGGAATCCCTAACCGTGTTGCCGCCAGTAAGCCCAGATGAGCCTGAGAAGGTGTCTATGTGTCACAGGGGCTGTGGCCTCTGCAGAGCCGACTGCAGAGGGTCCTGGAGTGTGGCCTAGGAATGCACTGGAGCCCAACGCCCTGGGGCAGTTCCCAGGGCCCATAGGAAATAAAGGTCACAAGGTCAAAGCTTCTGCTGTGGAGCTCTCAAGAACAACAACAAATCCAGCTGAAACAGGATTCTGGGAGCAACTGTGTGATTCTTCCAAACATCTGTTGACTCTCTCCTGGTTCTAAAAACTTGGGAATACAGGCTTGGGGACAAAACATAAGTTCCCTGCCAGAGCAGACCCAATAACCTATAAAATCTCAGGGTCCCCTTCAGAAAAGGATACAGAAAAATAAGTAAATAAAAACTTAGACAAGAATGTAAATCTTGATTTAAAACTAGAAAAGAAATCATAACAAATTACAATGCTAATCTTTTCACAATGCTGAAATATTGACATATATTTCACATAAGCCAGATAAACAACATTATTTTTCTTTATAACTTGCATACCATACCTCTATTATGTTGTCTATATTTTACCTGTATATTTTTTGTTATTTTCTTATGATGATGTTGTTATATTATTTTCTACAGTCAATTTTCGGGTGTCTTTTTTTCTCCAGCACTATTTTTTCTTAGTTGACACACTGAAAAAGTTCCATTGGGCTTCACAACTCATGATTGACAATTAGTCTGTAGATACTTGGCACTGATGTCATTTTAGGGAAACTAGTATCACACTTCTTTAATAGAGGAGCATTAAGATTTCAGAGAATGTCAAGTTTTCTTGGGCAGTGGTGTATCTTAAATAGTCTTTTCAGTGATGATGCTCATGATCGGTTTGTAGTCATGGTCCACATTGGATTGACACTTGACTTTCGTGCTAACTCTGTTGGTGTCTGTAGCATGTCAAATC
>NW_006297145.1:3299427-3315961 GCF_000327345.1 Myotis davidii | reverse complement strand
CAGCAGGAACTCAAGGAGAACATGCAGAGTTTTGATTGGGCCAGGCAACTTAGACCAATGGGAGAGATGGACAAAGGCACAGTCTAGGAGTGTCACAACATATAGTTCAGATACAGCATGAGCAAGCTGGACAGCAGTGGGTGATGAGACCGGAAAACATGTGTTGTGCTAAGAAGATGGGTCTGGGGTGAATGTTCACACTGGCAAGGGGCTGAGGCATGTTAGCATGCCTCTAAAGTGTGAAAACAGAGTCCTGTGGACTTGTCACGAAATGTACCAAAGGGCAATAAGGTGCTATGCTAAGATCATCAGTCCTAGAAGCAGACAGATACCTATTGGAATTTTAGCACTGCCCCTTACTAATCTGTGGAATCTCCCTAACAATAACCTAAGCAGCCCCGGAAGGGATGGCAAACTACACAAAAACACACTCCTCCAAGCCCCACAAGTTATATCCCCAATTAAAATCCCCTTTACCTGGGTGCCAATAGGCCGGCACCACTGGACATGAAGCAAAGTGTCTGAGGGGTGCGTCAGAGAAAAGAGGGACAGTGATCTTGACTGATTATGTAATGGAATATTTTCCTTTAGATATTTTTTGAAAAACAACAAAACCATAACATAACCATGTGATCGCATTGCTAACACAACCCCCGGGGGTCCTGAAACTTAAAGCTGATCTGCCTCCTGGTACACCTGCCTCTGCTTCCTGTGGTGTCCATGAGCTTATCTCTTCATTGGAGGAGACAGACAATAAATACAGGAACACAATAATAAATAGACAATTTCAGATCGTTATTATTCAAAGAAGACAGGAGAATGGTACATGTGATAAAGAGTTACTGCAGGCAGGGGAAGAGGTGTCCCTTAGAACAGTGGTTCTCAACCTTCCTAATGCCGCGACCCTTTAATATAGTTCCTCATGTTCTGGTGACACCCCAACCATAAAATTATTTTCGTTGCTACTTCATAACTAATTTTGCTACTGTTATGAATCATAATGTAAATATTTGATATGCAGGATGTATTTTCATTGTTACAAATTGAATATAATTAAAGCATAATGATTAATCACAAAAACAATATTTAATTATATATGTGTTTTCCGAAGGTCTTAGGCAACCCCTGTGAAAGGGTCGTTCGACCCCCAAAGGGGTCGCGACCTGCAGGTTGAGAACCACTGCCGTAGAATGAGGGGTCAGAGAGACCCCGGTGAGCAAGGCAAATTTGAGCTGAGATCTGCATCAGGAGAAACCAAACCTCCTGAAGGGTGAACCTTGAGGTCAAGAGAGGGGCCTAGTCGAAATCACCACAGCAAATCAGGGCAGGCCGAGGACAGCAGGTAAGACATCCTGAACTGAATTAAAGTGCCACTCAGGGATTTCTTGTGAGGTTTCACTTTAGATATTCTGGCGATATGAACACTGAGGGAGCCCTTACTGCTTTCACCAAGTCCCAGGTAAAAGGAATTACTTTTAATCATCAAAATCCAAAAGCTGAGCAGTCAATTTTATAGTCAAACTGCCATTTCACTATGTTAAGATAATCACAATGATTAGAATAACTCATTTCAGGACCATAAAATCATTTAAAAAGAAAAGGGAGCCATAAAAGCTCTGAGAGATCAATCAGGGAAGAATTCTGTAGATTATTTTGATTACATGTCTCTATCAGCATACATAAATCAATCAGTTCGTTAATCAACTAAAAAAATAGAGAGGGAGAGGGAGGAGATGCATATAATACTGACTTACTTATCTACTTGTTAGTTATATGATGTCATTACAAAAACACAAAGCACACAAATTTTAAAATATGCACTAGAGCCCGGTTGGCGTGGCTCAGTGGTTGAACATAGACCTGGGAACCAGAAGGTCACAGTTTGAGTTGTGGGCTTGATCCCCCATGGTGGGGCGTGCATGAGGCACCCAGTCAATGATTCTCTGACCATTAATGTTTCTATCTCTCCCTCTCCCTTCCTCTCTGAAATCAATTAAAATATATTTAAAAATAAAATATGCACTAGAAATAAATGAAAGTAAAAGTTCCAGGATGTTCTTTCCTCACACCAGTGGATCATGTGTATGTACTGGGAGGAAGCTTTGTCTGTCGGTGAAGACAGCTGAGCTAGTCTACCACTTTCAGTTTAAGCAGAGAAACTGAGGCCGGAGTAGGGACCTGAGAAATACTGATGACCCAGTAGAAGACGTGAGTTAAGGCGCTTCAGAATAAACTCAGTTTCCTACGTACACAAAGCCTTTTCCACGATCCCTATTATTTGTTAAAAGTCGAGTTTTCCCAATGCTTTCCTTTAGTCTTTGCAAGTCTTTTCTTTATTCCCTAGGGATGGGTGTTTGCTTCTGATCTCCTCTCAACCATGAGCAATCAGGGAGCAGCAAACCTGTTCCCAGATCCCGGCAGAAAGTAAACTCCCTACTGTCCACAGGCTCACCCTGGGATCCAGGCCTTTTCCCTCTGGGGTCCTACCACAGACGCAGGCTCCCAGCCTGCTTAGGAATGCGGCGCTGCACTTCTCCATAGCATTTTATGACACATTTCTCAAATCAAATTTAAAAGCATAACTGAGTGGAATTAAATTAACGCCGTCTGGTAATGTCAGCGGCACCAGTGCCACAACAGGCTGGCTTAACTCCTAAACCTTCTAGAGCTTCAGGATACGGATTTGGTCTCAAGTATTATTGAGAGAATCTGTCTGTGTACATGTGTGCGCATGTGTGTGTGTGCGTGTGTGTGTGTCTGAGCAGACTTTTGAGATACTTAATGATCTCACAGGCCCCGTGACCTTGATGTTTGCTGACATTTGCATTTCTCTTCATGTCGCACAGAGCGTGTTTAGCTTCATTATATCATTTGATCATGGTAACTACCCCGTAAAGAAAGCATTCATGATTTTAGTCTCCTTTCTTTATTTTTTTTTCACTTGAACCCAAGTGCCCTGTCTTCCGACCCAGCATTCTTTCCACTCATTAAGTTTAATAATAATGAGAACCCTACCTGTCTTTTCAAGGTTCTGTTGACCTCCCTGTTGCCAAATCCGATGATCTATTTGTAATTTTCATCTTAATTGACTCAAGAGCACCATTCTACTTAGTTATAAAGTCCTCATGTTGGAACATGTTTTCTTCACTTGATTTCAAGGTATTTATTCTTTATCTTCCTACATCACTGGACACTGTTAGTGTCCTTTTCTGGGGCTTTTTATTTCTCATTTCTAATCATCTGATGTCCCAGGGCTCCTTCTGTTCTCGGTCTAAACTCGCCTTCATGGTGGCCCTACCCAGCCCTTGGTTTTAAATACTATTTTACAATAACAGCTTCTAAATGTGCATCTGTGGTCAGATGTCTCTACTGAGCTCCAGGATGTTGAACAGGCATGTCAGTCATCATCAATATCCCAACATTGACCCCACCGGTCCGCCTCCCTATAGTCTTTACTCATAATCTGTCAATACCAATTCCATCTTTTCACAGGTTCAGTCCCAGTGCCTGGCCTATCCTTGAGTCCTCTTTTGCGTATTCCACACCTCACCTGTTTACGCCATCCTCAAAGTATGCCCAGAACCTGACCATTCCTCACCTAGGCACTATTCTCTCCCTCCCTCAACATACCATCATCCATCGACATAGGATCCAGAGGACTTCTTTCAAAAGGTGAGTGAGAGACTACCACTCCAATGGACAGAATATCACCCATTCGGAGTGAAAATTAAAGACCTGACAGTGACTCCTAGGATCTTACTCTGTCTTTTCCCAACTCTAGTTTTATTCCCAATACTCTGTCTCCGGTTCACTCTAAGACACAGTGACACCTTTGCTATTCTAGAACATAATGAATACCCTCTCACCTCCAGACTTTTGAATGCACTACTTTACTTTTTTTTTTTTTAACCTGGAAGATGATTCCACACATGCCAGTATGTTGTGGTTATTGTGAGTGTATTGTTGTAGTCGCTTTCTAACACTGTGCTAGTTGTGCCTGACTTGTTTGTTTAGGGCCTATCTCCATCCTATCAAATTATAATCCCCACTAGGGCAGGCAGTACCCCAGCCCTATATCCCCTAGACTCTATCCTGCAATAATGACTCTAGCCAATAGAAATTGCACTGAACAGATTTTTGATGGCATGAATACATGCTTCATTCGCATGTCATGCATTATGCTTCCCAGAGTTCTTTCACATCCATTCGCCTGTGGTGAGTCTCCAAGCAATCCTAGGAAGTAAGCAGGGTACACATCTTCCCATTTTAACAATGAGACAGATGAGAGGCAGTGAATTAAGTGATTTGGCCAGATGCACTCAGGTGCTGGAGGAAGAAGCCAGGATTGAATTCCAGTTTCCTCATTCCTAGGCCGCACCTCTTTCCCTAGCTCATGATTGCTGTCACCAGGACTGGGGTATCCACGACCCCCTGGAATAAGGCTGAGCATGCAAACTTGGGTATCTGATCACTCGGCTTCTGGTTTGCCTGTTCCTACATTAGTTAGGTTAGTTAAGCTTGTTTTCCCCTCTATAAAAGTGTCTTTCATTATGGGTCATAATGTATTAAATGAGAAAACAAGCATGAAATTGCAGCACAAAGTAAACATTTAAAAATCTGTGATTATTGGCATGTGAGATTGTTTTTTTTAATTTAATTTCATTCTAATAAATTTATTTGAAGTTTATCTTTATTGTTGAAAGTGCTACAGATGTCCCCTCATTTCCCCCATTGACCCTCTCAAGATGAGGGTCAATGGGGGAAATGTTCCCTTTATTGACCCCTCATGCAAGAGAAAAATAAGTTTGGAGAGAGCCAAAGAGATTCATGTGAAGATATGACCCACGTAGATTTGAAAATTTCACACTATTTGAAGGGATACATGATAGTAGAAGCTTTGTCACCTAGTCCTGCTTATTGAAACAACCAGAGGAAAGGGAAACTTCAAACTGAAAGCCCACGCTACTCAGAATTCAAACTGAGAGTGCCATGGAGATCCAAGGGGCCAGTGTATTGCACAGAAGTCCTGAGCAGCAGCCCAAAGCAGGTGGACTTCAACCTGACAGGTCCTGACAGTTCTGCCAATATCCAATACGCCTGCATGCAGATGGCACCCTTATATGTTTGTTGAATGAAAATAAATATTTTGGTCACTGAAAACTGGGGATGATGAGAGAGAGCACAGTGTGTGGAGAGAAGAGTGAGGAAGGCCGAGGGTATTGGGAGTCTATTAGCCATTTAACATGACATAACAAATTACCCCCACATTTAGCAGCTTAAAAAACACACGTATACTATTTCTGGAGGAAAGCTGACATGACAGATGACCTTCAATAGATATTTATATTAGAACTGGTTACAGATATCAGGCCAACACTTAGAGAAGTGGTTGTCTTTGCTTTAATGGTAATATGGCAGGCCATATAGAAATATGTTATCATGTAAATATGTTTACATGTTATCAAATTTATCACTACAACAATCCTATGACATTCCTGTCACTGTTTTATTAATTAATTTATTGATTGATTTATTAAGCAACTGTGTATTAACCCACTGCAAGATGCCAGAAGCTGTGAATTCAAAAGCAAACAACACAGATAAAAATTCCCACCTTCCTGGAGCTTCTAACAGTGCAGGGAAAGGAGCATAATAAATGCATATGAATACACAGTGAGATGCATGGTCTGTCAGAGGGTGACATTGCTGTCAGGATCACAAAGCCTGGAAGGAGAAAGAGGCACCCCGACTACAGAGAAGTTAAGTCATTGCCCGGCATTGCACAGCCAGCAAGTTTGAGTCTGTGCCCACAGGACACAGGGAGCTTACACGATAGATATCATAATACACAGGGACTTGGGAGCTTCTTTAGGACACTTTCTCAGTGAAGACTCCTCAAGCAGCTAGTTAGAGAAAACCCGAATTCAAATAGAAGATTGCCTCACAAGTCAGCAAGCCCAGAGGTTCCAGTTCTAGAATGCCAGAGGCTGTCTTCCCTCAGGGTACAAGGTGACTGCACTTGTACCTTCTCATCCAGATACTCTAGCATCTAATAGAGAAAGTGAGCATCTTCTTGGCAAAGAAACCTTCCTGATAAGACCTGAGCAGACCTCCTCTCATTGGCCAGAGCATGATCACATGATTCTCCACTGAGCACATTCCTGGCAAGGCCATGTGTAGCCTAGGTATTCTGGATTTAGTCCTGGAGTGAGATACAGTCATCCCTCCCTGTGGTACGGGAGGGAGTAATGCTACTTTGAAGAAAATCTGTCAACAGAGAAAGTTGAGAGTAGCAACTGCCAACATTTGCCATAGATATGAACAAAGCCTTATATTCATGGTCTAGTGATCAACAGTGGATACAGAAAAGAAATTTCATAAGTAGTTATTGATTTGAATTAGAGTAAGAAATAGAAAAAAAAAACCACAAGGAAATGAGAAGAGGCAGGGAAAGGTGGGAGTAGAAAAATTTAAATCCTAACATAAAGAAATAGTGCAAACACTCTGAATTGAGAGTGAAAAAAACTTGGTACCTCATCACTGCCCAAACATTCAATTGCTCTGTGACTTGGGGCTAATCACTTAACCTCTCTGTGCCTCAGTTTTATGAACAACAACTCTAGTGTAATAATGCTTATTAGTCACATTTCATGAACATCAGAAAATTTAATAACTTGCCCATGTTCAGTAAAAGAAAACCATTTGGAACATTCCAGTTCAAAGTGGATTCGTTCTCCACATATATAGAGAATTAGAAAGTGTGTGTCCATAACACAAGGATAATTGAGTTAGTCAAACAGATGATTCAAAGAGGGCAGCACACATCCACACATGTATTAGTGTAAGCACACACACACAAACCTACAATCCTTTCTCATTAAAACATATTAGTGTTTATTGTTCTTTGAGAAATTATTGCTTGCCAAAATAATTTATGAACATTGTTTCACTTAAGTTCATACCACTCATGAGTTAGGTGCTACTACACAACTATTTTCTGTTTGAATTATCTGGAATAGATTGTTCACATTTCCACTTCATTTTACATATATGCACTTTCTCCTCAACATTAAGTGGATGCCATTTCAGTGAATGACTATAGTCTTCAGGTTATTTCTCCTCAATTTAAACACAGCACTTCAGTCATTTTCCTCGCACCAATGAACCATCCCTTAGTGCTCTGAGCCGATCAGATCAAAATTGTTCAGGAAAATTTAGCACCGACCGGCTCCTAAATGCTGAGTTGGCTCTGATGATGTCTTCACGGTCCTGCATTTGCTCATTCAGTCCCAACCCTAGAACGTGGTGCCCATCCATCACTTGTAACATGTCCCTCTCAGCAATTCCTCCGCAGAAACCTTGACTGAGGAATCTTATTGTCAACAGCAGGCTAATATTTCACTTTGGATTCTTCTTCAAAGCACTTTACTCAGATGATGTGCATATGAGCCCAAAAAACAAGGTCAAACAAGATTCAGAGAGGACGAGGACGGATGATTTGGCAGGTTTCCCGTGAGAGCTGTAGGGGATGGGCCGGGGCTAGGCCCAGGGCACCAGGCATGGAGGCAGGAGAGGTGGAGGCTTACGATGGCTCTGCCAACACCATATTGCATGCCCTTGGCCAATTCTTTTTAAATCTCCCAAAATCAAATTTTTTGTTTGTTTGTTCTTAATCCTCACCCAAGGATATTTTTTCATTGATTTTTTTAGGAAGAGTGGAAGAGAGAGAAACATCGATGTGAGAGAAATACATCAATTGCTTGCCTCCTATAGGAGCCTGGGCCAGGAAGGAGCCTGCAACCAAGGTACATGCCTTTGAATTAAATCAAACCCAAACCCTTCAGTTTTATCCACTGAGTCAAACTGGCTATGGCCAGAATCAACTTTCTGATCTGTAAAAAGCTGAGGTAGGGAAGGAGCTGGTGTAGGTGTCCATGGTAGACATCAAGAATCAAGTCCTTTCCCCAGTGAGCCTACGGTGGGGCCCACATTCTTCTCCACACACTCTAGGTACCCTGGGACAATTACTGTTGGCGTATCATTTAGAACATATCTGTCATACCTGATGAAATAATCTCTAACATCCAATATCTTAGGAATATATTGCTGCTGTGAAAAGAATCATGAACTTGGGATCAGAAGACCAGGTTTAAATTATGGCCCTGACATTTATTACTTCTGTGACCTTAAGCGAATCATTTATCTTATATCTATTTTTTTATCTGAAAAATGGGAATAAAATATCAATTTCCTATGGTCAAGGTGAAGATCAAATGAGATATATGAGAAGGCACCCAAAAACACATTGCATAACCTGGCCCATTGTAGACATTCAACCACCCATTAATATAAATATTTTACAGGTGACATCGGTGAGATGAATGCATCCTTGACAAAATTGCTATAGATGCTGGGATCCAAAAGGAAAGTGAAGGAGGAAGGGAGGTTCATTCCTCCTTGGATAGTTTAGCTCTTCCCCCTTTTCTGCCACTGCTGCTGATGGATCCTACAGTCCTGATCCTGGCCTTATTAACAGCAGCCCGCCCACATCTCCTGTCCTTGGCCCAGTCTAGAGGTGGGATCTCCATCTTCAGCTTTAGGTATCTGGCTCACAAATCAATTTCTGAATGACTACCGGCATCAGTATAGGAACTACCAGTATCTGTCTGGTTCCTCTCTTCCTCTTCCTCCTCCTCTCTGCCCCCTCTTCCCACACACAAATTTCCATTAGTATCTTAACTCATTGGGATACTTTGGCTTGGTTCATCTATGGCCAGCCTTAATTGTGTGTGTAGTGAGGGAAGGGTAGCTTGAGATCTCAGGATGATGCTGGGGCTTTTCTTTCCTTTCACATCACCAGCACGGCCCTACGTGTCTAGGCCCTTAGTTTCTGTTTCTGAGGTATGCTGTTGAAAGGTAGTCGTCTACACAGGATAATTACAGTGGTGGCGTCAAAATGTCAGGGCCTAAGCAGCAGTCAGATGCTCATTGTCAGATTCATGGAGCGCAATTACAAATACTCCTCCAGAGCTCCTAAGGTGCAATGTGTTGCTCACTACAGAAACAGAGTCTGGATGTTTTTACTCCACATGCCTCTCTGCACGGGTAGCAGGTGCTCCAGGCTCAGGCAAAACATGGAAATGGCTGTTGGATGGCTACATCTGAGTGCTCCTCATATTTCCTCTTGCCCCAATTTACATAGAGGATCTTATTGAGTCTGGGGTGATTGTGGATGTGTGTGTGAGTACTCATCCATTATCCATCTGTGCATCTTTTTTTTTGTTAGGTTATGCCTAACTGAATCAGGCTAGGCCTTTGTTTTCTGAAAATATAGTGTTACCCAAAGCATGAGTGGGCTTCTAAGAATGAATGCTGGGTAAAGGACTGGTCCCAGGTCCAAGGGAAACCAGTGGGTGAGTTCCTAGGTAGGTAAAAAGCACATTAATTAATATTTTAAAATATTTTTCATCATTTTTACTAGAACATCTTTTACTTTGGTATATCCAATGACATAATAATTATTCTGTAACTCATGAATGTATGCGAAGCAGGGAAGATATTGTTTAATGAATTTGGATAAGCAAAGGTAGGCATGGAAATGAGACTAGGAGTAGGGATTAGAAAGAGCAGAAATATCTTTCAAAATATAGTAAGTGTGATTTGGAAGTTCCTGAAGACATCTGGGAGGAATAGGATCTGGAATACATATTTAAAAAAGGGAAGAAGTGAGAAGGGAAGAATTGGTGTGAGGCTGGCACACTCTGTAGGATGAAGCACCATGAATAACCTCAGTTGAGCAGCAAAGGGACTTTTATAACCAACACCTAATGCTCAGTTTTGGGGGATTTGCATTACTGAGATGTAAAAATACCCTTAGGTTGTTATGGGTTGGCTCAGCGAGATAGACCACCGACTCAGAATTTAAATTTAAGAGCCTTTATTAAGCTGGCCAGCTAACCACAGTCCCAGCACTCTGCCGAAGCAAAGGCTGAACTGCAGTAATGACTGCAAGAGTTACAGCCTTTTTATTTGCAAAAACCACAAAGTTACAAAGCCTTGTTTACGCAATTTATTCCCAACACAGTATAGCACTATCACCTTCCTATCTATGTTTTCCTGGAACAGAGAGCACAGCATATTGAGGAGGGACCATGAGGCCATATCTCAAGGCCTGACCTGATGTCAGTACCTTCCTATCTATGTGTTCCAGGAACAGACAGCACAGAGCACCCCCGCCATCTGGCCGAAGTGCCAGATATGCAGCCCAGTACAAGGTCCCGAAAGTTTCCATTAAAATACTCTGTACATCAAAGTAGGTGCATGTGTGTGTGAGAGGGTATGTGTGTGTGAGTATGAACAGATGAAGAAAGGGCAAAGGTGAATGTCCAGGAGGACACAGCTCAGAGCAGTCCCCACGTATGGGCACCATGCATGTGATGCTGAGATGACACATAAAGCTGTGAATCCAAACAATGTGACAGGTAGCCTGGTTCAGAAATTTACAGAAATGCCCTGAGAGTTTATGACTTCCAAAGGGAACAACATTTGGGACCTAAACCAATCTTATCTTTAACTCAAGGATAGAGAAGGTTCAGTGAATATTTGGGTTTGACACTCTCCATAACCCAGATCAAATGACTTTTTCTCTATGGAGTCTTCCTCAAACACCATCTGAGAAAAATTAATTGCTTCTTGAGGCTCTTACATAACTTTCCTTCTACAGAACTTGTCATTATGGATTTTTATGTTGGTGCCTATCTCTCATACTAATATTCTCCTCAATGCTCTGCCTATTTGCTAATATTTCTATGGAACATGCTCCCATGTTTAGTGCAATGAATTAAAACGACCTATAATAAATTTCTTTTGCTTCATAATAAAAGGCTCTTAGATATTTCTTCATTGGTTCAGAGCTGGGAAAATAAATTAGGCCAGCCAGAATGGCAGAAGCTATAAGCAATATGTGCAGAAATTTCCAAAGTCTAAAAAAAAAAGGTAAAAGACTAAGCTCACAGTGGTGAACGTCCAAGAGGAACTTAGAGATTTTATTTACTGGAAGCCAGGCTTTCCATAACAGTTCTGTGCACCAAAATGGTAGCTTTTTCCCTTTTCCGCCTCTTTCCCCCTCCTCCATCTCCATCATCTTTCTGGAACTTGGACTAAAGCTAAAGCCTCCATCTGCAGAAGCCCAGGTATAGATGAGACCCAGGTGACTGAAGTAGTCAGTGTTGGGTCCTAGATGCCATTGGGAAGATGGTGTCTAGGGAGAACCAGGTTGGACCTTGAAGACATTTCTCCTCAATGACTATGTCTAATAAACTTTGGCCAAAATCAAGTATACTTCAGGTCCTTTGCAGTTTCAACAGGTTTTGGTGGGTTGGGGGAACCCAAGACATGATGCACATCACAAGTTCCATGTTGAAAATAACTGCTTATGTTTTAAGCTACTTACAAACAGACTTTTAGAACAAACACCACTGAGCCTTTAGGTTGCAACTTTTCTGCAACAGAGCGTACATGGTTAAGTTGCTTCATATCCCAATTCCCAAGCCCTAGGGAGTCCCCACACCACCTCAGTATTCACAGGGCATAATGTCACCGTTTTCATTCTCAGGGATGTTTATAAAACACTATGTAGCCAGCCCTGTTCTAATTTGGCCACGAGATGATGTTCAAATTGATTGTTCAAAATCAATTTAAGGGACCATTAGTCATCCGGAGGCTAATTGCTGTTATTATCTTATTATTCATCATAATTCCAATAACACAAGAATAATGCAAAATTGAGAAGGTAAATCCAATTTGCTATGCAGTCATCAGAAAAGATGGCAGTGATTTCTGAAGACAGCCCTTGGGAAGCAGTTGCAGCGCCCTTTGCTCCAGTCAGTTTGGCAAACAAGTACCAGGCCCTTCCTCTGCATAAGGCCCTGCCATGCTTGGGGCGGCAGTGGGGTTGTGGAAAGATACAACACCAAAAAGTACGTGGTCTGTGATTTGATGGAACTTTCTGGCCACAGGAGGTGATACGCTTATTCATTACAATGAAAAAGACAGAAACTGGCAGGTGGAGAAAATTTTGCTAATTATTATGGGTGTATAGTGTGCAGGATAATTCGTTTCTTTTTCCGGGATCAAGGGAAGCTTCACAGAAGAGGTGACTTTAAAGTGAGGTCTTGAATGATTCCTAGTATGCCGTTGTTCCAACAAAGAAAAGAGAAGGCGATCCTGGCAAAAGAAATTGTATGAGCAAAGGCACAGGAAAAGGACAGGTGGCTCTTGGGAGCAGTGGCACTGTTGTTGGGTGTGAGCCATAAAAGAGTGGGACAGAAAAAGGTGGGACAGGAGAATTTATAGCGCCAGTGAGACTAAAAGGGAAGATTGTAGATGGGCTGTGACAGGCCAGGAGGGCAGGATCAGCAACTCGGGTTTTATCTGGGGAGTAGAATGGAAACCACTGAGGCTGTACGGTGGCAAAATATTAACAGAGTTCTCAGATTGGGACTCAGAAAGTGAATTCTGATGCCAATTACAAAAGTTGGTTTAGAAGTGGAGGAATCTGGAATTTTTTTAAAAAAGTGACCAGATTTGGTGTTATCGCAGAAATGTGGATGAAATGAAGCAACTGAATCTATGCTGTTAAAAACCATGTTGTCATGAATATTGCTTCATAAATTTCCACACAGGAGAATATTATAAAGTAGTGAAAATGAAAGCTTTATAGCTATATATACTCAATGGTATACAAGAATAGTCAACAGAGCATGTTGATTGAACCAATATAAAATCAAGTTGTAGAAGACTATCTACACTACAGTACCATTTATTAAAAGAGCAGAAACAACATAAATAAAAGTTTGGGGGGCTGTACATATGTGGTAAGTCTATATTTTTTAAATGCAAGAAAAACAATAAATACAATATGTCCCAAGACCCTTAGTGGATGTCTGAAACTGTAGAGAGTACTGTACCCTATATATACTATGTTTTTTTCCTGTACATACAAACCTATGATAAAGTTTAATTTATAAATTAGGCACAGTTAAGAGATTAACAACAATAATTAAAAATAGAACATTTATAACCATCTTACCTAATAATAAACAAACATGTAAATTGACTGTCCCTCTGCTACTCTGACCAGCCAATAAGGAGAGTATGCAAATTAACCCAACAAAGATGGTGGTTAATTTGCATACATAGGCGTGAAGCAGTGGAGCGAAGGCCTGGGTCCCGGATGCCAGAGGAAAACCAGTGCCGGCAGCCAGGGGAAGGGAAGGCCTATTGCACAAATCTCTTCACGCAACAGGCCTCTAGTATACTATAATAAAGTTGTGTGAGTAAGTTTGAGACCATTGCTGAGTAATATATGGGTTACTTGAACACAAGCACCACAGTCCTGTGGTAGTCCATCTGAGACGCCTCCTAAGTGATAAGCGGGTAGGTAGTGTATGCAGCATGAATGCACTGGACATTAATGATTTGTGTCCCAGGGTGGATGGAGTGGGACTGTGAAAAATTTCATCATCCTACTCAGAACGGCACACAGTTTAAAATTTATGAATTGCTTATTTCTGGAATTTTTCTTTTAAGATTTACAGAATAAAGTTGACTGTGGGTGACTGAGACCACAGAGTGGAACTGTATAAGTGGGGAATACTACACACTATTCAGAACAGAAGCTGATTCGGGTTGGGGGATGAAGGGGGCGCAGGGGCAGGGAGAAAGCATTGAACGGGACACATCAGGTTCTCCAGTGATACTGCACCAGCCGTCTGAGGCAGTAGGTCAACAAATGCATCTTTTCTTACTGCACTTCTGAACTTACATATCTATTTCAGCTTCCTGTTTGATTCAAGTATTACATTACTTTAAAAAACCTGTTTTCTTGCAAATATTAGTTTTAGGAAATCAATTTCCTCTAAGCAATAAGCAAGCGACTGATTGAGCAAAATGTCCTTCTCTTCCTTGACCTCTTATCTCAATATTCCAGATTATTCAAGATAAATGTTTCTCCTTATTTTTTAAATTTAATAAGTATAATTTGGAGATGCAAAGATGGCTCCAATGTTGCACAGATTAAAATAAGAGGATTCCTGTGCCTTATTTACATGCTCAGTCTGTTGCTTTCCAGTCTCAAACCTTCAGACTTCTGATCTCTAGCTTTTCACACCTGCTCCTCTAACATGTATAGTAGGGATGTGCCCAGCAAGCATATGAAGTATTTGATCAAATAAGACCCAGTGCGCTATTGTAAAAAACCCAGAAGATACTGCCACCTTGAATTTGCAGATGATGGTTCTTGGGCTTAAGGATAAAATGACCTATCTAGGTTAGGCAGGTGGTAAGTGGTGGGTCCTGGTTTTGAACCCAGGTCATCTGAATCCAGAGTCCATTTTTGAAACCACTTTGATAAATGTCCTTGTCTGATTAGCTTTGCAACACCCTCTCCCTTTAGATTTTGGTGAGCTTTTGTCATATTCAGGGAGAGCCATGCTATTCACCAGCCCTCAAGGGAGAAAAAGGTTCAGCTAGTATAAGCCCCCCCCCCAAAAAAAAATGAAGACAATGTTGTGAATGTACCTATCCTAGATTTTCAAAGCCTTTTACTGGGCATACCAAAGTGATATATAATAGCAAAGAGACTGGGAGAGGGAACTAAGATATGGGTCTGTGCCATGATGTGAGCTGTGGGAGGAGGGGGCTATGGGGAGCAGAAGAAGGGTGTCCGAATCATTGTGTTCCTAAATATAGGGCTCTGTTGGAGCTGGCATGCATCTCCGAAGAGGTAAGTTAGGAACAGTCTTGGCAAGAGAGAATGGAAGAATGCAAATTCTGAATAGTCTGATCTCTGTGGAATAGAGACTTAGCAGTGACTCTGTATAAGGAAAACTAGGTTCATTAGGAGCAAAGACAGAAGTCATTGATCAGCCAAGCCAGCTGGAGTTCATGATTAATATCCAATCCTGGTGACCATGAATTTTGATTCCAGGGGCAGACAACCCAGATCACAGGTCAAACTCACCACTCCCAGTCAATGCCTACCTCACTGGCCTAAGTGTTAAATAGATAATGTAGATGAAAGGCTCACAGTGATATATACATATAGTAAGTGTTTACTATAGGGTAGATTAATGAAGAAGAAAGAAGTATGGATGCTTGTCCTCAGAGAAGATTCCAGACTGTGAGATATTATTTTTAAGCCCACTTGCTTGGGACACAGTGCAAAGTCCACACCCAGTAGCTTTGCTGGTTTAGGACTTTTCCTGCCCTCCCTGGCTCTTATTGGGAAAAACCACTGGTTGAATGCTAATCAGGTCCTTACTCTTGGGTGGGGCTGATGAGGGCAGGTCAAAGAACGATCAGAATTGAAAGATTCACCAAGGAGAACACAGCGGGGCTGGAATAACACCAGCCTGAAAGGCTGCTCTCATGCCTAAATTATAATTGCTGCTTTTGTTGTTG
Source organism: Myotis davidii (assembly GCF_000327345.1). NCBI lineage: Eukaryota > Metazoa > Chordata > Mammalia > Chiroptera > Vespertilionidae > Myotis > Myotis davidii. Next base: position 3,300,499 of record NW_006297145.1, on the reverse strand, counting down.
CAATTGTTGTTTATTTAATACCTTCCAAGTGACAGATGTGGTAGAAATACCTCCTGGGGCTTGGTAGATTGAACACGTCACAGTTTATGAGGGGAGATTATGCTTCCATTTAACTCTACTGATTACCTGTGGTTCAACGTTATTAGGCAAGTTAGGGTAAATTATTGTCGGTGGTAATCTTATTACCTGGGTCTACATTCAGTGTGTCCTTAAAGAATTGGGACCCCTGGGGAATCTGGGTAATAGAAAGAATACTGGTCAGAGAGAGAAAGTCTTAGATTCTGGTCCCTCCTGGTTAATGCTCCTGTTGTGTAGTTTTAGCGCCTTCCACTGGGAAACCAGATATCAGAAAAGCACTGTCATCATTACAACTATCTAGGCTGTGATAATTGCTGTAATGAGCTGTCACAATGCAATAAGAGCCAATAAAAGGGGAAAATTAAGGAAGAGTGGAGAGAAGGCTTCATGGAAGAAGTGGCTTTTAAGTTGGAATGCAGAGAGAGGATGGCTCTGAAGATGGTCAGACCATTGAGAGCCCTGGGAACAAGGCCAACAACTTTGAATATTCTCCTCTAAAGCAGAGAGGCAGCACTGCTCGGGAAAGAAAGATTGAGCAGGTCAGGAAACCTAGAATCCTGATTATCTGTGTGCCCTTGGGCAAGCCATTTACATTCTCTGACATATGTAGGAAGAATGAGAAAATCCAGGACAATTTATGTTTGATTCAAAGATTCAAAGGTCTTGAAAAGATATGTTTCGTATGTACCGGTTCGTATATGCTCTTGAGATAGGTAGTTACTCTTTCCTTTAAGCCATAAATCATCCCTTTAATTGCTGATCAGCTGTCCATCAGGGCCAGAAAGATGCTCGTGCCTGTCAGGTGTCTGCTTCATCCTTGTGTAATTAGCTCCTGAGCGTCTCAGTGTATTGGCAGCTATGACCCTGCTAGTAACTTGCAGAAAGAGGAGGGGTGAGGGGGACAAGCAAAATGGCCCCTTTGGAAGATAAAAAAAGAAAAAAAAAAAGACTTATCTTTTCCCAGCTCTCTGGTTTCATCAAAACTTAAGGTAGC
>NW_006297145.1:3296012-3299036 GCF_000327345.1 Myotis davidii | reverse complement strand
CCTTACTCACCTCTGTCACTCAATAACGGCCGCCCCATGGCTGGTCTTCCTGCACTTAGTTGTACCTTTCATTTTCAACCATTATACATCATAAATTTATCGTGTTAAAATGCCAGCCACGCTGATGATAGAGTGGTGTCATAGACAGATACTAACCTCTGCCCAGGAAAACTCTGCACTCCAGTTGGGAGAGATAGACAGCAAATAACCTATGAAATCAGAAGATGATTCACATAATGGAGAAAAATCAAGCAGAGAGAGGGGATAAGAAGTTACTTGGGTGAGGAGTGGGTGCTTGCAATTTTAACAGAGTGGTCAGAGCAGGTCTTGCTGAGAAGGTGACATTTGATCATCAGCCGTTAGGTGGAGAGAGAGTAAGTCATGCAAATACAGGCAAGAAGAACATTCTAGAACTAAAGGGAAGGCTATTGCATGGGGGTGGATGTTGGAAATATTAAGGAGCAAAAAGGAAGCCCAGTGCTTGGAGTGCAATGAATGGGAAGGCAATAATAGTAGGGAATAATGTGAAGGAGGTGAGGCAGAAACCCTGGTAGTATAAGGCTTTGCACACTGTTTTAAGAACTTTGGTTTACCTGGAGTTGGGTAAGAAGCTATTGAACAGAGGAGTGATGTTCTGGCTGCTGTGTTGAAAATCGATCTATATGAGACAAGGACAAAGACAATGAAATACTTCAAATGAGAAATGCCAATGGTTACAAGATGATAGTAGCAGAAGGGGTGGTAAGAAGTGGGCACATTTGAAGTAATTGCTTCCAACTTTTGGTGATGAAGTGGCTATAGGCCTGAACCCTCTGCCTCTTTATTTTTTATTTTTTCCTACACTCCAATGTTTATATTTAACTGTGGATGTTTTTCCCTTGTGTTTACTTCCCAGATCACAAAATCTCCACGTGAGTTCTTCTGTTCTTGATGCTGGCAAACGCACAGCACAGTTCAGTAGTTTTGAGTGCAGCACTGGTGTCATGTTGCCAGGGTTCAGAGCAAAGAGCTTATTAATTGTGTATTCTTGGGCAAGTCGCCTCATTACTCTGAGCCCTCGGTTTAGAATTAATATTTGTGCGCATTTCACAGAGCTATTGTTTAAAATAAACAAGATAATGCACTTGAGTAGCTCAGCACAGACCCACATTAATTTCTAAAAATATTTATTAATGCCATTTATTTTATTGCTAATAGTAACAGTATCCATTTCTTGGATGAGTAGAGGAATGAATGCATACAAAGGGATGATGGAATATCCTATGACATCTGTGTAAAAAGCCACTTTCCTTTGATGAGGATTTCTTGTTCTCTGGTCTGCTTTGGCAGCCTAGCTAAAAGGGTGGGGATCCCGGTTTTAAACTATACCCCCTGGGTTATCTCAATAGAATGACTGAACCAGAGAAAATGGCCAATAATGTTAAGAATAGAGTCCATCTAACAGAAATGGCTGCAGCTGCAAGATCATCAGCCCCGTGAATTATTTACGCTATTGTTGACATAGAACCCACCGCTATAATTTTAAAATTAATTTAGTCTAATTACCCCCACTTAATAAGATAACTTGTCAGTTATCACCACTCCCATAACCTCCTGCATTTCCGTCCCTTTTTAGCCTAAATTATCCTCTTCTAAGCTTGTTTTTAATGTATTGCAAAAAAAAAAATCCTTGGAGGTATAATTAACTTTTTCATTCAGAATCCTAATTTCCTCTCCAGCTCTGTTGCTGCAGTATTTAAACTATTTATTATGCAAACTTGCATTATATGAATTATGAATTATGTACAAATCTCTGGATGCAAGCTCTGTTCTAATCATGGTTTCTTGGTGCCTTTTTAGTTCAAGGTAAGCAAAATGTGGGTGAAATGAATGTTGTAATTTATAAATGGGTTTATATTTAAGACTAGGCTTTTGAAGAGTGATTTCTCTATGCCAGTTATTATTTTTAAAAATCATCTTTAAATTCCTTAACTATTTTTATCTACTTTATTTGATGTTGAAAATGATTTTGTGTACCTGTGTTTTTTTTTTTTTGCAAGTCTAATAAGTACAGTAGGTATTATTCTTGCATTCATTCATTCATTTACTCACCCACTCTTTCATTTTTCAAATATTCATTTGGAAACCAGTGTCAACTCTATAAGGTATTAAGGTATAGAATTGAAATAGTAAATGTAATGTGCTTAGTCTCAATTCTTAAGGAGCTTATACTTTAGCAGAAGATACAGACATTTTAGACAACTATAATACAGCCTAATAAAGTGCTGTGATGAAGAGAAACAGGCAATGTGGGAAGACAGACTGAGGGTGGTCAGAACAGGCAAGTGTCCTAGAAAATTTTATGTGCAAGTTGAGAATAAGCTATAGGAATCAGTTGGGCAAATGAAGGGGGAAAACATTTATTTCTGTGTATGTGTGTGTATGTGGGAAAGCGTGGGAGAGATTGAGTGGGCAGAAGACAAGCATGGGTATGGCAAAAGGCAAGATAGAATATGACCCATTTGAAGATGGAAAAAGAAAAAAAAAACAACAAAACTCAGTATGGCTAAAATGTAGAGACTGAATTGAAACAAGAAATGAGGCCAAGAAGTAAGCAACTGATAGCCATATGCTTACACCTCTTACATATCAAAATATTCATGGAATCCAACCTGTCTTTCTGGAGGCAATATGGTAAAAGATCACTAGACCAAATGCTAGAATCAAGAATTACTAACATTTTTATTATCTGGTAACACAATGTAATCAGGCAGATGATATGTGTGTATATCCAGCAGCAGAACACCTAGGGTAGGGAGGGCAAACCTGAAACTACTTATCTGTGTGTCTTGTGAAAGTTGTGTGACTTCTCTGAGGCTCAACTTCCTCATTTGTTTTACAGAGAAGGCAATGGCACTAGTCTCCTGTGAATAGTTGAAAAAATAAAGATTCAATTTTCGTCTTAACATTCAAATTGGGGACATCTAAGTCCCCAATACATGTTCAGTGTAATTTTCTACCTTCTCTGACCAATTTGCCTCTGAA
>NW_006297145.1:3277903-3295900 GCF_000327345.1 Myotis davidii | reverse complement strand
TACCATTTCTGTTTTATGACAAGAACATTTAAGATTACCCTCTTAGCAACTTTCAAGTATACAGTACAATGTTATGCCCCGTATAATCATAATGCTGTACAGTGGATTCCCCAGAACTTACTCCTTTTTGTTGTTGTTGTTTAATCCTCAATCAAGGATACTTTGCCACTGATTTTCAGAGAATGGAAAGGAAGGGGAGAGACAGAGAGAGAAACATCCATGTGAAGGAGACACATGGATTGGTTGCCTCCCACATGTGCCCCAACTAGGGCTTGGGATCTGGAGCCTGAACTGAAGTACATTTCCTTGACAGGAATAGAACCTGGGACCCTTCCATCCATGGGTTAACGCTCTATCCACTGAGCAAAACAGGCTAGGGCCTTATTCTTCTTCTCATTGGAAGTTTGTACCCTTTGACCAACATCTCCTAATTTTCCCCATTCTCCAGCCTCTGGGAACTACCATTTTAGTCACTGGTTTGTGTTGTTTGTTTTTTATAAGATTGTTTTTTTTTAGATTTCACATATAAGTTATATCACTCAGTATTTATCTTTGTCTGACTTATTTCACTTAGTATAATGCACTCAAGATTAATACGTTGTCATAAATGACAGTCACCTGTCAGAATAAAGAATCCTCAAATTTATGGTTGTGCTAGTATGGTTGTGCCACCTGCAATGAGGCTTCACAGATATGATGAGCTAGAACACTTTTATCTATACATCTATCTATCTATCTATCTATCTATCTATCTATCTATCTATCTATCTATCATCTCACACATTTATCTATTCATCTGTAGACAGACACTTAAGTTGGTTCCATATCTTGACTATTATGAATAATGCTACAATAAACATGGGCATACAGATATCTCTTTGAGATCTTTATTTCATTTCCTTTGGATATATACCCAGAAGTGGGATTACTAGAGCATATGGTAGTTCAAGTTTGAAGTTTTTTAGGAACCTCCACATTGTTTCCATAGTGATTACATCATTTTATATTTCCACACACAGTGCACAAGGGTTACATAAGGGTTTTGTTTTTGCTAGTGAGTTACATGAGTACCTTATATTTTTTGGGTATTAACCCCTTACCACATATATAATTTGTTTTATTTCCCATTCTATAGGTTGCCTTTTCACTTTGTTGGTTGTTTCTTTTACTGTGCAGATGCCTTTTAGTTTGATATAGTTCTAGCTATTAATTTTTGCTTGTGATTTTGGTGTCATTTCCAAATTTTTTTCTGCCAAAACCAATGTCAAGGAGCTTTTTTCCTGCTTTCTTTCAGGAGTTTCACAGTTTCAGGACTAACATTTAAGTATTAAACCTATTTTGAGTTAACTTTTGTGAACGGTATAAGATAGGATTCCAATTTCACTCACTGCATATGATTATCTTGTTTTCCCAAGATGATTTATTGAAACAGACTATCCTTTCTCTGTTGAGTATTCTTGGCTTCCTTGTCAATATTAGTTACTTGCAAATGTGAGGGTTTATTTCTGGGTCCTCAGTTCTGCTCCATTGGCTTTTGTGTTTATTTTTATGCCAGTAGCAAACTGTTTCTATTACGTTAGCTTTGTAGTATATAGTTTGAATTGAATTTAGGAAGAGTAATGCCTCCTGCTTTGTCCTTCTTTCTCAGGGTTGCTTTGGCTACTCAAGAACTTTTGTAGTTCCATTCAAATTTTAGCCTCCCTTTCATTTTTCCAAAGTTTGTAGTCTCTCAGTGGTCTGCGATTAGGGCTGGCTTTTTGCATGTGCTCCCTAGCTATCTGACAATGCTTAGCTCCTAGAATCTCACACAGAGAGCCAGTCACAGGGGACAGGGATGTGTGGATGACGTGCGTGGGTGCATGGAATACTGGGGGTGGCCTTGGGCCAGTTGGAGGATCCTCGGGTGAGGCATCCCCAGTAACTTGTGGGTTGGCTTCTTGATGGGAGTTTGCGATGCTTTAATAGGATCCATGTCCCTTTCATGCTAGAGTCCTAACTGCCACTCTCCTAGCCTTTTCCTGCCTCTCACACCTCAGGATGGGGCAAGAGAGAAATGGGCCTCTTTGACAATGTTGCCCAGAGCTAGGGAAGCCAGGTGCTCCCTCACACACTCTTCCTTTCCCTGCAGGAAAAATCATGGCTGAGAAGATCTCACCTGACACGGAGCTGCTCTCCCTCAAGGGTGGTATGAAGCAAGTAAAGTTAGACTGTTCCTCTTAACCTCTCTAGTGCATCAAAACCTGTCTTTTTATTTATTTATTTTTTTGTCCAATGGTGTGCTGGAACTTCTCCACTGGAAACCTGGATCCCATAAAGGCTCTCATCGCTGGGTGATTGGCTAAGTGAGTTCTCTAGGGGCCCAGGACCACAGCTGAGAGAGATGGGAGCCTAGTCGCAGGCTACTGCAGGGTCCACAGACAGGCGGAGGTCTGTATGCCTGTGATCGAATCCTCGGGTCTGCGAGACTACTTCTGGGCCCCTTGGCTTATGGGGCTGGATCTCACAGCTCCCACGAAGGCACTTTTGTCCTGGGATGGATGCCGAATTGTTATTGTTGAGGAGGGGTTATGACGGGGGACGTCTTCTTTGGCCATGTGCTGACGTCACTCCCAGTCATGGCACTTTCATGTGGTTCTTCATGATTTCAGAAGAGCGCCCCAATTGATTAGTGCAGGAAGCTACCGTATACACTGAGAAAAGGCTTCTGGATAGTCTTTTAAAGAAAAATACATGAAGGTACATCCCAGTTTACCTTCATGTATAAAATGGAACGGATCATCCCAGTGAGACAGGAAACCAGCTCAACTGGAAGTCATGTAACTTGAGTGATGATTTTAAGGAAAGGATTCAGTGATTTATCCTAAGTGACCTGGGAAAGTTTCTTTCTCTGTCTGGAGACTTCGTTTGCACCACTGAATGACCACTCAGGTTAATTTCAGAGTGAATAGTTCTCACTCTAAATTCTCAGAACGAGTAGCCTAACTACAAAGGTAAATTCTTTCCTTCTTGAAGTGCTATCTTAAACTTAATATTGAAGAAAACATTTCTTGGCAACTTGCCTAATAACACTGAAGGCAATTAAAACTGAAGTTTTGGTTTTTTTCTTGAAATCACATTTTATTGCACCAGCTGTGGAGTTTATTTGTTTGCTCAAGTTTGCCCAGTTGGAGTTAATATCTCTTTTCTTTATATCCCTATTGCACTTTCTCAGCCCCTTTGTTATAACATTTATAACAGTCTGCCTAATATTAACATAGTTGTGTACATGCCTGTCTTGCCCATTGAATTAAAGCCCCCTAAAGGCAGAGATTGTTCTAATTATCTCTTTCTCTCCCACTGTGCCTAGCATTGTGCCCAGCATGTCATGAGGACTCAGTGAATATTCATTAACTCAAATGAACTCATATTTCTGAAACGACTTGATTTAATTTTTGGAAATTATTTTATCTGTTTTTCTGTTAATATTTTCCTTACTATAGCAGAAATCACCTTGCATTTTACAAAAGCTTTGCCACGGAATTTACTTTTTCTTAACTGTTAAAATCTATATAAAAATAGAAAGAAATTTCAAAATGAGATCAAAAGGCAATGGTCATGATTAGATTACTCTACAGTAGCAACAGCAGCAAAAACAATAAAAAAATAGGTTACACTGCAAAATGCATAGAAACATGTATATGAATCTCTTCGGTTTTCTCATGGATAAGTTAAATGGTATTATAATATCTTCAAATGGGTCTATATGATTAGATACTGATCAGTCCCTATAACGGGACAGATTATATTGATTACATATTATGTGCTGGATTGAAACACGCATTCAAATTTAAAATTTTAGAGTAATATATAGTCCTGTATTTAATTTTTTCACCTATAATACATGGATAATAATAGTGCCTTCTCCAAAAGTTAGTCTAAAGATTAGATATAATGATTTTTATATAATGTCTACCAAGTAATAAGAAAATTTATGTTAGAAATCTTAGAAGCAATAAAAATTTTTAAGAATACATCGAAGAGGGACAATTGTTAATGACATGCAGTAATTCACCTTTTTTTTTCTCTTAAGAGAAAACCTCTCTCTCCCTCTCTCTTACACACACACATGAATTGTTGAGAAATGTCCATAAGGATATGCATAACTCGGGAAAGAGAGAAAGATGCTTCAAAATTTAAATAACAATATAATGATGAGAAGCATATGAACACTTAAAAGTAATAAATTTCACCAAAGTCACCTGAGTAGGCTTTGGTGAGATTACAGGCACTCTGTTTTTAGAACAGATCTGGTTTCTATCATGACTTATTAACTCCAAACTAAGCCCTGAGTGGCTTATGGAGAAAATGGTGTCTTGAACCTGCTACTGTTGTGAGCAGAGCTGAGATAAGCCAATATGCAGTATGTGAGAATGTTGTCAAGCCTTTGCTTCTGACATAATGGAATGTGAAAAAGAGCTTCCCCTTTAAGTCAAAAGATTAGTGGGCAATCCTGGTGAACAATTGATGCATCAAAACCCTTGGACCTTTAGAGAAGAAGGTTCACTTGGATTACAGTAACTCTGCTCTGTCTCCTGAGATACATGGAAGGGAGGACTTTAAGTAGGCATGCAGTAGAGACCGGGAAGAGAGTTGCGCCCTATTATATCATCAGAGCATGGACTGCCAGCTGCAACTCTGCATCCGATATTTCTGTAACCGCGTTTCATAGATAGATAGATAGATAGATAGATAGATAGATAGATATACATAGATATATATAGATAGATATAGATATAGATATACATATAGATATATATATAGATATACATGTAGATATAGATATAGATATCATACTCTTTTAAAATTATGAACCACTTGAAATCTTTTTGAAAGATATAAAGTAAAATATGCCAGACAGAAAGACATGCCTTTGGACGGGAAGATTTAATACTGTAAAGGTTGTACACAGAGAGAACCCATTATTTCTGGTAAAAGACACTTACAGAAATAATAAGAAAATTTTATAGGTGGCTAGATACAAAATAAATATAAAAAATAAAACATTTTCTCTATTCTAGCAAGAAACTATTGAAATGGAAATAGAGAAATGAAAATAGCCACAAAATTTAAAATTTTAGAAATAAATTTAACATTAAAAAATCAGGATCCATGAAATCTTACACTATATTATAAAAAGTACATAATAGAACATGACAAAAAGAATAGCATAATTTTAGATGGAGAGATTTAATGCTACAAGCATCAATTTACCTGTAATTAATATAAAAATTAAGTTCATTACAGTTAGAATAACACATTTAGGATTTATTTATATAAACTTATCTCTGAACATATACATATTTATGCACTCTTTGTTGAAGAAATAAAATAATTTAATAAAATGTTCTTAAAGATCATAGAAAGTCTAAAGAATATCCAAGAAAAGTGTCAAAATTAGTAGAGTAAAAGTTGACTTGCTTTGCTACTCAAACATGCTACAACAGCCCTGTGTTCGACTCCATAAAGTATTTAAATGAGAATATAAAATACATCAGTCTCTGAGGAGCCTGATAAGAGCTGAGATATTCTGGCATAATATCCACACTAGCTTTGCCAACTGCACTCCTGTTTAAGGGTCTTTCCATTGGCCATTTCCTCTGTTTCAAATGCTCTGCTGTTAGATATACACATACATTGCTCTGGAGCATCGTTCACATTTCTGTCCAAATGCTATTTTATAAAAGTAGAAGTCCCTAGGCCCTCTATTAAGAGAGCATTCTTCTACACTCTATCCCCTGCTTTATTTTATTACCATTGAGCATTGATTGGTTAATGAACTGATTGATTGAATTAGTTGGTTATTTTCTGCTTTCCTCTATTAGAACGTGAACTCTGGAAAAGAGAGGACTTTATTTTGTTCCATGCCATAACTCCAGAAGTTAGAAAATCACAGAGTCGAAAGTATACATTCTGAATCCAAAAGGAGGTCACAATATTTATATGAGAATTGAAAATGTAACAAAAGCAGCATTTCAGTGTGGGGTAAAAGAATGACTAAGCTAAATAAAGCTGGCACAACTGGCTACCCATCTGGAGGAAAATTAAGTTGGAGCCTTCTCACATCAAAGAAAAAATAAATTCCAGATGGCTTAGAACCTTAAATACAAAAATAAATGATTAAACAAATAGAACAAAGGATCACAAAATATTCTAAGCATAGGAGTAACTTTCATAACCAAGAAAGAGAGGAGATTAACACATTCTTGCTTGTATAAAATTCAGATAATATATTTTAATTTACATACATAATTTTATATATACTCTCTATAAATTATAGTATAATGATCATCATATATAATAAAAGCCTAATATGCTAAGTGCCCGGTCAACTAGTCGGCCATTCAACTAATCAAAGCATAACATGCTAATGATATGTATAAGACTGCTCAACCACTCGCTATGACATGCACTGACCACAAGGTGACAGTTGACTGGTCAACCAGTTGCTATGATGTGCACTGACCACCAGGGAGCAGACACTCCAACTGGTAGGTTAGCTTGCTGCTGGGGTCCAGCCGATCGGGACTGAGCAAGATGGGCCGGACATGCCCTGGAGTCCTCCACGGTCCTTCCCTAACTGGCCAACTTCCCGTGTGGAATCTGGTCCTTCCCTCCCCGACCTCACGCTCGCTCTGGCAGCAGCCAGGGCTGCATGCTGCAGGGCCGAGTGCTTCAGCACAGCAAGTCCGGCCTGGCCTGGTCAGGAGAGCAGCCAGGACTTCATTGAACAACTATCTCAGGCCTACAAGGCCAAGGGAAACCACTGATGGATGAATTCGTGCACCAAGCCTCTAGCATACACATACATACGTGTGTGTGTGTGTGTGTGTGTGTGTGTGTGTGTGTGTGTGTATAGTAGCCAAACAATAAACTAGGTAAATGTAAAATATTTATCAATCTAATTACAGAAAGTATGGTTTGACATAGTCTTAATTTTTAAAAATTCAAAGAAAAGTACCTTAAAGAAAAAAGGAAACAGTCATAAATATCAAAGTTAAATAGTGAATGAAAATATAAAGAGATATTCATATTCTATAATAAAGTAAAATTTCTAGGTATAATGAAATCTATTTTATCTCCACCATATTGGCAAAACTTAATGTGTGATCATCTTTTTCTAGTGGAGGAGTAGTATAAAAATGCTTTCATATGTTGTTTATATAAATTTTCCTTGCTATAGAACTACTGAAGAACAATTTGGCAACACCTATTAAAACTGAACATTCATACTCTATGCATTAGTCAGCTTTAGTTTCAATAACAAGGAAGCCCCAACCACAGTTACCTAGAAGAACAAACATGTATTGACTAGGCCTATGGACCATCTGTAGCTCTGACAAATTCATTCAGAATTTTCTCTCATTTAGAAAACCAGGCTCGAGAAACAACCATTATTGAGTGTCTCCTCTCATAATATAGGGAAAACTCAAGAAAGCTTTCAGGATTTGCCCCTTAACGTCACATTCCTTTGATCATAGCAAGTCCAAAATCAGTGAGGTGGAAAAATGCACTCAAACCCAAGGTGTGGAAGGAGAGCAAATATTTGCTGAGGAAAAGAGAATCTATAGCACTATACAACCCAGAATTTCTATTCCAATAAATTCATCCGTTGGAAATTAAATATGAACATCTCTGTGACAGGCTGACTAATCCAACCCCACACCCCTGTATGATGTCCAGGTTCCTAATCTGACCCTGTGGCTCTGCTATCTTACTTGGTATAGGGAACTTTGCAGATGTGACTAAATTAAGGGTCTTCCAATGGGAAGATTATCCTGGATTATCTGTGCAGGCCAAATGTATTAGATGATGACATATACTGACCTCCAGGGGGCAGATGCTCAATGCAGGAGCTGCCCCCTGATAGTCAGTGTGCTCCCACAGGGGGAGTGTCACTCAGCCAGAAGCTGGACTCACAGGTGGCTAATGCAGTGGTGGTGGCGAGAGCCTCCCCCACCACCTCCGCAGCAGTTGGACATCCCCCAAGGGCTCCTGGACTGCGAAAGGGTGCAGGCTGGGCTGAGGGACCCCCTCCCCCCACTCCATGTATGAATTTCATTCATCGGGCCTCTAGTCAATAAATAATAATGTAAGAATAAACTGTTTCCCATATCCACAACTATAAACCTCCTTTTTCCCAACCCTGTATTTCTATACATTCTCAAAATGCCAACATTTTAGAGGTGGGTAACAGGTTTATAGTTGGTTAGGGGTTAGTGACAGGAAGGGAGGGGAAAAAGGAGAAGGTTCTGACTATAAAAGGGTGGCCGAGGGGACTCTGTAGTGGTGTAACAATTACATGCATCTATGAATGTGTTAAAACCACAGTGAACTACATACACGCAGAACAATGCATATAAGGCTGGTGGAAACAGAATCAGGTCTGCAGAATGTACCACAATCAATTCCTAGGATTTGATATTATACTATAGCTACAATTATGCATTAGAACATAATGTGATCCTGTAATACATTTATTTTTGTATTTACCTTTGCATTAGAATGTAAAATAATTTTGTATTAATACAAATCATATCTCTAAGCTTTATTCTTTGTCTAGGTGTTGAACAACTCAGGATCATCTTTTACTTTTATGTTTTGACAGCTTATTGAGGTATAATTGATATACAAAACTCCACATATTTAGTGTATACATTTTGATGGGTTTCAATATACACATATATCCATGAAACCAGCACCACATCAGGATAATAAACATCCATCATCTCCAAAAGATTGCAGCTGCCCTGTTCTTTGCAGCAAGAACACTTAACTTGACATCTATCCTCCTAACAAAATTCTAAGCGCATGGTATGGTATTGTTAATGAAAGGCACTATGCTGTATAGCAGATCTGAAGAACTTATTCATCTTGCACAACTGAAGCTTTTTATGAATACCATCTCCCTGACCCCTTCTCTCCCCTCCGTGGCAACCACCATTCTACTCTGTCCTTTTATGAGTTTTACTATTTGAAACACTTCTTATAAGTAGAGTCACCCAGTATTTGTCCTTCTGTGTCTACCTTATTTCACTTAGCATAATCTCAAAATTATGAAAGTATTCAATCTGACCAGCATGTATTGGATGTTCACTAACATTATGATAAGGGCTAGTGATGCATGGGTTCATGAGTCAGCATGGTCACTCCTGGGCTGCACCCTGAATTCCTCATTTCTCCATTGTTAGAGATAAAATGTTTACAAGTTTTCATTGTGAATAAGGTGGTGGTAAACATATCAGTACATAAAACTTTCTCTAAGTTTATTATCTCAGGATATGTCTCCAGAAGTAAAATTCCTGTGTCAAAGGAACAATAAAAACTTTTAAGACCTTTGATATCTGTGGCCAACCAAAATGAGATGAACAAGTTTACAAGTCCATTCTGAAAGATTGGCAACTTCCAGGACACACTCAATCACTGTGACCTTGATGCAAAATATATTTACTAAGTGGGCTGGCAGCAACAAATAGACTTTTTTGTTTTCTTTTAGAACTTACCGTATAGATAAGACCTAAGAGAATCTATCTTGTCAACAAAACGGGAGAGATTTTAATGTTTATTTGGTGTTTATTATGTATCACATACTACTTTACATTTGCTCTTTCATTTATCACACATATAAGAGCCTCAACATATCAATACTTGACTGTTATCAAAACTTTTGCATGTAGAAAAGGCTATAGATTATTTAGTGTTTCCATTTGCATGATTTCATTTATGACTAAAAAATCTTGTCAATCTAAGAATGTGTTTTCATTTGTCTGTTTTTCCTTGAGTTCTCGTTGAATAAACCTGTGAATGACGTTTCAGAACAATATTAAAAAATAACATTAAATGTGATTTACATCTTAAAAAGGAGAAAAGTAAAGAAAGTCGGTGAGAATGTTTTAAGGGAAATTTATGAAAGCATTTGAAGCTTTGAAAGGCGATTTTCCCTTCTCTTCAACAATTTCCAACAAAAGCTCAATTTGGTACTCCTCCTTCATGCTTGTGTCCCTTTAATTTTACGGGACCTTAGCTTGCCGTCCTTTCTGATATAGCAATGAAAGGGAAATGCAGACAATGGAACTGTACTGATCTGAACTGCTTCCTTCTTTCTTTCTCCTCCCACCTCCTCCTCACCACCAGATATCCATCCCAGAAACGCCATTCTTTCTCATGATGGGATCCCATTATTGCAGCTAACACTGGCAGCTATTCTATAAGGATACTAGTACATGTGCAAAATAAAACAATTCTTTGATTTAAAAGATCCATTTAAAGAACATAGATTTTTTTAAAAAAGAAGAAAGAAAATTGTATCTTAGCGATAAATAACAGTCAACTTCAGTCAAGGATAGTGGCAATCAGATGTTAATAAAAATCATTGAATGAATACATTGAAATGCTTCCACGGAAGGACAAATAGTGTCTGGTTTGTTCAGACTGTGAGCTGTTGAAGAGTAGAGAATGAACATCTGGTTAGTAACTAGCTAGTTGGTGATATGAAGAGAAAAGGTATAGAGTGATGAAAGCAATAATCATAGCTCCCTACTTTGTATGAAATATACACTTTGCTGGCTTTAAAGTGCATCCATAAACAAAGTCTCACTCAGATCCCACAAAAACCCTGTCATCTGGCAAGTGACCAAACTCAGAGCTGTTTTTTAGCTCAAAATGACTCAGTTAGCTAGTACCAGAACCTGAATTTGATCTAGGTTTTGTACATCCAAACTCACATTTTTCTTTGTCCCACTGCACCATAAAAAAAAGTACTGATGGGGGATACTATTTATGTTGGAGCCTGCATTACCCGTGAACTACCCACCATGATCTTTGCTGAGTCGGGGAAAATGCAGCCAGAGATACAGAGAGGGAATGGAAGATTAGAGAGAGACATATGTCCTTCTGATTTTCGTAACATGGAAAAAAATCGGTTTGACAAAATGCAAACTGATGGTTTGAACACCCACCCCAAGCACAATTCTAGAACAGTGAGTTAATGGAAAGGTTGGGAGGTCCCTAGGAGAGCTGAGATGCCTTGTCCATCCCGTTATCCTCCATTATCTGGGGCTGGGTTTGGCAATTATTAAAGGGAAAGCATTGATCTCTCAAGATGAGCGCAGCTTTACTAGGCAAAACTCCTGGGGGTGGGCAGCATCTTGGAGGTGCCCTGAAAGAGCCGTAGCTTTCTCAGAGTCTTCATCAATCACCTCTAATTAATACTTACATAAAGAAATACAGGATGCTTGCTGGACAAATGGCTTTAGGAGGTTTCTAGCACCCGGCCCCTCCGTATTAATTGCTACATTCCATATAGGAATTTTGGAGCTGCCACTGTGTTAAACTGACCTCATTTTCTCCTATATTAGGTTTACTAGACCAGAGAGAATTAGTAGATAAGATGTATCTGGACCCCAGCAAGACATTTGTCAAATGTCTCTCCCCATATCCACTTGGAAAAGGCCAGTATAATTAGAAAAACTAGTTGTTGGTTGAATGATTTTATCCAAATAAACTCATATGAATCCAGAGTGAAATTACTAGGTGGGAGCCTTCAGAAGGGGGGAGCAAACTTCTCTTTTTCTTTTTTTGGTTTCAACCATAATTATTTTAATGGACATTTTATTCTGACCATGAAATACCCCCCACTTGGGGATGTGCTATGTAATTTTAGGACAGTCAATCATGTTATTTCCACTCTGATAGCTACTTGTGTTGACATAGGATCCAGGCTGGCCAGTGGGAAGAACCTGGAATTCCTGTTCCTTGTTTCCAAGTCTGTGCTACATTCCTTGCTATCCTCTTAGTCCACCAAGTCAAGCATTCTTCTCTCTCATTTACAGAGAAAGAACCTGGGGGTGGGGTGGGTATGTGGTGTGCAGAGTTCTTTGCATTTACTCAAGGTCACATATTAAAGTTCCTGAAAATGGATTCACATCCTGTGACATTTTGTTTTCTGATCTCTTCACTCATGGTCAATGTTTCCGTTAGGCACAATAGGCACAGTGCCTCTGATCCATGATACTTTCAGGGAACCATAAAAAGAAGTTCCGACTTATTTTAAAATCAGAAAAAAAATTACTATATAACAAAAGCCTAATATGCAAATTGTTCAACCAGGAGTTTGACCACTCACTATGACATGTGCTGACCACCAGGGGGTGGTGCAGAACATGGCAGGCATTAACAACGCGGTGCTAGCAGCAGGCGGCAGTGCAGGTGCTCCTGTCCCCCATGGGCCCCAATGAGAGAGGGACTATGGTGGGAGGGTAGAACAGGTGAGAGGGCGGGGTCATGGTTAAGGCGGGTGCGAGTGGGACCCAGTCGCCCCACCGACCATCCTGCAGATGGCGACCAGTGGCAAGCAGGCCCTGATCACCCAATTGGGGCTGGGCCCTGGGCTGGGACAGGGAACTGGAGGTTGGGGGGTTAGCAGCAACCTACCTCCCATGGCACCTGGGCAGGGTCTGCGACCTCTGGCCAGCTATCTGGCAGCCTGGATGACTGGGATGGAGGTGCAGGGAGAATGTAGGGTGCCTGCCCAGCTCACTCTCACTCCCCCTGGTACCCTCCCCCGGGACGCCAGGGCTCGCATGCCAGGGAAGCCCCCATGCTCAGGTGCCGGGCTCTGGCCTCTTCCGGTTGAGATGGGCTGCAGCCACCAGGACTGTAGGGGCTAGATGGGCTCCCCAAGGGTTCACACAAGGAGCCGATCTGTGAGGCTGGCTGGGAGAGAGAGCTCTGTCTGCCTGGCTTCTATGCAGTGCCACTGGGTGGCCCAGAGGCCCACACTGCGCCCCGGTCTGCAGCGTCTGGCCATGCTCACCTCATCTCCACGTGGGGACTCAGGTGCTGTGACTCAGGTGGAGGGGGGCATGTGGGGGCCCCAGAACCTAGAGGTCAACAAGGATCTTCCCTTCCATGCCAGATGCTTGTGCTTGGATCTCCGGCCCAGCCTAGGGACTACACCTGTGCACGAATTTCATGCACCAGGCCTCTAGTATAATATAATAATGCATGTATAATAATGAATTCAGTATGGATTTTATCCACTTTTAGACCAATATAGTCATAAAATATATTTCTTTAAAAATTTTATGGGACATGGGGCTCATAATGATATAAGTGCCTGGGGCCACAAAAGGCAGAATACAGGCCTGTCTTCACATCATCTGTTTTGGCTCCTCCCCTAGCCCCACACAAAGCAGAAGAGGAAGTGTGTGCTTGATGAGGGGTGGACACCAGAAACAAAGACTGGAGCTCTGAGAAATGTCCGAGGACAGAATAGAACAACAAAAGCAGTCATGTGCAGAATGAAGGTGCTGCAGAGCAGCTAACTCACGCTGCGTGTTTACCTTGATGAAACTTCCACTGTTCTCCGTGAGGACCGCAGTGGAGTGACCTCTATCTTCCCTAATTCTCACGTAGGCACTTGTGGGGCTTTCACCAATCTGCTTAGCCTATGATCAGAAATGCCTCACTTCTGTGTCAGCTTCGGGAGCCACAGTGGATGAACTTTCCTCTTTTAAATACCGAGGCTGTCTGAATGCCTCACCAATAGCAACGGGCAGCTGACATTATTGTAACACTTTGTAGTTGAGAACTGCAGGCTTTGGGTTCTAATAAACCTTTGTCCAAACCTAGCCCTACTCTCCCCCAGCTGATTCACAGGCTCACAGACTAGATTATATCTGTCTTTTTACCAATATATTTAAAATAGTCACTTCATTTTTTTTAATGAAGGGAAAAACCCATAAAAGCAAAAGAAAAGTTACTTAAGCTCCCTAGACCTCTGTCCTCAGCTATGAATGAGATACACATTAATCACCCAAGAGTTAGGACGCATTAACATTTATTCTGTAAATGGCAGCTGAGAAAGCAGGTTCACATAACAAAAATAAATTACTTAAGGTCAGATTCAAAGAGAAGAAAGGTTCATGTTTCATTACAGAACCGATTCGTTGGCTTTCCTTTGTGACCACACCCAAAGGTACGAAAATGACTAAAATGACAGAGGCGTCTTTGAAGACTGGACCATCAGCAGGTCCATAAAAAATATCAGATTGCTAGGGGGAAGCAAGGATTCCTATCACCTTGGGAGAAATGTACTGCCACCCACTCCAGTTCCATTCTCTCTGCTGCTACTCCTGAGCAGCCACGGGTTACCTGAAGTTTCAATCCATTTTTTTTTTTTGGTCTTTGATAATACCCTAGGGATTTCAGACTTGAGTTCTTATTCCATTAGGAACTTTCCAGGAAGATCAGAAGATTATGATTGTTTTCGTATAAAGCAAGGATCTCTCATTTACAATTTACTAAAAATTCCATGAAGTTAAGAATTATAGTTATTTAAAGTACAGGAGATCTGAGATAGTTATGATGCAGTAGTAACAATAATTATAATACTAATGAAATAATATTCAACCTTGACCTGTCTATAGTACTACACAATTTGCAAACCATTTTTAAATATAATCTCATTCAATCTACAGAGTACTATTGTGAAATTTGCAGGGCAGGGGCTATGATCCCCAGTTTACAGATGAGAAAGTTGAGGCCCAGAGAAGTGAATCGATTGCTGAAAGCCACATACCCCTGAGCTGAGTCCCCTATCTAAGACTGCTGGTTCCATGCCCTCTGTGATAGTGTGGTAAAATTTCCAAATGGTTCTCTAGCCATTTTCTCACATAATCCATAAATGGATTCCCACATTTTTTTAGACTTGGTGGCGGGGAAAACTCAAGTAGTATCCATGCTCCAACGAGCTCTATTCAACCAATGTAGAGTAGAAACTCACTCCTTGGGAAATGAAGTGTGAGGTTCTGCTGAAAGAAACAAACAGTCTAAACAGAGACCATGCCCAGAGGAGGGCCTGACAATCTAGTTGGGGAGGCAGATATACTGATAGCTGATTGTGAGTAAGAGCATTGAAGTAAGTGCTCTAGCAAGTGCATGCAGAAAGCACCATAATGAAGGGAGGGGAGAAAAAGAAGCTCCTATTGGGAGCTGGCGACAGACTGACAAAGCGACAACACTGTTAGCTTGAGGGTAAGGAAAATGTTGGTGGTCCAAGGAATAAGAAAGGGAACAGACTGAAGGAACTGCCATGAGCAAATTTATGCAAGTACCTGACATGTTTGCAGATTGGCAAATAAACCTTCCCTTTCGTACATAGGAAAACATAGGCCCAGAGAGCTATATCCGCTCTCTTAAAGTTGCAGCCCCTAGAAGTAACTTGACTTGGAATCTGATGCTCTTCCCACAACTTCGGCCAGCTCCCTAGCACGCCTGAACTGTCTTCATTCAGGGCTCATCCACTGAATTTCCAGATGTCTCCTCCACGCCTCCTCAAAGGATACTGTCTCTCCTCAGCAGGGAGTCAGTGGTTCACATTTCTTTCCAGCCAGGATCCATGTCCCATTCTTCACCATCTGTTCCTATTAGTGAGGGAAAGGATTCTGCACCTTACCTCTGTTTGCTCCTATTTACCCTATTATCAACATCCCACAGAGCTAATGGCCTAGTTATGTGGTGACAATAGGCAATAAAAATACCTAGTGTCTGGCACTTAGAGTACTTTACAACTAAAAAACTCCAAGTAGTTTTTAAGACATTCATCCAGTTTAACAATGGCTCCTATAATCATTGAGTCAGGCTGTGAATAAGAACCCTGGACTGGTGGCAAGGAGAATTGGGTTCTGGCCACAATTTAGCAACATGACCTTTGGCTAAGTCCTAATCTATGGGACTCAGTGCCCCTTTTTTAAAAAAAAAATGATGGACCAATTCCCCTGAGTTCACTTTTTAGAGAAAAGCAAGAAGAAGCAATGCATGTTTTAAATTGTTCACTTCAGAATGGAGTGATAAAATCTTGCCCTGTCTGCTCGGCCTGCCCAGAATGCGAATCCTCCCTCTAGCATATTCAATATACAGTATATATATATATATATATATATATACACACACAATATGTATATACACACAAACACACACACACATACACAGACACATACATACACATATATGTGTGATCAATAATATATATATATATATATATAAAAGATCTGGGGAATAGAGACAACAAAAGCTGCATTGATCATTTTGTCCTAGTTCAAGTCAGAAAAATCATGCATGTGTCTGACCTCTCTTTCCTTCCCTTCCTCCCTCCCTCTCCTGTTCTTTCCTCCTCATTGATTATGAGGCTACTGTAACATAGTGAACTGTAGTTCTGGGCACTGACGCCAGACAGCCACAGAGTCCTAGGATGTCATCCAGCATTTGCCATTCTCTCATAGGCCTTGCCTGTGTTGTGTGTCCTCTTTCTCAGACTTGATTTTCTTCTCAATGAAATGACACTAATAATACTTATTCATAGAACTGTTGTATGGATTAAATAGGGTGAAACAATTAAAGAGCTCATATACTGCCTAGAAAAAGGAGTCCAATAAAAGCTACCATGAGAAGATCTAGTTCAACAGCTTCTCACTTCTATTTTTGGTGGCAGTCAGTGGAGTAACTAAATATGGAGTCAGGTAGACCAGGTTTGAAATCAAGGCCATAGCAACTACTTAATACCTAAGCTTCCTCATCTGTAAAATGTAGACCACTCTCTCTAGTGGGGCTCTTGTAAGTATAAAATAAGGTGATGACTATATAACATGTTGTATATGACAATAATCATGGTAACCCCTTGATAAAGATTGGGCATTGTCATTGTCATTGACCATTCATTAACACATTCACACTCCACATCATCCATAGTTCTGTCCTACAAATACTTCCTCAGCACCCACTTCTAGGTGCTGGTTCTGTGCTGCACACACAGTGACAAACACCTCCCATTTGCTTCCTCAGGAGGGTATACAGTCTAGAGAGCAAAACAAGAAAAGACATAGATGTTTCCAACCTAGTTTTCTATAGTATGGACAAGTGCTATGGAATCTCAGAGAAAACGCTTTTATAATTTAGCTGGGAGTATGTTCGGAGATGATTTCAACAGGGGGATGAGTAGGTTGAGCCAGGAAGGATTAATAGCTATGAGTAGGTCAAAGGAGGGTAAGAAAAGATAAATGTGTTCTAGGAAGATGAATATCACAGAAGATTGACTCTCAGAATTTGTGTCTCCTTAGCATTACCTGGGAATCTTTGGAAACCATTGATGCCTGGGTCCTTCCCCACACCAACTAAAACAGAATTCCGGGGGGTGGGCCACAGGCATCAGTGTTTCTAACGTTGCTTAGGTGATTTCAATGTGCAGCCAAGTGGGAAACCCCTGGCATAAAGAATGGCAGCGTAATTAGTGTGAGGATGGTAAGTGTACTGACCTGGAAAAAGCAGAGGCCAACAGGATGGACCTAAATAATAGGACAATGAGTTGGGACTTGACCGCCACTGATCTTTCACTGAGAGTGAAATGCCTGTGTCT
The DNA here is from genome assembly GCF_000327345.1 of Myotis davidii. Classification (NCBI taxonomy): domain Eukaryota; kingdom Metazoa; phylum Chordata; class Mammalia; order Chiroptera; family Vespertilionidae; genus Myotis; species Myotis davidii. The sequence continues at coordinate 3,278,451 of NW_006297145.1, read as the reverse complement.
GAGTCTGGAACGAACTCTGACTGTGGAATGGAAGAGTGTGTCTGCTGCGAAGAGAGCGGCAGGGCTCCACAGGCTCTGGGGTGAGGAGAGACCTCCTTTGGCTGCCGGTGGCCTTTTTTAAAAAAAAAAAAAATGATGGACCAATTCCCCTGAGTTCACTTTTTAGAGAAAATAGTTAGAAGAGCAACCATACAAAAATGTAGTTACACTTCAGGTATCCTTGGTAGGCTCAGAAAAACAGACCACTCTCTTTCAAAATAAAGTCATTTTACATTTTGGTCCAAATGATCCTGTGGGGAAAAGTGTTAAAGATTTGGGGAACAGCCCTAACCGGTTTGGCTTAGTGGACAGAGCTTGGCCTGCGGACTGAAGGGTCCCAGGTTCGATTCAGGCCAGGGGCATGTACCTTGGTTGCGGGCACATCCCCAGTAGGAGGTGTGCAGGAGGCAGCTGATTGATGTTTCTCTCTCATTGATGTTTCTAACTCTCTATTCCTCTCCCTTCCTCTTTGTGAAAAAAATCAATACAATATATATATTAAAAACAAA
>NW_006297145.1:3272893-3277703 GCF_000327345.1 Myotis davidii | reverse complement strand
CTGTATCTCTGGGCACTGACGCCAGACAGCCACAGAGTCCTAGGATGTCATCCAGCATTTGCCATTCTCTCATAGGCCTTGCCTGTGTTGTGTGTCCTCTTTCTCAGACTTGATTTTCTTCTCAATGAAATGACACTAATAATACTTATTCATAGAACTGTTGTATGGATTAAATAGGGTGAAACAATTAAAGAGCTCATATACTGCCTAGAAAAAGGAGTCCAATAAAAGCTACCATGAGAAGATCTAGTTCAACAGCTTCTCACTTCTATTTTTGGTGGCAGTCAGTGGAGTAACTAAATATGGAGTCAGGTAGACCAGGTTTGAAATCAAGGCCATGGCAACTACTTAATACCTAAGCTTCCTCATCTGTAAAATGTAGACCACTCTCTCTAGTGGGGCTCTTGTAAGTATAAAATAAGGTGATGACTATATAACATGTTGTATATGACAATAATCATGGTAACCCCTTGATAAAGATTGGGCATTGTCATTGTCATTGACCATTCATTAACACATTCACACTCCACATCATCCATAGTTCTGTCCTACAAATACTTCCTCAGCACCCACTTCTAGGTGCTGGTTCTGTGCTGCACACACAGTGACAAACACCTCCCATTTGCTTCCTCAGGAGGGTATACAGTCTAGAGAGCAAAACAAGAAAAGACATAGATGTTTCCAACCTAGTTTTCTATAGTATGGACAAGTGCTATGGAATCTCAGAGAAAACGCTTTTATAATTTAGCTGGGAGTATGTTCGGAGATGATTTCAACAGGGGGATGAGTAGGTTGAGCCAGGAAGGATTAATAGCTATGAGTAGGTCAAAGGAGGGTAAGAAAAGATAAATGTGTTCTAGGAAGATGAATATCACAGAAGATTGACTCTCAGAATTTGTGTCTCCTTAGCATTACCTGGGAATCTTTGGAAACCATTGATGTCTGGGTCCTTCCCCACACCAACTAAAACAGAATTCCGGGGGGTGGGCCACAGGCATCAGTGTTTCTAACGTTGCTTAGGTGATTTCAATGTGCAGCCAAGTGGGAAACCCCTGGCATAAAGAATGGCAGCGTAATTAGTGTGAGGATGGTAAGTGTACTGACCTGGAAAAAGCAGAGGCCAACAGGATGGACCTAAATAATAGGACAATGAGTTGGGACTTGACCTATACATGGTGATTAGCCAATGGGGGATTTAAGAAGGGAAAACAGAGTGCTCATATTTTAGAAAGATCTCTTTAGACACAGCTTAGTATTGAATTCTAGGGGAAGCAAAAATGAGAACAGAAAGTGATGCACAGTATTCAGAAGTGTTTCATCTGTAGATTAGCCTATAATTATTACACTTTAATAACACTTGGAGTTTATGAATATACTGATGCCTGGGGCTCTCCCCAGACATCCAGAAGAAGTTATTGGTATATGGGACTTCGGACTTGCGCTTCTATTACGTTCTCCTAAAAGGATTGAGGATACCTGCCAAAGGACCCTCATAACCATGTGACAAAAATACTCAGCCATTGAGGCAACAAAAATTCTATGAGCTATGTGTGGATCAGGCCAGGCCGGCACTAGGGCCAGTTCTTGGACAGAAGGTTGCTAGGTCTCCCAGACTTCTCACCTTTGGCTTTTCTCTCCTTCGGTGAATTTCTCTCCTTACCCTTCCACATGCCAGGTGCCTACAACTCCACCTGTCTTTAGGCCTATCAGAATCAGCACTCCCATACAAAGCTGAAACGTGCCACTAATCTTTCACTTAGAGTGAAATGCCTGTGTCTGAGTCTGGAACGAACTCTGACTGTGGAATGGAAGAGTGTGTCTGCTGCGAAGAGAGCGGCAGGGCTCCACAGGCTCTGGGGTGACGAGAGACCTCCTTTGGCTGCCGGTGGGGGGTGATCACTGGCTGCATGGATGCATAAAAGCAGCCCCTTATATAGCACCACCAGGCAGAGCAAGAACAGATCAGCTCATTAAGCAGTAGCTGAGGCAGCTAGGCCCACCCTGACATGGGCACATCTGACCCAATACTTATAGGTAGCGGGGGCAGGGGAGGGGGGGCGGAGATAGGGAGAGGGATCATCTATTTTGACTCTAATAAAGAGACACCGCTGACAAGAAGGGAACAGGCAGCCACCCCAACCTCCAGCTCCCAGCTTCTTTAAGGAATCAGAAACCTATAAGCAAGGAGAGAGCTGCATTCAGATGACTCAACAGTGACACCCAGTGACTCTCTCTGTCAATCCCAAGTTGGCAGTTCCCGAAGGATCTTTGAGGGAATATATTTCAGCCTCCATTACCTAGAAGTGAAGCGGCAGCAGCAATCACATCAAATTCAGTCCTGAATAAGACAAACACAATAATAAATCCCAGTTTGCATTAACATAATCATCTAACTGTTGAAGCATATTCCTATCCCCTATAGGGCCATGTCTGATGTCAAACATAATACCTCCATGTAAGATTGTACCTAATTGACTTTGGAGCCACATGGAAGTGCTTCTCTCCTCTACATCTTTTGTTCAAATTCCATGGTCCCTTATTTTCTGTCATTTTGAAACACACACACACACACACTTGGGTTTATGGCGATTTAGACTTTAATAATGAATATAAGATCCCAGAGACAGGGATGTAACAGACCCACATAATTATATATTATATATTGGGCCAGCCAAATCTGGAGAGGGAGATAAACAATGAGTGGTGTAACCAGAGGGAAATGACTGGGATAGCAACAAGATTCCAAACCACAGCATATGAATAAGAAGAACTGGGGACATTTCGCTTAGGAAACTCCATGGAGTAGAGAGGAGAGTACGGATGTTTCCTCTCCCACTGGATGGGCTGGCCCATAAAGAAGAGATTATATTTGTTTTATTTGGTCCCAAAGGACAGAAAGAGAACCAATGAGTGTAAATTTTGGGGAAAATGCTTTCAGCGCAACACTTTATAAGAATGGGATCTACTGGGAAATGAAAGAATTTTAGGAAGCAGAGAATTTCATGTCATCAAAAAACATAGCCCAGATATATTTGTTATGATTATTCCAGTTGAAAAATTTCAAGAGAGCAGTGGATACGGAAAATTACTTGAGCAATGGTAATAAGTAAAAAGACAGTGATATACGTGGTTGAGATTGCAGGGAATAGGTACAGGAGGCTGACTGAAATCTTTCTCCAGTTATCTTTTTTTTTTCTTATTAACATCTTTCTTTCCTAGTCTCATCTGATAAGCTTCTTTGTTTCTCATTCTACACAGTGACTAGAAGACACTTGCTCCCTCCACCTGTGCTCTCATATCTGCCACATGAAGAAGGACACTTCCCCATCCCACCTCACGTCTGTGCTCCGGCTTCCCTTCCCCTCATTGTTTCATTCCCAAGCAAGACTGGCTCCAGTCAGGCTCTGATCCTCAGCGCAGTCAACTGTGACCAGGCAGGAGAGAATGACATTGTACAAATGAACCCTCGCAGGTAAACTATGACTTTCCAATGTGCAGAATGATCTACTTACTATTCAGGAGTTGAGAAGGCACAGGTATGTGAGGAAGGGAATGAGTACAGAGAAAGGCTATACCACTCTAATTTTCCTTCAAATATCAGATTCCCTAACTCTATGATCCTAAATCCCACTGAATATATCTCCCAGTTTAACTGTTCTTGTGATCCTCTGCTGTGCTTATCTTATTCTGCCAATGGATTATGGATACTGGGAAGAGAGAGTGTAAAGGGAAAATGGAAATGACAGAAGAAAAGATGGGGAAGAAAGAGCATGGAGCAGGGAAGGTTTAGTTGGGGTTCTGATTCCATCGTGGGCTGGCCTCCAACAAGGAAAAGTAGCAGTCCAACATTGGGAGGCTTCAGTTTCTCAGCTGGGCTAGTATGGATAGCAAATACATCTTAACTGTTGGGTGAGGTCAGGCAGCTGGGTTCTCTGGGAAGTAACTAGGCAGGATATCAAGGCTCAAGCCAGGCCAACTGGAGGTCAAGGCTAGTCTTCAGAACACACAGGAATACACGCCTAGAAGTGAGGCAGATACCTGATCCCAATGAGTGCCCACCGGGATAGTTTCAACTACTGGGAACAGCCTGTGCTTTAGAAGTCTATCTAGATTTGAATCCCAGTTTAACACCTGATCAATTATGTGAACAAAATCAAGTCAATCTTCCTTCCCGAGCCTCAGTTTCCTCATTTGTAAAATTTGGATACTCATACCAACCTGATAGGAACGTATTAATCTGACTCTCAGGAGAGATACTGTATGTAAAGTGCCTAATACAATGCCTGGCCAACTGTAGTTGATCTTTTTTTTTTTTTTAATTAAATCTTTATTGTTCAGATTATTACATTTGTTCCTCTTTTTTCCCCCCATAATTCCCCTCCTCCCAGTTCCCACCCCATCCCTGCCCTCACTCCCCACCCACTGTCCTCATCCATAGGTGCACGATTTTTGTCCAGTATCTTCCCGCATCTCCCACACCCCTTCCCCCCACAAGAATAGTCAGTCCATTCCCTTTCTATGTCCCTGATTCTATTATAGTCACCAGTACATTCTGTTCATCAGATTATTTATTCACTTGATTCTTAGATTCACTTGTTGATAGATGCATATTTGTTGTTCATAATTTGTATCTTTACCTTTTTCTTCCTCTTCCTCTTCTTATAGGATACCTTTCAGCATTTCATATAATCCTGGTTTGGTGGTGATGAACTCCTTTAGCTTTTCCTTATCTGTGAAGCTCTTTATCTGACCTTCACTTCTGAATGATAGCTTTGCTGGATAAAGTAATCTTGGTTGTAGGTTCTTGGCA
>NW_006297145.1:3216568-3271888 GCF_000327345.1 Myotis davidii | reverse complement strand
CGCCTCCTCTGAGTCTCCGAATGCGTTACTCTTTCCTCCTAGTTGTAGGACTTCCACTCAGCCAGCGTTCCTGTGGGTCTGGGTGATGTCCCTTCCGTCTTTTAGTTTCACTTTTGAAATGGTTGTTCGAGGCGGCAAACTCCGGCGTTAACCTATGCCGCCATCTTGGTTCTCCCCTGTAGTTGATCTTTAATGATAACTGTTAATATTATAATGCACCTACATGGGGATTGGAAAGGCATGGGCCATGGAGCCCACTCCAACAACAAGCCTGTGCATTTGTGGAAATGGTGGATATCCGTGTTCAGACTCAGTTCCCAGGCTTTCATTGTCCTGTTAAAGTTCATTTAACGGGATAAAAAAACAAAAATAAAAAAAATAAAAACTCTTGATATTGACACTTGGACAACATTGAGGAATGCAATGGTTGTGTATCAAAAACCTATATATTTCCCTTTTCATATCCTCTTACTCCATCATTCTTCTCTGGTCTTTGCTATAGTAACCAGCTGTATTCAGGTGTAACCTAACAGCATTAGATCTCAGCTACACTGGCATCTCTTATATTCCTTCCCCTGAGGCTTACCTGTCTCACCCCATGGATTTCCTGTAGGAGTCTGATCAGCCATTCTGGCGCCTGCACAAGCTGGGAATTGTGGAGGTGTTAACGCTTCCTGAGGTGACCTATGACCAATGGGGCAGGAACCGGTGGGTAAATATTCCCTGTTTCTAAGCCTAAGACATTACAGAGGCCCATGTCATACAGTTTCTGGGAACATCACCGACAGGATAGAGTTCTGCATTTCCCTCACAGTAACCAGTTTAATAGTCTTTAGGTAGGCTTCTTTCCTTTTCTCCATTTTTGCTGCTCCCTAGCCCTATGATCCAGTGGTTTTCCTGCTTCATTTTTCTAAACCCTCCACTCAGGTACGAGATCAAATGACCCTAAATAAATGCCCTCCACAAAGCCCTGGTCTCAGGCTCACCTTTTTATTTATTTATTTATTTATTTATTTATTTATTTATTTATTTATTTATTCATTTATTTATTGGGGGGGAGGGGGGAGCATGGAGAATGCAAGCTGCATCAGATGGAAAGCAGTAGCAAGAATTCCACAGTTTTGGCTCAGAAGAGCTGGGTAAGACTTCAGAGATAACGCACCCAATCCTAACTTTTTACAGAAGGTCAGGCAGAAACGAGTCAGTAAGGTCTTCAAAGTCACAGACAGGGAGCTCAGTGCCAAGGAGAGACCAGGATGTGAAAGGACATTAGCGGGGCGGGGGGAAGGCGAGAAGGGACTAAAGAGGAAAGAAAGGCAAAGTCTCCTGGGTGATGAGAGAGAAGAAAGAGCAGGCCATTAAAACGTCTCAGCACAGTGGGGATGACATGTATTGAATCCACCCTGTCAGCAGAGCAGAGGGCGGTACCCACCCTGATAAATGCCAGGTTCCCTGGATGACACTAGATAAAGGTTCCGTCCAGCAGTATAGCAGCAGCCAAGGATGGGTGATGGTGCTGCTTGCTATTTTAACCCTCGCTGCTTGCCAGTGCATGACATGGAGTAGGTGCTAAATGAATGTTTTTGGAATACTGGGCAGCTTACGGAGGTAAAACTCCTTTAGTGTGCTCATCCTGAGGGCACACATACCTAGCATTCCAGTGCACTTGCATGTCTGCCTATATAGGATGCACATCTCCCCCGCCACTTCTTTCTTCTTTTTTATTATTTATTAGTAGTGTTCATTTACTAAAAATAGGTTTAGGTGCTCATATCATGGTATGTGTAGTCACGCTTGAATTCCTGTATGTACCTCCATTTCTGGTTACTCCAATCTTTGACAAGCTGGTTACTTGAAATCACATATTGCTACCTCCTTACTTTTTTTACTTAAAGGATTTGGGGCTTTTAAAATGCTCATTTGTATGAATATGCTTATCTCCTTTTCCTAGTCTCACATAATTTTATAAAGTTATACTGATGCTGCTTTTCACAAGTTGCAAATTCTGAAAATGACTTCTCTTATTCAATTAGACTCGCAAGTTTGACACGCTTGATTTAGAGTTATAACAGGAGTGGAAACACATAAAAGGAACGGACTAAGTGCTGCATGCCAGGCACGGGGTGTTTATTAGGGCTACCCTGATGACAGCAGGGTTGCCTGCGTTTGGAGAGATCAAAGATTGTTATGACAGGAATTTGCCTTCATACTTGACCCCTGTCTCCCGGCAGTAAACACCTTGACTTATTAAGGTGGGCATTAACCTGAATTGATTTTTGTTCTGAGGACTTCCAGGAACAGTGCTGGTCAAGAGCTCCTTACTGAAAAAGTGCTATTCTTTGTCTCACGGAGAAAAATGTTGAGCATCGAATTTCAAATTCTTCTGGTTAAAATTGTACATAACTTCCTTGGTGGTCAGTTATATTAGACACAGCGTGCTGCCTGGTGATGTCTTCCTTCCTCCCTCCCTCCCTTCCTTCCTTCTTTCCTTGATTTCAGAGAGGAAAGGAAAGGGAGAAAAAAACAGAAACATCAATAATGAGGGAGAATCATTGATTGGCTGCCTCCTCCATGCCCCCTACTGGGGATCGAGAACGCAACCTGGGCATGTGCCCTGACCCGACTAGGAATCAAACTGTGTGAACTCTTGGTTCATAGGTTGACACTCAACCACTGAGCAACACCAGCCAGGCTGTCCATGATCCTTTATTATAGCTCTTACCACATATTAAATCACTTAGCCAATGTTTTATCTTTACTGTGAACTACAGGAATATGGAGAGCATGTCTGTTTCTTTCATGACTGTACCCTTATTACTTAGCATGAGACCTAAGGTATTTGTTTAGGGCTTAATGTAATATTGTGTTGTGTTATGAAATATTATGTTTGCTTCTGATCAAATAAATAAGTATATTACATACTGTGAATATATTTTGCAATGGCACACAAATATATACTGTTTTCCACAAGTAGCAACAGAATGCTATATTGACCAATGCCTTTCGAGCTGAGGGTTTCTGGATGTGACTTTAAGGTTACCAAAGGAGAGGTAAGAGCCCTATCGTTTCTCCAACCTGCCAGCTCCATTTTTGTATGATAAATTGGATCTGGGTTATATTTTATTGAAGAACTAAAACTGGTGGGTTATCAAGAAAATGCTTGAAAAGACTACCTCCAACAGCCTCATTACATGATGAAAAACTAGGCTGGTGACAGTTTTCTGTCCCCAAACTCACTGCTAACCAGGAGAAACTTAGGTTTCAAACCAAGACCCCTGATTTTTGAGGTTCTTTTGCTAATAGCTTGCTATGCCTTCGGATCGATTTCTGTTTTCTTGGCCACGACATAGCCAATGCAAAAATGACTATTATATTAATTTTATTAGTCTAGGATTTTTAGCATATTCATGCAGTCTTCTTTCTTTTCATCCTATTTCTATTTTAAAAGTCTTATTCCACATGGGCCTTTTATTGTAAGCAACATTAAATCTTCATTGGCTACAGTCTGAGATATACAATAACTCAGATATAAATCAATTCCACTCACATAACATTTTCACACACAAGGCTCCCTTACTTTCCTTTATTTATATGTATTTAATAGTTTTCTCTCCTTTTCCAAACTCGCAGCCTTTACCCGTTGACAAGTATTTGGAATCTCAAAGTTGCTGTTGTCAAGTGCCATCCTGAGGACTAACAGGAGCATTTCTACAAATAGAAGCAAACTGAGTAGAAACTAGTGACAGGACCACAGTGTTCCCCGAGTTGCCAGGGAAAATGGCAGAACAAAGTCCCTGTGAAGACCAGCCACTCTGACGTCTGTGCAATGATGCCGCACCCAAGGTAGCTGGCACCAAACAGTAGCAAATGTCTGTTGCTGTGTACAGTGTACCATGCGCTAAGAGGAATGCTGTGCACTGTCTCTCACTGAATCCTCACCCAAGGTAGATAATATCGGGATTATTTTGTTTTTACAGATAAGAAAAATGAGGTTCAGCAAAGTCTCATGGCTAACAAGTGACACGACTACCATTTCAATTCAGGGTTTTCTGATTCCCAAACCCATGCTCTGAAGACACTGATGCTGAGGAGGTTGCTGCCAAAGTGCGGATGATGCTTTTGTCAAACTCCTCAGAGAGAGAAGTAAAGGAGGGAAGCTTGGGTGACAGGGCTCTGCACTCCCCCGGCAGCTTGTACTAAAGTCCTCACTATCTGTAAAGGCAACACTCTGCTTCTTTCTGGACAGATAAGGAAGCTTCAGCTTGGAGCTTCCCCAAATCACCCGGTGAGGAAGCATCACGGCCAGCATCTGAAGCAAGATTGGAGTTCAACTCCACTACCACTGCATTTATTTTTGCTCAACCACAGTTCACACACTTCTCAACTTCAAGTTTAATTATCATTGTCCTAGGAACTGGGTGCCTTTGCCTCATTCCACCTCCTTCAAAACACTAATTCTTTCAAATGATGTTTACTAATGAGTTACTCTGTACCAAGAATTGGGCTAGACATTTTCATGGACACAGAGATGAAGGCAATGTGGATTCTCCTCTAGAGTCTGCATTACCTAACTAAAGGAGGAAAAGTATATTGTGAAAAAATCACGTTGACGATGCTCATAATAGTGTCCATTCTGTGACAGACACTCTTCTAATATTTAACATGCACTTTTTCATCTAATCCTACTGCAGAGAGCTGTTGATGCTCCACAGGATAGCTCTTTGGTCCACCTGAGTCCATCAGCAATTAAAGTGGATGATTTCCATGATGCTAAGAGCTTCCTCTCTTAAGTGCCTACATCTCTCTGCTTTTCACCTGTCTTTACCCAGGGCCAGAAGACTGCTCAGGCAGCAACCAGAGCAGCCAGGAAATGTCTGGGAATCAATGTTCCCAGGGGTAATCCTTAACCAGTGAGGGATGGAGGTTGGTAGATGAGTACCCCAGCTTCCCCATCCCCTGGTGGAGCAACACATGGCACATTCTGCAAAGTTACTCAGAATGTTCTAGTAACCCACAACAATAACTTAATCATTAATGAATACTTTGTTCATCTCCTCCCTATCTCACTTCCCCAGCCCCTCCTGCTAGTGCTTCTGATATTGTCTCCTAAATAAATGATCTGCTCCCAAGTATCTGTGTCAGCATCTGCCTTGGAGGATAGAAGTGCTTCTTGAAAACGGTCCTCAGGGAGGCAGTCTGGAAGTAGAACAACCACAGGTCAGACACAAACGAGGGGCCAACTGCTGATTTTTTAGGGCAGTAATAACCCATGGCATGGAGCAGCATCACAATTACTAGGACATTTACCTGTGATAAATTAAAATGTGATACAAATGGAAGAAGAAGGACTGGCTTGTGTGACAGTTCAGCACTTAAAAGATAGGAGAATGATGATTACAAAGGTGATGGAATTGGATATATTTTGGTTAGTGCTTTAGAGGTCTAGAGGGTTACAAAATAATGTAACTTTCATTATCAACTCAAGGTGTACTGTGGAAGCCAGAAAACCTCCTTGGTGGTATTTCTAATCTAGGAGAGGCTGACTCACTCTCAGTACTGACATTGGGCTGATGCTTTTCTCAAGAATCACAACTCTCTTAAGAGAAGAGGAATCGGGAAGAAGATAACATGACTTGCACATCTGCAGCAGCCAGAGGGCACATCATCCTGGAGAGGCTGACTCACTCTCAGTACTGACATTGGGCTGATGCTTTTCTCAAGAATCACAACTCTCTTAAGAGAAGAGGAATCGGGAAGAAGATAACATGACTTGCACATCTGCAGCAGACAGAGGGCACACCATCCTGAAAGTCAGTCACAATACTGGACCCACAGCTACACTTAGGAACTACCAAGGAGACAGAATGTTCAGTGCCATTAGGTCTCTTACGCTCATCCAGTGTTCGGATAAGGAGTGGAACTCAAGGATTTGGAGAGGGGACATGTGAGTAAATACTTCCAAGAAAGTGAAGTCCCTAACTTACCCTGCATTCTCTTCTCTTTGCTAAAAAAGAGGAGACTCTGATTGCCGAGGGGCCATGCAAAAGCTATCACCTAAAACATATACCTTTCAGCATAGAGCTCCTTCTGAAGGTTTTTCTCCATCTCTTGTTGTCACTTCACCAGTAACCACAGTCATATCTTACCATAGTCCAAATGGGCATATAAGAGGAGAAAGCTTGTTCAACACGAAAAGCACCAGAACCTGGCTAATCTTTACGGAGAGGATGTGAAGAGGAAATATGGAAGTGAATCTTGAATGTAGGCTGTAAAGCTGGGAGAGGGAGAGCTTGAGTTTATTGTATAGGCACTTTCCCATGACTTAAAATTTAACATTACGTAGAAGACACTTAATGTACTGAAAGGATAGATAATTGAAGCCTAGATACAAGTTATGGTACATACAGTGACCTATACCAGAGTTGCCCTAGCAAAGTATTCAGAAAGGAGTCAGAAAGCCCCTGCAAGTAAACCTATTAGCAAAGACATATTAGATGAAAACAGCAAAGCTACCAAGTAAACTACCAGGTGTTCCCAAGGTGAGCCCAGAGAACATGTACTTCAAGTAACAAATAAAACATGTACCAAGAGGAGTGGTGTGCTAGCATCAGTGAGAGACTGATCTGTTGTTGTTATTGTTGTTGGCTGTCCTCTGTTGATCAGATTTGATTAGGCGATGCTATAGTGGGACTAGGATACATGGTTTTCAATAGGTGGTAACATTTGGGAATAGAGAAAAACATGTTTCAGACACAAGGTGCTTTCACCATAATTGGAAGCAAGGTCAAGGTGACATTCAAAAGGCCTTTAACGACCTTGGATTTGTGGAAATGGCTAGTAAGCCATGATGTCTCTAGGACTGATATAAATGGGAACCTCAAAGCATATTTCTTGATTATATAAACCAAAAAACACTTCAAGAGCTGATCATCAGAAAGCTATGTCAGCTGCTGTAATGGGAAATCACCATCTCTTATTCAGTTTCCAACTTACTCAGAGATTAATGAGAGAAGGGAAGCCAGGATCGTCTTGGTAAGGAAACATATAACACTACAAATACATGCAATAAATACTTTCCCATTTTTACTTCAAAGAAACATATAGCCAATGCTGTGCTAGAGCTGACTTATACTACCATCCAGAGCAAATTGTGCATATTTCCTCCTAACTCTGTGTTCAGTGACATAATGTTGAAAGCTGTAATTAGCTATGAGTGGAACTTTATAATACACCATGAGTATTGGCAGGTGCTATACATCAAAGTTTTATTGTGTTTCCCCCTTAATAATATGATTATTAAAACTTAATGGGTCACTGTTTCTTAAAACCATATACTACAGTAATCATATTTGGGGAATAGGGAATATCCAGATTTTTCTAGAGATGTTGGATATAGGCTATGAAACACAGACATGAAAATGAATTGACATTCATGGCAATGAGTCTAAGATATCTTCTCTAAGAGTCAGAGCATATGGTGGATAGGTGATGAATGGAGTCCTGGCCTAAGTTTACTCACAATGGCCTCATTGGGTGTGCTGACTCACCCTATGGTAATGAAATGCAAACCTATATTCACAAATACATCTTTTTGTATAAGAATGTTTATAGTAGCATTATTCATAACAATGGGAAACTGGAAACAATCCAAATTCATCAACAGGTAATTGGATAAAACAATTGTGTACTATTCATATAATGGAATATTATTCAGAAATTTTAAAAAAAATCTCTTGATACATGCAATGACATGAATGAAGCTCAAGGCCATTATGTTGAGTAAAAGAATAAAGATGCACAAAAATGCACAGCTTATGTGTTCATCTTAATTATCTTCTAGAACTGGCAAAACTGGGCTATGGTAAAGAAAATCCAATAAGGGGGTATGTCTATTGAATGGAGTATGAGAGAACTCTCTGAGGATATGAAAATATTTTGATTTGGGTATTGGTTATGCAGGGCTATCCATCTTCAAAACGTATCAAATTGTACACTCAAAATATGTGCATTCTATCTAAATTTACCTCAGTTAAATTTTTAAACGGCACCGCTAATGTGGGCTTATTGTTTCCGATGTGTCAGTCAGAATTATAAGTGCTCCTGTGAATCCTGTCACTTGTTCCTTGGAGCAAGCGTATAGACACTTTTACATTGGACAGAAGCAGCAGCTGAGACACTGGTAAATTAGTCAAGGTCAGACAGCAAAGACATACAGCAGAGAGTTAATACCAGGCAGTCCTAGACCCAGAGCAAGGACTCTTCCAAAGTCTACAGCCTTAAATATTTACACTCAACTCAGTAAGACGAAGCTCACAAAGGTTGTCTACAGTCTCTGAAAAGCAGCCATCATATAATGGTTGCCTAGAATGGTAACACACACTAAAAGGTGCCTGCAATGTGTGGTGGAGAAAGATATTACACGTTTAAATGGTGACTGGAGGCTCCAAACAGCATCCTTGAGCTGCCTGCAGGGAAGCTGGCTGTCAAGAACCATCAAGGGGAGACAGCTGCTCAGCATGAGGCTGATAAGACAGCACCTAGAATACAGTAAACAGTTCTGGGCATCTCAACACAAGAGAGCTGTCAAAAAATTGGAAGTGATTCAAAGAGCATCAAGGAGCATGATTAAAGGGCTGGAGGGATTGATTTATGAGAAAAGATTAAAAGAACTAAATGCTGTTTGCAGAGATGGAGCATAACTAAGGAGGGACATGCTAACAACATAAATATTTGAAGGGCATGCACACAGAAGGAGAAAGACTGTTAATGCTGCCCCACGGAGATATAAATAGAAACTAGAGTATGAAACACAGAAATGAAAATGTTGTCCAAATATTAGAAAACATGTTCTTACAATGAGGTCAATTAGACTGAAAGAGCTTCCCAGAGGACAGCAGAAATCCAGGTGTCTAAGCCACTGACAACTGGTACTGAAACAGGATCACAAGATGCTAAATACTCTTGGGTCTAGAGGCAGAGAAATGTGACTTTCTGGAGGAATTCTCCCTATCGCTTCAAGTAGATTAGAGATAATAACAGCAGAGCTGTTTCCAGTGCTTCAAATGCTTTTATATTTATTACTTACAGACATTCTTTAGTGAAAAAACATTTACCTCTCTTACAAATTAGGGATGTCCAGTGCCAGAGAAGTTTTACAGATCTTACAGGCGTCAAGGTGCAAAACAAGGAGTCCATTCCAGCTTTTAAAGCTTCAAAGTGTGCATGTTTTCCATGAACAGATAGAGCTGAGCAAGTTCTCTGCTGGCCATTCTGAATGTATTGCCAATACTTTTTCTGTCATAGGAGAGCTAAGGCGGACCAGTGTCTGATGTGTGCAAAAGAATGCTTGTCGGACATAGGACAATCTTAGGCAGCAACTGGATTCTGGGACAACAAATATGCCTACCAAGGCGTTATTAAGCTTCAAAAACAATTCTGAGGGATGTGTGTTATCTCATCCACTCTCTCATTGTGAAACCGTAAGCTCTTGTAAAGCTTTATGTCTACTTTGACTTATTAATTTATTTATTCATAATCATTTACTTGCTCATTAAGTGCACTTGAGTATTATATATGCATTGAATAGGGCACTGAGGGTACAGTGGACAAATTAAAGTCCTTCAAAGAGCTTACACTCTATTGAGGAGAAAGATAATGAAGAAATATAGATTTAAGAACATGGCAGGTAGTGATAGGTACTATTAAGACAGATAAAACAGAAAAAGGAGAATGAGAAGACAAGCCACAGATTAGGAGAAAGCACTTGCAAATGGCATATGTGACAAAGGACTGCTATCCAAATATACAAAAAACTATTAAAACTCAATAATATGAAAACAATCTTATTAAAAAATGGCTCAAAGACCTTAGCAAACATCAAACCAAAGAAGATATGCAGATGGCAAATGAACATATGAAAAGATGTTCCACTTCATATGTCATCAAGGAAATGCAAATTAAAATGACAATGAGATATCACTACACATTCATCAGAAGGGCCAAAATCCGTAACACTGACACCACCAAATGCTGTTCCGGATGTAGAGCAACAGGGACTCTCATTCACTGCTGGAGGGAATGCAAATGGTACAGCCACTATGGAGGACAGTTAAATGGTTTCTTATAATACTAAGCATACCCTTACCATAAGATACAGCAATTATTAGCAATCATGCTTCTTGACATTTACCCAAAGCAGCTCAACACTTATGTCCACACAAACACTTGCCCATGGATGTTTACAGCAGCTTTATTCATAATTAGCAAACTTGGAAGCAACCAAGATATCCTGGAGTAGGTGAATAGATAAATAAACGGTGGCACACCTAGACAATAAAATATCATTCAATGTTAAATAGAAATGAGCTGTCAAGCCATCAAAAGACATGGAGAAATCATAAGTGCATATTTGTAAGTGAAAGAGGCCAATCTAAAATGGAACCTGGTTTTATGATTCCAATTACTGTATATGACATTTCAGAAATGGCAAAATTATGAAATCAGCAAGATCAGTGGTTGCCAGGGGTTAGGTGGGGGCAGAGAAGAAGAAATGAATTGGCAAAGCACAGAAGATTATAGGGCAGTGAGAATGCTCTATGTGATATGATATTGAGAAGTGCATGTCATTATATATTTGTACAAACCCACAGAAAGTACAACACTAAGGGTCAACTGTCATGTCAATTTGGACTTTGGGTGTGTGTCAATGTATGTCATCAATTGTAACACATGCTCCCTGCTAGTGGGAGATGTTGATAACAGGGGAGGCTATGCCTGTAAGGAGGTAGAAGGTATATGGGAAATCAGTACTTTGCTCTTAATTGTGCTGTGAACTTAAAACTTCTCTAAAAATAGTCTTACACACACACTAAGGGGATGGACTAGGATGAGGGTTGTGATCAGCAAAGTTACCTCTGGAAGTCTGTGAAAGCCATATCAGGGAAGCAGGATTTGTGCAGAGACCTGAGTGGGGTGAGGGAGGGAGCTTCATGAGAATCCTGGAAAGGATGTATCAGGCAGAGGGTAGAGCAAGGGCAATTGCCAGGGGTGGGAGGGGTTGGTCTAGTTGAGAAATGATAGTCAAGGGGTCAGTGTGACTGAGTGGAATGGGAAGTAGAAAATGTTAAGACAGGGGACTAGGGGAACGTCACAAGACAGATTCTAAGGAGTCTTATTCTGATGGTAAGCTCTTTTTCTCAGACAGAAGTCAGAAGCTACTGGAGAGTTTTAAGAAGAGAAGTAACAGGATATCTCTTATGCTTTATAAGAATGCTTTTGGTATTACATTGAATGCAGACTATAGGGAAGTAAGGATAAAAGCTCTAAGAGCAATAAAAGGGCTATTGCCATAATCTAGGTGAGAGGTAATGATGGCGTGTACTAGGGTGGCAGCAGTGGAGGCAGAGAGGCAATGATCAGATTTTGAGGGTCTAACCAACAGGACTGGCCAATGAGAAGGGATGTGAGCTAAAGCGATGTATCATTTTATAACATAGTGTGTTTTACTGTGACTACTTTTTCCTGTCTTCCATTCTAGATCACATACCCACTAAAAACAAATATTAATCACTGTACTTATGGCACTTAGTAATGCCTACAACACATTAGAAGGCTGATAAATGTAAATTTGTTAAGTCAAATTCTCATGGTCTTCTAGTGCTATGCAGCATAAAGAACACCAAACTAAAAGATCTTGCTTATCTCACTTCACAAAAACTTTGTTGGTTTCTTCATTCCTATTTTGAAGAAGTCTGCTTAGATCATTGGTTTTGCCAACTACTTTCACTTTAAGGTTATCAACTTTTTGGAAGGCTTGACTACAGCAGAGTCAATAAGATTCATTCATTACCTGGGATTAAGGCTACCCAGCAATTTCTCTGCTGTCTGACCTTAACTAACATACTAATGCCTCTACTATTTCATCGGTTAAATGAAGATTCCCCCCCCTCCCCGCCCCAAAAAAAAAAAAACAAACAAACCACACAGGGTTTACAATTGGGGGCAAATGGACAGGAACAAGAAACTAGGCTTTGATCCACTCTGGTTTCATTCAGAAAAATTCTACTTTTATCCGTCTGTATAATTATTACCTATGTAAGGTTTGATTAGAGGAAAGAGTTTGGTGGGTAAAATATGAATAGAAAGCACTGGATTAAATAACAGGTATTGTTACTTCTAATGGAATGCCCAGTCGTTCACTCGGTAAAAGTTTGTGGAACACCATGATGACAGGCACAATTCTGGTGCTTCAAACATAATACTGAACCCAGTAGGCAGAGCCCTGCCTCACAGGAGGTCTGTGAAGCCCTAAAGAATTATATTCTTTCTCAGAGAATTGTGGACCCTGATAACATACACAATGTTTTGTAAGCCTGTGTGTATGTTTGCTTTTCCTTGAGAGAGGATATGCTGTTTTCATTAGAATGCTTTTCTTTTAATAAAAAAACAAAACCCCAAAAGTCGTTTTTATTGAAATATATAATTAATTGGCTTCTTAAAACAAGCTTTGCTCTCTGAAACGTAATCACTAGATAGAACGATTAAAATCTCTTCCAATTTCCTTATTCTGTTTCTATTCTTTTCTCTGAATTGTGCTAAGATAGAGGGTCTGTGTGTAAATAGAACTATGTACTGTTATTTCCTTTACACCTATAAGCATAATTGCCACAATTTTTTTAATACAGGCAAACTATAGATTAATCCAAATATAAAAAACCCTCCTTAACTCATCTACACAAGTAAATTGATAAAAATAAAGCAGGATGTGACCTATACTAGAAAATGTCCATTCGATTCCGTGTTTTTCCCTCAGTATTGATTTCCTTTTAGCAAATAAGTTTGTTTAAGGATCATCTGAGAATAATATGGCTGGGAGGAAGGTCTGCTCAGGAATGAGAAACAGTTGAAAGTGTTCAGGGCCACTGACCATCAGAAATCAATCAGAAGTGAAGACAGAGCATTTCCAGCATTACCATGGAAGTTGGTGGGAAACGAGCTTCCATTTATGCAATTTTCATTTATAGGCAACTATCTTCCTTTTTTTTTTATTATGCGTAGAACTAAGGTCTTTTCCCAGCTAGACTGTAAATTAGTTTGTGAAAGAAAACAACTCAGTTATTCTAAGCCTCAGTTTCCTAATCTGTAAAACTAGACTTCAAGCTCCAATATCATTGGAAGTATATCTAGATTCTTCAAAACAACAGCACATAATAGGAACACGATTACTCTTAAATGAACAGGCGAATGAGTAAGAGGTTTGGAAGTCATATGCCATGATGGAAAGAGCTCAAGTAACTAAAGAAATTAAAATACATGCATTGCTAATCCTGGTTTTTATAATTACCATATGCACCATGTTGGGAAAGATATTTATCATTTCAGACCTCAGTTTCCTCACATGTATACTTTGCCTCACCGAGATATGTGAAAATATGTGAAAAGTACTTTACCAATGAGACAATATGGATGTAATCCTACCCATCTCATTGGGATCTCTGAAGTAAAATTTGAACTTTATTATTCTCTGATTATACCCTTCACCAGTCTACAGAGTTCACGGACAAGCCTACACTCCCAGGTGGCCACTCGGTATGGATTAAATTAGATAATTAAATTCAGAACAAACATCTGAATGGTTTGGATACTGTTGAAGCCAAAGTTCTCCTCTTCATTTTCCCACTTTTTTGCTCATTCTTTTGTCAGAAAATATAAAGAATAAATCCTAAAGAATAAAATCAACACACACACACACACACACACACACACACACACACACACCCATCGGAACAAGCAGTGAATGTACCCAAATTATGTTAAAATAGATTAAATATAATAAATGTATATCGTTCTTTTCATGAAAGTTGCCAGAGCTATTTGGGGGTTTGATTCAAATCCAACCTTTCTCTGAGACATAATGGTTCTTAAAATGCAGTTTACAAGAGAAAAGAATTCGGTTTCCTATAGTATACTTTATACTTGGGGTTTCCACAAGAGCATCATACAGCAACATGTTAGATCCTCTCCTTGTGGGACGAGCAGCCAGGTTCAGGAGTCTTCGTGAATCCGCCACGGGCCATGCTGAGTTCTGAGGGTTGACTTCGACAGAGTGGCAAAGGCATGTTTTGCCAGAGTTCAGACTACAGAGAATGCCCAAAGCAGGCCATCCATGCACAGGAGGAGTACAAAGTGGGCTTTTCAGATTAAATCATAGTAAAAAATGGTAGAGATGAGGAACGAAAGTAGACTAGGAGCAGCAAAGGGAAGGGATGCCTCTAGGAGGCCTCCTTCCACTGTTGCTCCAATGAAAGGCGAGACTCAACAGCTCTTCCAAACCAGGTGGGACCTCCTCCTCTTTCCTTTCCTCCTCCTTCTCTGATTTTCTTCTTCTCTTTGCATAAGAAGAATTAAAATTCTTCCAACATAACGACTACACAAATATAAAAATAAGAATCACAGTGTCAAAATGCTATCTATTCTGGTCTTTTAGATATTGCCTGCAGGCAGAGACCTCTCCAGGAGGCATCTTCACAGTATGAGATGCCACAAAGCTAGACAGAGACAGCTCAGAGGTTCAGAGGTTGGGTCTCTGACAGCCCTGCTTTCAATCACTTGTCATGTTCCTCAGAATGCAATATATGCTTTTGATGGTGTTCCTTTTCTCATGGGGTGGGAGATCCCTGAGACTGTTCAACACAACCAAGCTGCAGGGTTGGCGAGCAGACGGCAGGGTCTCAGTGCCTGCATCACACTAGGAAGGCTGTGTTAGGGAACAGAGGCACGCACGAAGCTCTGAACAAGGCCGAGGAAATCACAAGTGGGTTCTCGGCACTGACTCACCGTCCCTGAGATGGCGAGGATGGAAAATCACTGCTCTGAGTAGCAACAGAATGAAATATTTCTGAACACCTTTCCCTGACAGGTTTAAAGAAGCAAAGGAAGGGGAGTTGCTGGCTGTGAAAATCTTGGATGAATGTATTGAGAGCAGTTATTTTAGTGGCGCTGGTGATAAAATTAAATGGAGGCCTTATGGGAAATGTACATTTCCCCAGAATGTGTTGGGTCAAATGCAGGTTTTTAGAAATACTCTCAGGGGCTAGGCAGAGGTGGCAAAGAACACAAAGTCAGAACAAGGACGAGGGGATGAGAGAAGGAGGAAGACAAAAAAAAGAAATACTTCGCAAATGCAGAGGAGATAACATTTAGGGATATCTGAGGCAACCTGAAAAATACTCAATTCTAGCAAAGCAAAAAAAGGAGATGGAGGAAGATAGTAAGGGGAATCAAGGGAAAGGGAACTAAGGAAGACAGGCCAAAGGAGGAAGGAGGATAGAGAGGATACACATCCGAAAGAACATAGAGAGGAGAGAAAAGAAGGCATGAGTGTGTGCCATTGCAAATTTGTAACACACAGTTTAATAAAACAGCAAAGACCCTGTAGGTCAGACTCATCTGCTAGGAATACACCTCTCCCATTTTACAAATATATGAATTCTCTTAACATTTCTCTCTCTCTCTCTCTCTCTCTCTCTCTCTCTCTCTCTCTCTCTCTCTCACACACACACACACACACACACACACAATTAAAGTAGGACTATCTACCTCACTAAGTCAACTTATTGTTTAAAATAAATAATGCTCATGAAGGATCTAGTACCAAGCCTGGTATTTCAGTAGCATTTAAGTATAGTCACTTTTTAAAAATGTTAGTCACATGAACACATAGACCACAAGTGAAAAAAAGTCAATGCCATTGGCATAATGACTTCTAGGCATGTATATTAGCTTCTATCATTATTAGAACTAGTAGTGTCAGCATCAGGTATTTCAGATAAAAATAATCTCATGCCTTATGTCTGCGCATATAATGTTCTTTAGAACATTAACTCTATTGGTAGCGCATAAAGAGGCTCACTGATTATATCATCTTTATCTAAATCTCAGTAGTGCTTCCAAAATACAGAAAAACATTCCAATTAGCCCTGGCCAAGGGTATTATGGGTATGATAGAAGGTTTGGCAGATGATTCAAGTTCAAAAAGGGTTGCTGGGTCTCTCCCAGGGGTGGGCAAACTTTTTGACTCAAGGGCCACAATGGGTTCTTAAACTGGACTGGAGGGCCGGAACCAAAACATGGATGGAGTGTTTGTGTGAACTAATATAAATTCAAAGTAAACATCATTACATAAAAGGGTACGGTCTTTTTTTTTCAATAGTTTTATTCATTTCAAACGGGCGGATCCGGCCCGCGGGCCGTAGTTTGCCCACGGCTGGTATACCCAGGCACTAAAGAGGCCCTCCAGACAAAACAGTTTTCTCTTTGGGTGGGTGGGTACACCCTCTCATATCTGACTTTCTTTACTCATGCCGCATTTCTCTGCCTCTGTATACAAGTGGGCTGAATTGCACTGCTCTGTCTTGGAGGCAACCATCATTTCCTAACAGGTATTATCACCTCTAAGAAGGAGTCCCAATTTGGTTGAGTCCCAGTTCCCAATCTTCAGGACAGAGAATCTGATCTTCTCAGTATGAAGCAGGAAACGCGCATGTCTGAACAAACTGAGAGGGGAGGGCATGGAGGAAAGTTCTTGGGAAAATCAGCTTTCCGGGGAGAAAAAAACGTGTTTCTGATGAGTTGTTGGTGAGTCATTATACCTGTTGGTATGTTAAAGGCCTCACAACATCCATACAGAAAAAGAAATCTGTTCAGCTTTGTTTAACTCAGCTTTTATAAAACTTGTTTTACTCAGAGCCTTTTATTAACATCAGAACATATGATGGAGCTCTGTGTGATTCACAGTTCATGTGCGATTTTAGAGCCAAGTGGAAAAACACAGAAACCTTAAATAGAGGCAACACAGTGATCAGTGGCTCTACACAGACCTATGCCACAAGTGAGAGAATTGAGACTCCAAGAAATGAAGACAGCCAGGGTCGCATAGCTAAGTAGAAGCAAACTAGTACTGATGCTCTGAATTCCCATTTTAGTCCTCTTCTTTCACATGCTGCTGCTTCCCAGGGACTGCCATTGTTGAGATATTACCAGATAATCTATGAAGCTTGCTACCACCTGAACCCCAAACCCATTAAGCCCTCAGGGATTGGCATGTTAAGACTGAATTTTTAAAGGGAGCCAACAGGAGAAAAAAACACATTTAATTCTCTTGGCTGGGACACAGCACTTCTACAAAATGAACAATGTCTAGAGAATGAACCCAGAATGATGCTCTTCCTGACTACAAGGTCCTTTAGCTACTCTATTCATTAGAAGATTTCTAATTTCTGGGAGACAAGTTGGTAGCAATTATCAATCACCAGTGACCTTTTCTTGGATGAAGTCAGTGATGAGCCAGTGGGAATTACTAAAATGTGGCTGAACTCCCTATCCAAACCACCCCTTCTCCTAATTAGCCCACCCCCACGTATAAACAATTCAATATACTGGCTTCTTCACTGCGTTGTGAGTTTTGATCATAAATCTTTAAATAAATACGCTCCAAGATCATTCAATAAAAGGCAATTAGATGTTTCATTTGCAGCCAAAGTATAGCTATTTTGCAGGATTTGACTGTTTAGCAGGGAACATTTTGAGATATAAGTTTAAGATAACAATGAAAGTAATCTGCACATGCTCAATTACTTCATAGGACGCTTTGCCTGGATCCTGCCATCTTCAACTTTTCTTTACTCTATTGAGTGACTTGCTCCCAAAGATATATGCTTGGCCATGAGCAAAGGGTTGGGGCCAATCTTGTGTCAAGGGTTCAAGAATGTTAGTTCAGTCATTTGAAAGATTAAACATAAAGTTGGTTTTGAGAGCTAGCTCAGTAAATGTCTTGCTTTTTGGTAAGTGGGTTTCTCCTTTGTTTTTCTGATTGTATGTTCACCTTATATTTAAATTTCAGTAATTGCAATTTTGCTCTCATGTGCCCTAGCACCAGCTC
This sequence comes from Myotis davidii, assembly GCF_000327345.1. Taxonomy (NCBI): domain Eukaryota; kingdom Metazoa; phylum Chordata; class Mammalia; order Chiroptera; family Vespertilionidae; genus Myotis; species Myotis davidii. The sequence continues at coordinate 3,253,950 of NW_006297145.1, read as the reverse complement.
ATATAACATGCCAAGTAGTGGTGTGGTTCTGGCATTGGGATGACACCTGGATTTGAATCACATACTAATACTTGCTGGCTTTGTGACTTTGGGCAACCTAGCTTAGACAAGTTTTCTGTTTTGAAAAATGGGGTTGATTATTTCTACCTTAGAGAAACTCAAAATAGATGTTGCATTTAAAGTACCTCATGTTCTGGATATTTCTGTAAATGATAATTACTCATTTTAGTATTATCCTAGATCTTTCAAACTGGATTTTTTTAATTCTTTAATTCCTCCTATTCCTCATTATCATACTCTACCTATTCTTTGATACACTTGTTTTCTGCCTCTACCTAGGCCTCCTGGATGACAAAAAGCCACAGATTTTCTGAAAATGAGTTTATTTATTCTCCATAATCATTGAAATTGCCATCAAACTTCCTCTCTGTGGGATGAGTCTGTGTCTGCTGACTCCTGAGTATGTCTAATTTTCCAGTCTTAAAACCTTTCATTCCAGTCTCGCTATCAAGCACCTGCCTCCTATTCTTAGACTTGCAGTTGGATATGTACCACACAAACCATATGTCATTGTCTAAGTATATAGAAATTGGTTGTCTCATAAAGCATACATCAAGTTTCTAAGAAAATAGAGTTGACAAATATAATATTATCTGGGATCCATTTTCAGCTATATATTTCAATCAGGTAATTTATATCTTCTATTAAAGTTATTAAATTACAAGATTCTCCTATAATTGGGTCAGAGAAGGGAAAATGTATAGGTCACTTCAATAAGCCTTTGAAATAAACAATAAATAGGCAAATAACCGAAGCTGGCAATTCAAAGATCAAGTTGTCCACAGATGCAGTGCCTGGTGAGTACCAACTTCCTGGTTCATAGCTGACTATCTTTTTGCTGTAACCTTATATGGCTAGTGGAGGAAGAGGTCTTCTAGAATTTTTTAAATGAGGGCACTAATCTCATTCATCATGGCTCTGCCCTCATGATCTAACCACTTTCCAAGACCTCACCTTCAAATTACCATCACATTAGGGATTTGATTTCAACATAAGAATTTGAGGTGGGCATAAACATTCAGTCCATAACAGAGTAGGACTAGTTAATCTCAAGATTACAAATTAAAGCATTGCCTTTTTAATGAAAAAGGGTTGGTTTCAAATACAATCTAAATGATGTGGGAGAGGGAGAGGAAGAAAAAGAGAGAGGGGGGCGAGAGAGAGAGAAAAAAAATGCTATCAGAAAGTATCTTTAATCATATACCAATGGGATTTGAGGAGTGGTGGGATATAAAAGGTACGTGTTAATTAATTAGAGGATATAAGAAAGGAAACTGGCTCAAGATTTTAACCCAGAAGACACTGATGAGGGGACAAAATTTATATGTTATTGAGGACAACATCATACCATGAAGACATCAATTTCCAAAAGTGAACTGATACACAACTGGTATTGTACTAAGTGCTAGAAATATGATGAGGAGCCAGAATTTGAAGGTCCTTCAGAAAGACCACAATCTAATGAGTCTAACAAAAAAGACAAAAAGTCAATTGAAATAGGAGTAAACGTAGAGGAATCAGAGAAATGTTCATTGGTAGTAAAGTGTAGGAAACATATCTGGGTACATGGGGTAATATTTGGGAGAGGACAGATGTCACTGAAGGATCAATAGCAGTCTTCATGAGATAGAGGATACTCCAAGACAAGGGAACAATTTTAAGTATAAAGGAAACTCCAGGACAGATAATAAAACAAAAACATATTAGTCCAATTCTCACTAATTTACAAAAGGCTCTTTTGTTTCCAGAGCTTTGTTCAAATTACTGGTATATGAAACCAGCTTTTAGGTTAATGCTTTGGAAGCCATCCAAGATGTGGGTAGGTTGAAAATGTCAATTGCCTCAATAAATGCTAGAGGAGTAAAAACACTACATTATTAAGAGAAACCAGGTATATTTTAAAGTATGACCTAATCTCTTACAATATATATAAAAAAGATAGACATATTATTTTATAACCATTTGTCAGTATGCTTTGTGGGTAATGCCTGAAAGATTATAGAATGACTAGAGGCCCCGTGCACGAATTTGTGCATAGGTGGGGTCCCTCGGCCTGGTTGGCAATCGGGACTGATCAGGGCTGTCTCCTTCAGTCCAGGGGAGGGACTGCAGGAGGTTGGCTGGCTGTGGGAGGTTGGCTGTGGGAGTGCACTGACCACCAGGGGGCAGCTCCTGCATTGAGCGTCTGCCCCCTGGTGGTCAGTGTGTGTCATTGCTTCCGGCTGGTCATTGGGTCATTATGGTTACTTAGGCTTTTATATATATAGATTGGATGTCATCCCACTATAGAGATTGGTCTCTTTTCACTCTCAAAGAACTAGTCACTTATGGCCCCTAAAGTGAATCCTTAATCACCAAGCTGAGACTGCAACCTCTGAGTCATTCAATATTATTTCTTAACATACTTCAAGTATTTGCTCTAACAATGGGGAATGCTTGCATGCAAAGTCTGAAATCTGTGAGAATCTATTCTAAGAGCAGGAGCCCTTAAAAATAAAACAGCTTTTATCCTTCCCATTTCCCTTGTGTTGGTCTTCCAGTGTCACCCTGACCTCCACTTTGATCAATCAAATGATTGAGACTGGAGCAAAACTGTGCATCCTGCCAAGCTTGACCTATCAGCAAGATTTGACACAGGCAATCCATCACTCTCCATCTTTGATACACTCTCTTCATTTCTCTTCCATGTTCACTCACTACTTACTTCTTCTCATTCTTTTTTTGTTAGCTAATCATTATTTCACCAACTATTTAACATCAATGTACTGCCAGGCTTAGTAGGGAACCACTTTTTGGTCCCTACTGACTCTTTTCATAATCTCACTCCATGGCTTTGTAAATCATCTATACTTCATGGTTCTCAAAGTTTCCCATTTATTCCTGAACATCAGATTTGTGTATACCCATGACTACTGAACATTTCCCTTGGATTTCTAATAGTCTGCACAAACAAAAATGTCAAATTAAATTCCTGATCTACCCATTTTCTATCTCCAAGATTATCCTACTTGGAGGCTTTTCTATAATAGTTAATGATAATTTTATCCCTACTTTCTCAAACCAAAATTTTAGAGTCATTTTGACTCTTCTCTTTTTACCAAACCCCATTTCCAATTTGGTAACATGTTCTAAAATTTGAAGTATATCCAGAATATTATAAATTTTCAGCTACCAGTATGATACATTATTATCACTCACCTGGTCTATTATGGTAGCATGTTAACTACTCCCCTATCTTCTACCCTTACCATTATTTACCCACCAGTTCTGAACACAAACCTAGTTTAATCCTCTTAAAATACAATACAGACATTGTTACTCCTCTGTTCAAATCCTTCCAACAATTGAGTTCCCGTGTCACTAAGAATGCAATGGCCTATAAGTGTCCATGTGGCCTGAGATTTAAACCTCTCTGATCTCAAGTCATTTTCCTCACCAGCTACAATGGCCTCTTTGATGTTCATTAAACAAGCACATGTGCATCCTGATCCTTGGAACTTGTTCCCTTTGCCTAAATGCTCTTCCCCTAGATATGTCACATTTATTTCCTTGATGTATTACCTTAAATCTTACCTTCTCTTTGCTATCTAACATGACCACCATATTTTAAATTGTATTTCTTACTCCTGGAATTATTTTTATCCCCTACTTTATTTTTCCTATGGTATTTATTATCTTCTACTATATTGTATAATCTAGTTTATTCTTTTTATTATGGGCCTCATCAATAAAATGCAAATTTCAGAAAGGCAAGAATTTTTTTGTATTGTTTTTATTTCAGTGCTTAAAACTTCTTATAATAATCCATTATAAGAGCTCAATGAAATTTTTGTTGAATGAATGAATGAATCCTAAATCTTAAAGTCAGAGACATGGAGTATGCTAGAGCCAGAAGTAATATTAGGAATTATATGAGGTAATTCATTCACTTTTTACAGCTGAAGTATCTAAACCTTTGAGAAAATTAAAAAAACCTATCTCATCTGGAACAGGAAGATAGGTCTCCTAATCTATAGTTCAGGCTATTATTTTCCTGATGCATCTATAGAGCCAAGTGCAATGCTTGGTGTGGAGCAAGAACTAAATGAGTCTGTTTGAATGACTGGGTCCAGTGTTCTTTTCACCACATCATAATGGAAGTTTTAACTTATAATTTGGTGGAGCTATGGGAAATAGAGGGATAGAAGAGGATGTTTCCAAAGTTTATTTTTACTCTGTCTTTCTACTGGACAGGAATTCTAAGTATCTTGCTCGATGTTACAGGATCCCACTTTCTTTTCTTTCCTATACTTTCCCTCACTCCCTTTCCAGTGGTTGTATAAAACTTCCCCCCTCATTTCCAAAATAAAAACAAAAATAACCCTCTCTTTGGAATTTGAAATAGCTAATGAGTAAAATGTGAAGATGATGCCTCCCTGGTTACCTGGGCCATATTACTGGCCATGGTTGACATGATTTGGTAACTACAGCAGGGCCGGTTTGGGTACAAAGTTGTTGATGGGAATTACAGCAACTTTCAAGGAGATTTAGATTAGCTCATTTTTACCAGAAATATTTTCATTCTTAAAATTTCATTTTTAACAATCACATTTGCTTCTTTTCAATTTTTTCTAAATGCCAAAAAATAAGACATTCACTCATTCTTTCATTCAACACATTTCAAAATATCTAATGGTCTTTGTGTGATGACATTGAGCATTGTCCTCATGAACTATACAGCCCAGTGAGGGACAGAAATTAATAAAGTAATTGCACAAGCATACAACTAATTTTAAACTGTAGTAAGTAAATTAGTCAAAATTATGAGCAGCCATGAGTATATATAAGTCATCTGGGGGTGAAGTGGGGCCATGAAAAAGACCCAATTGCTCTAAAATATGAAAGATAAAGAACTTTATGGAAGAAGTTTTTGGGAGACAGAGATCCTTCCATGTGGAGGTAAACACCTGTTCAAACCTTCTGAGGTTGGGTGGAGTGGAGGTGGCAGCTTGACTTGTTGAGTAATTGAAAGACAGATTTTGCTGGAGTAAATAGAGCAAAGAGGAGACAAGGCTACATATACTAGTGACTTTAAGAGTAATGGGGAAGTTTTGCGATGGGAAAGTTTGGGTCTCCCAAAATTCAATAATGTATACAAGTGTCTAGGTCATGTAGGTCTTCAGATAGAAAGTCTCATAAGCAGGATGAAGTACTAGTGGCTAAAATGAGAAACTGTTTTTGAACATTAACTTTTATCTAATTCAAAATTTCCCCAGATGCCATTCCAAGTCTGTACGTACTTTGGTATTTCTCAACACTACCATCATATACTAGTATGCACATAATTTACATCTTCTTCTTTTAAAGACTCACTCAGCTTAAATAGAATTCCCTTTCACTGTTTTCCAGGAAGTTCACCTATTGTTTGAGGTTGTTAGGAAAAAAAAGAGTTCAATCTTAGTTCAGTTTGAGGTTTCAGCTATACTTCAAGTCAGGTCTTGATTTGCCTGAGCCAGTTTCTCTTCCCTGGGCAATATAAGTCTTGCCTAGATCTGCTCTTTAGATGAAATAGAGTTGATAGTTTCAAGTTCAAAAGAACTCACATTTGAAGTGATTTCTCTTTTAAATAATAACAGCATTCCAGGCAAAGATGGTCAGGCGGCTAAGTTTCATAAAGCTGTGAACGACAGGCGAGTCCTGGAATTGATTCACATGCTTAATTATTCCTTGAGAGGAGGTTGTCTGGAGGCTTCACACAAGAAGAGATTTTATTGATTTTTATTATTCAAGGAAAGTAATAATTTCTATGTAGAAAAACAAGGACCAACTCCTCTGGTAAGCAATAATGACAAAATGTTTGTCAAAATAATGCTAGCAACTGAGAAAACGAAAGGTCCAAAGAGCCCCTCTTCTTTATTTCATGTCATCAATCTTGTGGTCTTCAAACCTGCAGGAAATGTCACACTAATGTAGGTTGCATTGAAGATATTTTTGAAGTTGAGAAAAGATACACCAATTTCTTTTGTATTTATGTCAGCATCAGCCTAATGTCGCTGACAGAGTGCACTGTAATAACAAGCCCAGTAGCCAGACACCAGCCTCTATTTTCAAGGAGCCTTGTCGTCATTTACCATAGGTAGATAATGACCATAAGAGGTCCAAGGTAACTAGGTCAGACAGTATGAAAAGATTAATATATTTCATATGCTGTGAGTGAACAAAAGAAAATGGCATTTATAGAGGGATTAAGACAAGATAAAAAATGAAGCCATAATGTAACAAACAACCTGAAGCACTCTGGAACAGCAGCATGTGAGGAAATTTTGCTGAATTGAATTTAGAATACCTGAGATTTAGATCTATTCCTGATCCAAAATGGAAACATATTTACATATTTTTTTTGGAAAAGTATTTTCTCTTTCCAGGCTTCAGTTTCTGCAACTGTAAAATGGAGCTAATTATACCTATATAACTATGCTTATATGTATAGCTATATCTACTTCTACACTACACCTCTTAGATTAGGTATACCTAATGTAATAGTCACCACAAACATAAAAATGTCATATATACCTTAGATTAGGTATATATCTATACCTATATCTATATCTATATGCTTATATATCTATATAATCTGAAACCCTTTTCCGTATCTATGATTTTATAAAGACCACAGAGCAAGTGAGAGGAGGGTTGGGAGCTATAAATATGACCAGCTAGAGGGAAATTGGAAGAAGGAATAAAAAAGAAAACATAAGTATAGTATTTTTCCCAGGAATCTGGGAAGGAAGAAGTGGAATAAGGGAGTCAGAAGTGTGCATATGAGGATGAGAGAGATTTTCAGAGAAAGAAGCAACTTGGAGTTCTTTCTTTAAAATATTGTTCCAAGACTACAGTCAGTTAGGCTAGAACCTGGAATTCCTGGATTATGTAAGTACTTAGTTCAAACAATAAATTTCAAAAGTGACCTCAGCTAGTTATACAAGAATTTTGGTTGATTTACAGACTGGGGGAATATGGCTAGGAGTCTGAAGAAAATGTTTCAACAGAATGGTTGTCATTCGGCTTTTTCCTTAGCAATTATGATCATTCTTCAAAATATTATTTGGGGAGAGAACCAAGATGGTGGCATAGGTAAATGCCTGTACTTGCTGCCTCCCACAATAACATCAAAATTACAACTAAAATACACAACAACTATCATGCAGAATCGCGGGAAAGCTGGCTGAGTGGAAGTACTACAACTAGAGAGGTAAAGAAGAAAGCACACTGAGACTGGAAGGAGGTGCAGAGGCCGGGAACCCGGGTGTACTGCTTTTTTAATTGGGAGGGAGATTGCCTCTGCAGAGGCTGCCCAGAGGAGCAAGTGTTCCCAGCCTCACACCAGACCCCCAGCCTAGGGTCCCAAAGCTGGGGGAAAAAGTCCCTATGGGCAATAAGAACTATGGACTGTAAAAATCAGTGCGGAATGGGGCTGAGTGACACACAGGCTTCTAGAGACCCAGCTGCTCTTCTTACCTAAAAGGCCTGCACTGTGAACTGAACTTAAAAACTCTGGCTTGCTCTGACCTCCAGTGCTGGGTAAGGCTTTGGGAGACCCAAACACATACGGGGAGAAACTGGACTGTCTGGCACTGGGATAGGAACTCAGGAGGGGTGTGTTGGGACCTCCCTGGTGCAGGGCTGACTGGAAGCCACTTCTGTTTCCTCTGTGCTGGTGATTCCCTGAGATCCCACCCCACCCAGTTTAAACCCCACTCAAGCTGTGCATGGCGGCTTTTGCATTTGAATGACCCCAGGCAGAGGCTGACTTTGCATCTCCCTGGAGACCCAAGAACCAGTGTACCCAGTGGTCATATCAGATTACAACTCTTCATATCCATAAGCACACACTCAAGGGGCAGACTCAGTGAGCAAAAAAGCCCTACTGAAGCAAATCCTGCCCCATAAGGGTGTCTCCTGCACAGGATCTCTCCCACTGTAGTCACAGCTGGTCCCCACAGCCAATTGGCCTGGAGGTCAATTCCTCCCAATGACACCAACAGCAATCAAGGCTAATAAAGAATAATATACAGGGCTTCAACAGTAGAGTAGAGCATTCCAAGAATCAGGTCAATTATTTGAAATACGAGGAAGCAAAAAAGAGCAAAAAGAAAAACGAATCCAAAAATATGAGGATAGTGGAAGGAGCCTCTGGGACAACTTCAAGCATACCAATGTTCAAATTATAGGGGTTCCAGAGGAAGAGAGAGAGCAAGATATTGAAAACCTATTTGAAGAAATAATGACATAAAACTTCCCCTACCTAGTGAAAGAAATAGACTTACAAGTCCAGGAAGTGAAGAGAACCCCAAATAAGAGGAATCCAAAGAGGGCCACATCAAGACATATCATAATTAAAATGCCAAGGGCAAAAGACAAAGAGAGAATCTTAAAAGCAGCAAGAGAAAAGCAGTTAGTTACCTACAAGGGGGTGCCCATATGACTGTCAGCTGATTTCTCAACAGAAACTATGCAGGCCAGAAGGGAGTGACAAGAAATATTCAAAGTGATGAATAGCAAAACCTATAACCAAGATTACTCTACCCAGCGAGGCTATCATTTAGAATTGAAAGTCAGATAAAGAGCTTCACAGACAAGAACAAGCTAAAGGACTTCATCACCACCAAATCAGTATTATAAGAAACTAGAGGCCCTGTGCATGAAATTTGTGTACAGGGGGTGGGTCCCTCAGCCCAACCTGCATCCTCTCCAATCTGGGCACCCTCAGGGGAGCCCTCTCCAATCCAGGAGCCCTGATGGCTTAGGCCCACTCCCCATGGTTCTCTGCTCTCTGCAGGGCCTGGTCGCTCGATGCCCAGTGCCCAGAGGCTCTCCATGTCCCAGAGGCTCTCCGCGTACTGCCCCAGCCATTCTGAGCACGCTGCCCAGAGACCCTCCGCAGCTGGGGAAGAATGCCTGCTCTGTTGCAAGCAAGCATTCTGCTAGGCTGCTGACACTGCCTGCTCTCAGCAGCCACTCTCCAGGACTAGGGGACTCCAGCAGGGCTAAGGGGACTAGGTGCCACCATCTTGTGGCTATGGGAGCCACTATATTTGTGACAGAGTGACAGTTAATTTGAATATTACCCTTTTATTAGATAGGATGCTGAAGGATATTCTTTAGGAAGAGGAAGAAGAAGAAAAAGGTAAAGATAAAAAATTATGAACAACAAAGTGACAACAAATATCTATCAACAAATGAATCTAAAAATCAAATGAATAAAAAATCTGATGAACAGAATAAACTAGTGAATGGAATAGAATCAGGAGCATGGAAATGGAACTGACTGATGATTCTCAGAGGGAAGTGGGGTGCAGGAAGCGATAGACAAAGGTCTTTTATACATGTATGCATTACCTATGGACACAGACAATAGGGTGGCGAGGGCCTAGGATGGGAGGGAACTGGGTGGAGAGGAGCTATGGGGTGGGGGGGAAGAGGGGCATCTGTAATAACCTCAACAATAAAGATTTAAAAAAAGAGAAAAAGGGTATTATTTGGTTGTACATTGTATACTTTTCATGCCCCATATTCATGGAACAGCTGATAGAGGACAATATGCTGAGCCCTTATCACAACTTATTGAATGTAATTCTGAAACATAAGTATTCATATCCTCACTTTATACATGGATATGTGAAATGCTAAGACATTAAGCATGTGATAGAGCTGAAATGCCAATGAACATGCCATGAAATAAATCCGTGCCTCCTTCCAGAACTCAGTACAGTCTACCTCTAAAGTCTTTGTTCCTTCTCAATGGACTGCACCCACTAGGGAACAGTCTGGATGGTCTAGGTCACTGGCTACTTCAGGACATCTTCAGTGAATGATATATGAATCTGCATCTGAAAATAGCTAGGGTCATAGAAAAACATGGAACACTATGGGAACTGGGGAACTACATCTTATACTGTACTGATTGATTTCTTAAATAATTTTCCTGAGCTCACTTTGCAGTGAAGTTTATGGGAAAGTGACAGTGAAAAACCACAAAGGAGACTTTCTTAATAATAAAGGGAATGCATGAGTTAATGATCTTCAGTGCAGATAAGATAGTGGGACTGGAAGAAAGGGGAGCTAGAGGTCACACAGGTCAAAGATGATTGCATTGAACTGAGGGGTTGATTGGCTATGGGAAAATGAGGGAGAGGGAAAAGTCTGCAAGGACTTGCTGACCTGGAAATTGGGGCAGAGAGGATTTCTAAACAGGAAAAATTCAGTGGTACAGGGAGAGATCCTTTCCGTTACTCCGCAGTCTGCCTTACTAAGCTGTTGATGCTGAAGTGCTAGTTTCAGACAGCTACTGATGCATGTCCTTATTCTTCACCTTTATGATAAAGCCCCACTCCAGGCCACATTCTTGGCATGGCCTCCCTCACAGCCTATTTGAACCCAGAGAGTTACCCTAAAGCCTCACTTTCCTTTACTTGCTTAATAATGTGAACAAGGGAGGTTGTCCATTGACAACTGGGTCGTGTCTGTACCAGTCAACAAGAAATAGAGGTTGGCAATTATCCCAGAAATGTTTCCCAAGACAATTAACCTAAGAAAGTAGATCCTTAGTTTTACTTAATTGGAGTAAAATAAGATTTTAGCTCACATGATTTAAACCTTTATAGCCCACTTAACAGTAGATTCCTCTCCCCCATTATTCTTTAGTTTTCTATATATTAGAAGAGATAATGTCTTCTGTTAGGGCTTTCTCAGGCTATTTTAAGAGAATATCAGTCTTTGATCACTCATGACTAGGCAAGGGTGGACAAGTTGAGTCATTTCTCCCAAGATTTCAGATGTTCATGGACTCCAAGAATTAGAATGCATCCTCACTTCCCTCCAAATTGACCAAAATTCCCTTCAGTTAGTATTGGTACATTACATGAGATAAGCACCCAGCCTTGTTCATGCCTCATTATTCTTAAGAGTGGCAATGCCCCCCAAAAAACAAACAAACTCATGGACATGATAACAGTATGGTAATTACCAGAGGGAAAAGGGGGAGGGGTCGAGAGGGCATGAGGGGACAAATGGTGATGGAAAGAGACTTGACTTGGGGTGGTAAACACATAATACAATATACAGATGATGTATTATAGAATTGTACACCTGAAACCAATGTCACCCTAATGGATTCAATAAAAAATTAAAAAGAAAAGAGTGACAATGCCCAAGAGTTGAAAAATACTCCCATTATTGCTGGACATAGATATGACATCAAAGCTTACAGTAGGTAACAATTGAAAGGAAGGGAGAAGAAGAAAAAATCCTAATAACATGGGCTCATGTGCTTTGGGGAAATGGAAACAGTCGAAATTATTAAACTGTCAAGTTGTCAGGACAGAGACAAACTCAAGTCTGGAGCTGAATCCCTCTGTGGCCCTCACCTGGCAGTGGAGAGCTCACAAGGAAAGGGGTTTTTAAAATTCAAATGCCTCCCATCCTGAGTGTGTGTTTCTCTCATAATTCCCCAAGAGCCCAATAGCTGGTCTGCCTATTGGAGTCATAGGTGTATTTACTTATTCTGAGAGCAGTCCTGAGGGGGAAGAAGAACTGAACAAGATCGGAAGTATGTTCTGGAAGAGAAGTGAAAAGGAAGGCATCACGGCAGTGTAGAATGTTTAAAATAATGTTTGGTTTTTGTTTTTTTCCTTTTCTTTTCTTTTGGTCCACCTCTACAGAATAAGAAAAGCAGTATTCATTTACATACACATGGGTTCATGACATGCAGCCCCAAAGTTATACTTCCATACCATATGTTATAAAATGCATTTTGAACATATTAATCAATGTAAACCCAATAAATTTAATTTAAAAATGAAAATAATAAAAGAAAAGAAAAAGAAAACTTTGGAAACTAATGTCTAGCCATAGCGTGTGGCTTTTTAAAGGCCATATAGCATTCTACCCTATCAATACGTATATGTAAATATATTTGCATTCACACATATGATATTGTATATGTGTAGATACACAGATATATAAGTATTTATATACATACATAGATATTCACATACTAATATCTTGTACAATAGAATTTTCAGGGAATAGGACAGAGCTCTAACCACCTATTTCTTCCATGACAGCCTTCCCTACAGCAGTACTTTTGACTCAGAAGATTTTTTTCTGAGTGTTGGGAGTTGGAATACATGTCATCAGGAATATCATCTTGAGTTTCTGGAAAACTGTCTCCTTTTCAAAAAATACGAGGAAGAGAGAGGATAGGGAAGAGAAGGAATCTGACTTTCAGAGTGACGCCAAGATCTTGGCAATGCAGTCTTTGTACGTTATTTAAAATTGACCATAAATAATTCTTTCTTTGACTCTTGTCATATTTTACCTCTTGGAATGACCTCTCCTCTTTGCTTGACCAATTACTATCAGTAAATCCAAAATGAATGAATGAATCAGTTAATGTTGTGAAATTATTTGCCACATTTGAGGATCCTGTGACTAACAAAAACAACATGTAACTAATTATTTTCCATTACAGTATTTTAAACTTGATAAAGTTGTTTCAGAATGAAAATTACAACTTCTGATTTTTTCTAGAGCATGCCCAAGTTAACACAGCATACATGTGGTTGCATTTCTCACTTCATATGAATATCTATTCAACACATGAACCTTGAATTTTCAGGCTGAAAAAAATCATTTGTGAGTTTAAGTTTATGGGTCTGGTTTTCTATATTTCTCTTCACAGTTTTCATAAAAATAGATTTCACCAGGATAATAAGATCAACTCCCTTTTTATTCTTAGATTGTTGCCTATATGTGGCTTTTCATCTTCCTGTTATCATTCATTTATGGAAATGTAATTACCTGTTTCGTGTTACTGCTCAAGAGAAAGGAGGATTCAGTCTCAACTACAAGGATAATTTTTCCTACTAAAATTGGTCATTTTTTCCACTTTGATTGAAATATAATGGACATATACCAATGTATAAGTTTAAACTGTACAACATAATAATTTAATGTGTGTATATATATATATCCTATATAATAAAAGCCTAATATGCTAAGTGTCTATTTGTTCGACCATTCAACCAGTTGCTATGATGCACACTGACCACCAGGGGGCAGACATTTTCACCGGTAGGTTAGCTTGCTGCTGGGGTCCGGTTGATGGGGACTGGGCAAGATGGTTCAGATACACCCTGGATGAAACCATGCACCGGGCCTCTAGTCATAATAATCTGGCCACTCATGTTCAAATATATCCCATGTTCAAAGGCTGTTAAATCATGTTGTTTACCCATATCTTCAGGAAGAAAATCACTTCTACTGTTGTGGTAAACAACCTGCTTCCCTATTTATAATGGTCTGGGCCGCTAGCAACTTCAGTGTGAAATTATAGCTATCTTGCCTACAAACGTCAGGTGGTCATAATAATCTGGCCACTCAGTGTATATCTATATCTATCTATCTATCTACCAAACTATCATCTTGCAAATGACTACCATAGTAAGGTTAACAAACACATTTATCACCTCAAATAGTTACATTTTGTTTGTGTATGTGAACTTAATCTTAGTAACTTTCAAATATACAATACAGTGTTGTTAACTATGGCCACCAGGTTGGATATGGCTATGACATGCGCTGACCACCAGGAGGTGGTGCAGAAAGAAGGAAGGCCCTGGCCAGCAGCAGCAACTGGGGAAGGGAGGCCACGCCCGGCCGCTGGAAGGCCCCAATCGGCCCTGATCGCTGACCAGGCCTAGGGACCTACCCACGCATGAATTTCATGCACCGGGCCTCCAGTATATTTTATACATGGAAGTTTGTACTCTTTGACCAACATCTCCCCATATTCTCTACCCTCCCAACCACTATCTCCACCTAGGCAACTGCTGATCTCCTCTGTTTCTTTGAGTGGATTTTTTGGGGGGAGGGATTTTTTTATTTTATTGAATTTATTGGGATGCCATCTATAATAATAAAAGGGTAATATGCTAATTAGACTGGACATCTTCCGGACATCATTCCAAATGTCCTTCCTGACAAAGCTGCAGCCGGAGAGAAGCAAGCCCAGGTCCCAGGTGCCTGCAGGCAGCCCGAGAGAAGCCAGCCCAGGTGCCAGGTACCTACGGGCACCTGAGAAAAGCAGCCCAGGTCCCTGGTGCCTGTCAGTGACCGGAGGAAGGAAGCCTGAGTCCCAGATGCTGGAGGGAAGCTGCTGCTGGCAGCCCGGGTCCCGGGTGCCGGAGGGAGGCCGGTGCCGACAGCTGGGGGAAGGAAGGTCTACTCGTATGAATTTTCGTGCATCGGGCCTCTAGTTGGTTAATAAAATTATAGAGGATTCAATTATACAATTCTATAATACATGATTTGTATACTGTATTGCATGTTTGTTTGTTTTATTCCACATATAAGTAAGATCACACAGTATTTGCCTTTCTCTGTCTGTTTTATTTCACTTAGCATAATCTTCAAGATCCACCCATATTGGCAGGATTTTTTTCCACTTATGGCTGAATAATATCACATTATATTTATATATATTTTATATATCATATTTTCTTTATCCATTTATCTTTCAATGGATACTTAGGTTTTCCATGTATTGGTTATTGTAAAATAATGCTACAATTAACATGGAGGTGCAGTTATCTCTTTGAGACAGCAGTTTCATATCCTTAGGATATATTATGAAGGAAGACTTGATGCATCATATGGTTGTTCAATTTTCTACTTTTGGCAGGAACCTCCATCTTGTTTTCCATAGTGGTTGTACCCGTTAATATTACCTCCAACAAGGTTCTTTTTTCTTCATATCTTTGCCAACATCTGCTATCTCTTGTCTTTTTTATAATATCTATTCTAATGGGTGTGGGTGGTATTTCATTGTGGTTTTTATTGGCATTCCTTGATGTTTAGTGATATTGAGCACATTCATATGTATCAACTTTCCATTTGAATATTTGCTTTGGGTATATCTAGTCAGGTCCTTTGTCCATTCTTGAATCAGGTGATAATGATGACTATTGCTGTTATTGTTATTATTATTATCATTGAGTTGTATGTGCAACTTATATATTTTGCATTTTAACCCCTCATCAGATGTATGGCTTACAAACATTTTCTCCCACTGTGGTTACCTTTTCATGTTGTTGAAAAAGATAATCATGCATTAGCATATGAATGAATTAATGCATGCATGTGTGAATGAATGATATACCCTAACCCAACGGTTCTCAACCTGTGGGTCGCGACCCCTTTGGCAGTCGAATGACCCTTTCACAGGGGTCGCCTAAGACCATCCTTCATATCAGATATTTACATTATGATTCATAACAGTAGCAACATTACAGTTATGAAGTAGTAACGAAAATAATTGTATTATTGGGTCACAACATGAGGAACTATATTTAAAGGGCCAGAAGGTTGAGAACCACTGCGCTAATCAAATACATACTTCCAGTGGGATAAGGAAAGAATGTTGGCCATACCAGTCTTTCTTGTGCTCAAACTAAGCCACTATCAACAAAGCATGGCCAAAACCTGAGGATCAGCAATGGCTGGATAATCTAAGAATCCTTCCAAGTTTATCTTGAGGAATGCCTATGGGCCCCAATTTAGAATGTTCTGCCTACTCAGAATTTATGTCTTCTTGTAGATCAATTTTTAAGTTATTCTTCTCTGTCTAATTCATACAACATGAATCATATTTTTCTTTGTAAAATTTCAAAACATACTCGGCTGAATAAAATTTGAAACAATGCATTGTCATTGTCTTTTGTGCAAACACCTTCTCCAGTGGAAAATAGGTATACCTTAAGAATTGGATTTGGGTAGAGTTACATATTTTTCAACTACTAGTAAGATACACACATATTAAGGAATTCACACATGCCATCAAGTTGGTAAATTCCAGAACTTGGCTGTAAATACAGATGCCTGAAGCAACAATCCTTCCTGCTTTTTAGAATATGTTGGTGCTGTTTTTAAAAGTTGCCTAAAGAGTAGAAAAAGCCATAACCGGTTTGGCTCAGTGGATAGAGTGTCGGCCTGCAGACTGAAAGGTCCCAGTTTCGATTCTGGTCAAGGGCATGTACCTTGGTTGCGAGCACATCCCTGGTGGGAGGTGTGCAGGAGGCAGCTGATCAATGTTTCTCTCATCGATGTTTCTAACTATCTCTCTCCCTTCCTCTCTAAAAAATCAATTAAAAATATATATCCTATCTAATAGTAGACAAACATGGTAATTGACCGTACCTTTGCTATGCCTCCCAGTAGCTAATCAGCACAATATGCAAAGTAACCGCCAAAAACGATGGTGGCTAATTTGCATACTGCAGGCAGGGTGGGACAGCGCCATCCTGCCTGCTCTGCCGCCATCCGGGGGCCTGCTATCTGCGACCTGGGGCGGCGGGCGTCCGTGTGTGACCCAACCCGGGGCGGCTGGGCAGTGCAGCAGAGATCAGCCAGCCCACCCGGCCACCATCCGGGCATCCCGTGTGCGACCGGACCGGGGGTGGCCAGGTCGGACAGCAGTGATCTGCCGGCCTGCCCAGGCGTCCCTTGTGCAACCGGACACGGGGTGTCCCAGGTGCAACCTGACCCGGGGTGGTGCCCCAACCCCCGGATTACCCTGGCTGTGTGCATGATCCGGGGCGGCGCCCCAAACCCCAGATTGGCCCTGCCGTGTGCGCGACCCGGGGAGGTGGGGCAGGCACTGAGGGATTGGGCCTGCCTTCTGCCACCTGGGGAGCGGGCCTAAGCAGCAGGTGGTTATCTCCTGAGGGTTCCCAGACTGTGAGAGGGCACAAGTGGGGTTGAGGGACACCCCCTCCACCCCCCTCCCCTGCCAGTGCACAAACATTTGTGCCCCGGGCCTCTAGTATATATATATATTTAAAAAAAGAGTAGAATAAACCTGGGTTTTGTTAATTAGAAATAAAAATGCTTGACTTGGACGTAGTGAGTCAGAATTTTTGTTAAGAGGGACCTGATGATCTATTCAAAGAATAAGCACTTCCAGATGGTTCTTGAGTCAAAGAAGTTTGGAAACACTGGTTGAGGAGATAGGGAAGAAACCAATACTGATAATCCATTCATTGATCTGCATTCATTTCCAAATAAACAAATTGTGGGCAGCAAACATGTTTAAACAATGGTAGAAAATATATGAGATGATGGAACACACGTACACCAGCCAGTCTTGGAAGGCTAAATGCTCAGCAGACGTTGGGGGGATTCTATGATATGAACAGTCAGTTCCAGGAGGCACAACTGCCTCTCTAGGGAGACTCAAGGCTGTGGGCACCAGGGATATAATCGAAATAATGTTTCCAGAGAAGAGAGTATAAAAAAATGTGTCCCAAGGTGATTTTCTAAGCTGATGACGGTGGTCAGAGGGAGGGGAGCGTGTCATTTTCAGGCCAATAATCCCCACTGCACAGCTGCTGTGAGCTGTGTGAATCACTGAGCACATTTCAAGGAATAGCTGTCATGTGTCACTAACTGATTCTCACTGCAGATGGGCCCTGGGGTACTCAGGATCTATTTTGGGGAGGCCACAGACAGCAAAAGCCTGCCGGTGTCACTGCAAGGAAATCTCACCCACCCTTGAAAATATGGGGAAATAAAACCTTAAGCCCAAGCACATTTTCCTCTTATTAAGATTTACATTCCCTATATTTCTTCTTCTCCATCCCCCATCTTCACTCTCTCTTCTCTGTGCTCTTTTCTGAGGCAACATCAACATTTTTCTCTCTCCCAAGTAGGTGGGCAAAGCATGCAACTTAAAGTTTTCCATATACTCATGAAGAGTAAATGAAGAGTTAGTGCACACATTGTAGATGTTTGTCAATCCAGTGCCATAAAAGTCCTCCCAGGGGCAATTATTTTTCTTTTCCTCTACTTGCCAGCTGGATGCTTATACCCAGGGCTACCTCAGAGAACTGCTATTGAAGTTGGCAAAGTCTTCCTTACCCATGATTCCTGGTGTAGGCGAAATACTGGCACTTCTTTCCTCTCCCCTCAAAGATGTCTGTGTCCTGGTTCCTGAAGCCTGTGAATGTGTTACCTTCCATGGCAAAGCGACATTACAGATGTGCTTAGATTAAGGACTTTGAGATGGAGAGATGATGCTGGATTATCTGAGTGAGCCCAATGTAATCACAAGGGTCCTTACAGGAGGGAAGGGAGTCATGGCATGAAAAAGAGATATGACAGCAGACACAGGCTTCTAGTGCAGGTCTGTGACCCAGGGGATGCAAACAGCTTCTGGCAATGTGAAGGAGACAGGCTCTCCCCTAGAGTCCCTGCAAGGAGTGCAGCCCTGTTGACCCATTGTAGACTTTTGACCTGCAGATCTAGAAGCTAACAAATGTGTGTTGTTTTAAGGAATCACATTTGTGGTTAATTAGCAGCAACAGGAAAATAATGCAGTCCCACTGACCAGGCGCAGCCATGTTGGACAATTATGTAAGAAATGAATGTCTGTTAATCCGCAGGAATGTTGATGCATTTTTTTAGGAAGTGGGTAATATCATTGTAAATATTAGACACTCTAGATATTACACTTCACAGCATTCCAAGAAGTTATGGGGTCACCCAGTTGGATGTTACATAATCTGTCTCCACCCTTCCCTATCTCAATCCTCTATTTTCTTTTCACATTCTTACAGTCTCAAGTTCAATTTACTTTTGAGTCCTCTCTCAATGCCTTTTGTGACTATGTCAGGCTTAGAACGATAAGTTTTGCCAAAGTCTTTAAACAGTTATGCATCTTTTTTTTCCCATGCAAAATAAATAAAGTGGATAAATATGGTAAAACAAATGGAGCATCTCAACAAGGAATTACCAAAAAGTCAATTTTAAAATGCAATTATCCACAGTGCATCTGTTCCAACTCCCTCACTACCATTTTTCTCTCTAAATTTTGACTTTTCCTTCTGGTGGCCTAATTTCATAAGGCTTTTGAATAGGTTTCATTGGGTTGGAATTTCAGGCAAGACAACTGAAATTGTGTATATGCCAATATCATCTTCCTAGGCTTTCTGACTCTTTATGAATATGGCAGTAGATGGGCTCACTGCAGAAGCCAGGATGCATTTTCCATGGGCTTCACGATGGTTCCTACCCACCCTTTCATGTCTTTTTTAAATCTTACCTTCTGTAGATAGCTGTGCTAGTCAAGGCAGGTTGGAAACAATGTACAGCAAGGCTCTGTGTAAAAGCAGAGTTGCAAGATGTGAAGAGCCAGTGCACCTGAGCCCTCTAGGGACTGATGGAGTTGAGCTACCTATTGGAGAACCAGCATTTGAATATTTATGAAAGTGAGAACTAAATTTTCATTGGATCAAGTCACCAAATTTGTGAGTTGTTTGTTTTCATAGATGTCCTTCTCTTCCCCAAAAAGATGGGGGGGGGGGAGAATGCATAGATAAATATTTGTATGATCTAACTTTGTCACTGTAACATACAGGATAATCCAAGTAAAGTGATTTGTCCAAGGTTACATATATGACAGTGGCCAAGCAAAGAGTTTGGCTTGACTTCATTCAGGCACTTCACTCACATACACAGTATTTGAATCCCTCACACACTCATTTTCCAGTCCTTCCTTCTCTAGTTTTAGAGTAGGTGCTAGGCTCCCACCCCTGAAGCAGCCAGGGAAATGCCTTTGAACCCCTCTCATAGCACTCTCTGGTGCATTGATTTTCTAAGAAATTTATGGCATTGACCTGATCTCAATGAAGAAACTGAATCCAATCCGCTAAGGAATTACAAGCCTGTATGATCAATAATCTATTTATCTCCTTCACTTTGCCATCTTTAGACACTCCAAACTTGTCATGGGAAATTGAAAGCATTTAAAAATATATAATTATGCAGCCTCAGGAAAGGTGTCCAACATTTCTGAAGATTTTCAGTTGCCTCTGACAGAATACCACCCTGGTTTGGGTAATAAAGATCAGACTCTGGTCACTATCCAAGTATCTAGCATGAGCTCATTAACGGAAATATAGTGTCAGGATAACATGGCCTTTATGATTGCAGTGTTTTCCATACTGGCAAGATTCTATCCAGTATGTTGGGACCAGTTCTGGGAGCCTAGTTTTAAAGTCATTTTTAAAGTCATCTAAATTAACGGAAGTATATTCAAAGGAAAGCAACCCAAGTGATAAAGAAAGTAAAGTATTTTGAAATATCTCTCTATATAAAAGCCTAAGCAACCAAACGACCGAACTGCCAATCGACCGAACGACCGAACAACTGGTCACCCCGCCCCCGCCAACCTCCCTCAACCCCAATCAGTCCCCATCTCTGGCCAGGCCAAGTGACCCCACCTGTGCACAAATTCATGCATCGGGCCTCTAGTTACAAATAGCTGAAGATGTTGGATATTCTGTTGGTATAGAAAAACCAAGAAAACTTGAAAGGCAGCCTTAAATAATCAAAGGCTGGTACATAGAAAAAGAAGCTTATTCCATATAGATCCAGATGGCAGACAGAATACACTCAGATGTACTAGCTAGGAGATTTTAGTTTGATGTAAAACCAGTCTTTCTTATGATTGTAACTCTCATAAAATAAAGTTCCCTTTCCTGGAGGTAGCCATCTCTGTGCCATAGGAGTAATAAATAGCCCAAGTGTGAACCAAACAGTGATCTCACAGTAGTGGGCTATGGATCTGAAAAAGGAAGCAGTAGAATTAGGGCAAAAATGATATATATTGCTTCTCTCCTGTACATCAATTCTGGCACCTAATCCATAGGGCCTGTTGCTACATTGTCATTTACGCTGGCCCACTTGTTCATGCTTCCTTCTTTTTTATTCTTTTGAGCTCCTTGGTCTGTGATAGTTGTTTCTGTTTTCTCCTATAGTTGTATTTGTGTGTCTATATGACCGTGTGATGTGTGGTTTAAATTATTAAGTAAAATTGTCTCTGTTTTTCCCTCCCCAAAATTATATAAACCACTGGATTAGAGGATACAGAAATACCTGATGATTTTTATGGCCAATTAATTTTCATCTCAAGAGAGTTATACATGCAAAGCTGAACATCAAATGAGAACACAGGAATCCTACTCACTCTAAGTCAATGGCTGGATCTTGAAATCTTATCATGATGTGACTAGCTTCATGATACTTGCAGCTAACCTGGGACCAGCCCACTTACCTGGTCTTGCTAAAGGTGAGCATAACTTTCCTGTCTAGGCCTCCCCAAGGTATTACCAATAGCACAATTTGGGACGCAGCAGAAGATATAAGCACAATAAAGAACATAACAGTTTAATCCACAGTAAGTCTGTCCAGCTAGAAAAATGGTCCATGTTCCCAGCCAGTGTTGCTCAGTGGTTTAGCATCTTCCCATGAACCAAGTGGTGCCTGGTTTGATTCCCTTTAATTTCTGGTCAGGGCACATGCCTGGGTTGTGAGATCAATCCCCAATAGGGGGCAGGCAGGAGGCAGCTGATCAATGTTTTTCTCTCATTGATGTTTCCATCTCTCTATTCCTCTCCCTTCCTCTTTCTCTAAACAATCAGTAACATTTAAAAAAAAATGGTTCATATGTCTGTTGCAATCTAAAGGGTTTCTGATTCCTTCCCTTGGGAATGAATAAAAAACAGGTAGACAAAAGGTGATAAATGCTCCCTTCTCTGGTTTCCTCTTCCCTTATACTTTACACAGAACAAGCGTTCTGTGTTTTTTGAATAAATAACTGAATGAACAAACATGGGTAAACTGAAAACTGTAAAAATGAAAACTATGGCCGAAACCGGTTTGGCTCGGTGGATAGAGCGTCGGCTTGTGGACTGAAGGGTCCCAGGTTCGATTCCGGTCAAGGGCATGTACCTGGGTTGCGTGCACATTCCCCAGTAGGAGATGTGCAGGAGGCAGCTGATCGATGTTTCTCTCTCATCGATGTTTCTAACTCTCTATCTCTCTCCCTTCCTCTCTGTAAAAAATCAATAAAATATATATTAAAAAAATGAAAACTATGGAGGAAGCTTGCATCACATTATTTTGAAAATGCTGCTCAAATAGAAAATTTTATTTTTCTATGAGTCTACTGTCAGACTAAGTAAAAGACTGAAAACTGAATACTCATAAGTACTTAAGTTACTAATGTGTGCCATGCTCTGCTTTAACTATCTTCTTATTTTGCCTTACTAAAGCCCTTTGAAATTTGTATTAAGGCCTGTGTTTCACTCATGAAAAAAAAAACAAAGGTCAAAGAGGTAGGGCAACTGTATAACACTAGAAACAAAATCTAGGTCAAAGTTGTCTGATTCCATGTGACTGTTTCACCCACCATAGAATCCTCTGTGATCAACAAAACTGAGCAATACACACGTCCGCACACGGTTGAGCTTCCTCCACTCTGAAAATAAGTTATTGAGTTAGCTCTGATGATGACAGCCTTTATGCTTCTAATAGCTACAAGCTCAGTTTCTTCAGGCTTAAAATGATAGTTCTCCTTTCCCTGCTGAAATTTTCTAGACAACACAAGTACTGTCAGTGCCTTGAAACACATCAAAAGCCATAAAACCCAAGACTGTATGGGTCTAGAAGGTTCAGAGTGTGACTCACAATCAGTAGTAACAATAGCTGGGACATATTTATTGAGCATTCCCAATCCTGCAGGCACCCCCGCCCCCAAACTTCATTTCACAGAGGCTTAGGGTAAGGAGTCAGAGCCAGAACTCAAACCCACAGCTTCTGACCCCTACTCTTATAACTGTTTCTACCCCTGTATAGTAATGAACAGTTGGAATAGGCTATTTATTGAGTTCTGTGTCCTCTACCTCTCCTATGACATTGTCTATTCAAGGGTATACAGAAGAGGCACACTGTGTGCCCTCAGGAGTCAAAGAGAGTGGATACAGACCTAAACAGTACAGGGTTTTAAGCCCAACAATAGTCCTGGGTTCAAATCCCAGTTCCAATTTATTATCTATAAAACCTTCAAAAGGTTACTTCTAGTCCTCAATCCTCAGTTCCCTCCTTTGAAATTAAGGACAATAATTTTCCCTCTATCGGGTTACTCTAAGAACTAAATCATTTACCTAGTTGTACACAAGGTAAGTGTTCAAAATGGAATTGATCACAAATCTGAGAGTTGGGAAGATAATCCACAAGTGTGTAGAGAGAACTGAAAATAGTTTTTAAAAGTTGATTAAGAGCTACCACATACTTCTAAGAGCTAAGAGGAGGAATGTCTCGTCATGAGCTTAAATACTATTAAAACATTTTAGCCCTCAAAGGATACTCTAAGGCAGCTCTTCTGCCCCCTGTTGGGTAAGGAAATCACAATTGAGATAGAGAAAACGATGGGCCTAATCTTTTATTGAAAACTGATGACCTGAGGGACTCCAGTTCTCTTCTACTTGCTTCCAGTTTGGTGTAATTGTGATCAGGGAAGACCTGGGGGTCTTGCAAGATGCGCAATCCAGGAGCACAGGGATATGCGGCTCCATAAAAGGACAAGCCAAACATAGAAAGACTTGCATTTAATATGTTTTCTTTTCCAATTGTTTTTCTATCTCCATTCTCTGCATAGATGAAAAAGACAATATTTTCTGAGCAATCAATCTATGCCAAGAGAATCATCTGTATTATATCATTGAATTCTTCAAGCACTCCTGTGAGGTGGGTGTTCTTTCAATTTAAGAGATAAAGAAGTGAGGCCCAGATAAAGTAAAGCACTTGGCCAAGATTGGACCATAAATAACTTTCGGAGCCCAAATTCTGTCTCTCTAAAATGCATGCTTTTCTTTTCCTGATTCATTATCTCCATCACACTACAGAGCCTGCTGGAATTTTCCATGGTACCTGCTTTCTTAGGCCAAATGCACTCTCTTATTTTTATTCTCTCTTTACACCCAGAGAAATGGCAACTAGAGGGGGAGGGAGATGAGGAGGCTCAGCCCTTTTTTCCAACTCCCTTTCATTTGTTTCTGCTTTTACATCTCATAACGTTGGCCACAGTGGCCTGTTCGTTAAGTGGTTGTTATACGCAGTGGCACATATGGGAGAAACTAACTCTGATCTGGAAGAAACAATTGGGAAATATATAACAGTGTATTTGGAGCTGCACAGAAAGACTGCCATTCACAGTGCTCCAGATATCCCCCACTTTGCTCCCTGGATATCTTCGAAGCTGGCATGCTAGTGCAATATATGTCCCAGCTTAGGACAAAATGTTCTGCATTATGATTCTGGTGTGAAAGATAATACACCTTGTTCATGGTGCCAAATTAAACTTCCTAAAAAGTAAGTGCTATTATTTATTCACGTACTAGATGCCTTCTGTGGTCCCCCTAGATAAAACATCAGATGGGTCTCTAGCAACGAGAAGACAAGTCCACAGCCTTAAGCACATGGCTCCAAGTCTTCCCAATATCGGTCCTTATATACCTCAGTATTTGTTTCCTTAAGGCCACATGCCAAGTCTTTCTCCTTTATGTCTATTTAACCACCACAACCAGCTACCTCTCTGGTTTCAGATTATGTATTACTAGAGGTGAGCACAGGAGAGATTTCAGATAGGTGCTTTTTATAAGAAGTATATTTTTATTGATTTCAGAGAGGAAGGGAGAAGGGGAGAGAGAAACATCAATGGTGAGAGAGAATCATTGATTGGCTGCCTCCTGCATACCCCACTGGGGATTGAGTCCACAGCCCAGGCCTATGCCCTGACTGGGGATCAAACCGTGACCTCCTGGTTCATAGGTCCATGCTCAACTACAGAGCCACACCAAGTGAGCCAGATAGGTGCTCTTCATCTAGGTTTTGGTTGGGTTTATTATGTTCCTAACCTCATAGTTGTATATGAAACGATAATGCATTGAATGCATGCATTTTTCTAGGTAAAGTATCTATAGTTATTTTCTGACTTTAAAAATATTGGTCATGCCCTAGATCAGTGATGGCAAACCTATGGCATGCGTGTCAGAGATGACATGCAAACTTATTTTTTGGGTTGATTTTTCTTTGTTAAATGGCATTTTAATATATAAAATAAATATCAAAAATATAAGTCTTTGTTTTACTATGGTTGCAAATATCAAAATATTTCTATATGTGACACGGCACCAGAGTTCAGATTTCTATATGTGACACACCGAGCTCAAAAGGTTCGCCAGCACTGCCCTAGGTGGGTTGGCTCAGTGGATAGAGTGTCAGCCTGTGAACTGAAGGGTCCCAGGTTAGATTCTGGCCAAGAGCATGTACTCAGGTCATGGTCCACGTTGCAGGTTCAATCCCCAGTAAGGGGCACACAGGAGGCAGCCAATTAATGATTCTCTCTCATCATTAATGTTTCTATCTCTCCCTCTCCCTTCCTCGCTGAAATCAATAAAGATACATAAAAAATATTGGTTACCACCAAAATATTAAGAAATTACTACAGGATTTACCAGTTACTAACACGTTGATCAGGATTGGTGGTGACTGAGAATCTGCAGCTTTTCTCACCCTCATTTTTATTATGAAAAATTTGTATTAGTTTCCTAAGAGTGCCACAACAAATGCAAAAACTCCATAGCTTGAAACAAATGGAATTTATTCTATCACAGTTCTGGAGGCCAGAGTCTGACCTGAAGGTGTCAGCAGGGTTGGTTTCTCTGGAAGCTGAGAGGGAGAATTTCCACCCCATGCCTCGTTACCAGCTTCTGGTGGCCACACGCAAGCCTTGCATTCCTTGGCTTAGGGACACATCACTCTAACCTCTGCCTCCATCCCCACATGGCCTTCTCCTTTGCCTGCAGCTCCATGTTTCAAATTACTTTCTGTCTTTCTGTTATATGGACACTTGCCCCTGAATTCCTGGCCAGCATAATCTCATCCCAAGATTCTTATATCTTAATTACATCTGCAAAGACTCCTTTTTTCACATAAGGCTACATTCATATCCTTTTATTGGAGGTGAGGGGTAGGCACAATTCAAATCACTATATCAGAAAATATGCAGAGGAGATAAAATTCTAAGGGGTATAGTTTTGGAAAAATGATAATGTGTGTTTACCAAATAATGATTTATTGATTAAAATATTATTTTAATTGTTTGGAAACAGATTCTTCCATTCCCTTAGGAACAAGTTTTATAATGTGAAATTATAAGTATGTTTTTTTTCTTGATATTAAGAATTTTTCTTCTTTAATTTCTTGACATTTTTATTTTACCAGTATCTTATTATTTATTTCTCTACAGACCTCTATAAGCTTCTTCAGGATTATATTTCCTGTAGAAAAGATTATATCTGTTCATGAAGGTGCTCATGAATTGTGGAATCGGACTATTAGCATGTACAATACTTGTAACATTAAGTTGGATAACTATGTTCCAAAGTTTCCTAATTCATCCAAAACAATTGCTCAACATCAAAGACACTATAATCAACTTCCAATTGACATTTCAAGTCTTTCACTTCAGTCTTCCCTCTCACAACCTACAGTTAAATGGTATGATTTGAAATACTCTAATTAAGCCTGACATATCCCCAAACCTGTGCCTTCTCACAAAATGCTTCTTTCTGGTACAATTAACCTCATCAAGCTCTATTCCATGTTTAAATCATTTTTTTTTCTATTTCAGAAATATTATTGGTTTCCTATTTAACAGTCATTCCCTTATTTTCACATGCCTAAAATAACCCAAGTTGTGTTTCAGGAAATGCTATCTTCATTTTTTTCCCATGGAAATTGAATCATGATGCATCGAAGCCAATGTCTAACCCATTACCCTTAATAGTTATTGGTTTAGATATGGTTTCATGATTGGTTCTGGCTTAGAAGACCACAGGAAAGGTCTGTTGGAGAAGCTTCTGGAAAAGAGTTTTATTGCTCTTAAACACATGAAAAGGACAAGCTCTTCTCTGCCTCTGTAAGTGATTAATGGGCACAGCCATTAGAAAAACTGCATACAACATGCATACATCAGGGAAAGTTTTTAAGGGATGAGTTTACGTGCTGTACATGGCAACTAGAAAGGTTAAAAACCAGAGTCCTTGATAAATTCACTTAGCCATTAAATTAACTAACTCAAGCCCTATCTTTAATGCTTTTTAAGTGGGGAAAAAAGTCCCAATTAAGGTATTTTGATACAGGTACTTAGTTATTTAAATTCCATACCATATCCTTCTACATATGACAATCATATATATATGATATATATGATTGTCATATGTAGAAGGATATATATATATGATACCTAATTCATATATATATATATTTTCATCCTATAGATTTATATAATTATCAAAGTCTAGTTACAATTTAGAAATTCAACCCACGTTGAGAAATTAGAATCTATCCTTCTATGTCTACACAGTTCCCAAAGAGTCCTATACATAAGTCTGTGTTCTTTATCAAAGCATTTCCTTTCAGCTCCAAATCTACCCTTTTTCACCCCTGGCTTTCTGATGTTGGAGCTGGGCCCAATAAACATCCCTTTGTCTGCTATTCTGTATTCTTTAGTTATCTTAGTAGTTAATCTCTACTTAATAATTAACAAATATTTATATTAAATGTTCCCTTTCTGAATGACATGTGTATTTTTGTCTCCTGACTGAACCCTGATCAACACACTATGTTAGAAATGACTTGTGCCTACCTCCGGTTCCTCTGCTTGATGCACAGTGGATTGCCCTTTCATTCAAGTAACACAGGGAACATTCTTACCTGTAAGCACTGTGCTGGGTGTTGGTAACTAGCTGTTGAGCAAGCAGACACAGTCCCTGCCCTGTGAGTCAATAGTTAAATTACTCTCTTATTCTAAATATTTGAGTGTCTATTGGGTACTAGGCAGTGTTCAAGGCGCTGGAGGTTCAATGGTTAAAAAAATAAGAGTCAAGTGCATCTAGTGAAATACATAAGAGACAACTAAATATATGCTTTAAAATAATAAAAATAGAAAAAAAGTTGTGAAATGAAAGGAGTGATCTGGGTTCTGTAAGAGACAATATCATGGGGAATGTAGATGAGAAAAAAACTCTTATAGACTAAATTGTGTCCCCAAAATTTATATGTTGAAGCCCTGACCCCAAATGTGACTGTATAAATTAAATGAGGTGATAAGGGTGGATTCTAGTCCATTATAACTAGTGCCCCTACAAGAAGAGGAAGCGATATCAGGGATGTACACACACAGAGAAAAGGCCATCTGAGGACATTTGAAGAGGAAACCATCTGCAAACTAAGGAAAAATCCTGCGGAAAAACCAACCCTGTCAGCACTTAATCTTGAATTCCTGTACCATGGAAATATAAGACAATACATTTCTATTGTGGAAAAGACCCAGTCTGTGTATTTTGATATGGCAGCCCTAGCTGCCTAATACAACCTTTATGAAGATCAGAAAAGACATTTATGAAGAAGAAACATTGAAGCTGATATTTGAAGAATGAGGAGAATTGAGGAAAGAAGAGCATTCTACATAAAACAAAGACGGTGCAAAAAGGGAAAACATTTTCCATTTCCTAGGATTTAAAGGATACACGGAGCAAATGAGAATGGGGGATAGTGTCACGCGGTGGGGTTGAAGAGTGGGCAGGTTCCAGATCAAGTAGGGCATAGCAGGCAATGGTGAAAGTTGAGAATTTATTGTACGTGCAGTGGAAAACCATTGAACATTTCAAAAAGTGTTGAACACATTACCTGACAGATATATTATTTAAAAAATTTATCTGGTTATTTTTGTGGTAAATGAATTGAAAAAGATAAGAATTGAAGAAGAGAAATCAGCCTGGCCAGAGTAGTTCAGTGGTTGAGCACCAGCCTGCGAACTGAAGGGTCCCAGGTTTGATTAGGGATCAGGGCACATGTCCAGGTTGTGGGCTTGATCCCCAGTGTGGGACATGCAGGAGGCAGCCAATCAATGATTCTCTCTCATCATTTATGTTTCTATCTCTCTCTCCCTCTCCCTTCCTCTCTGGAATTAACAAAGATATATTTTTAAAAAAGAGAAAGAGAAATCAGCTAGAAGGTGACTGAAGTAGCCTTGCAGAGAGTAGTATGAGGGAGGGGCAGTATTTAATATGAGTGTCTAGAATAAATGCAGGTTCATTCTAAGGAAATGCAGATAAGCGTAATTCTGTATTGCAGGCTGAATATGTAACGACTTTGAGGATGGGAAACAGGATGGAGACTGGCATCACAGAGAGATCCTCAGGGAAACAGAGAGGACAGCCTGTTCCCACACTGTGGGGAGAACTCAGCCCCTACATCTTGGGGAGATGCAAGCAGGCTTGGCTTTGTGTTCTTCCTCTGTAATCACGGGGTTCCCTACAGGAGAGACATGGCTTAATACAACTACCTTCCCCTTATTCAAGATTGTGGTTCTGATTAAACAGCCTCCTGGCAGGAGGAAGTCCTTTCTGGGAAGGGCAGTGAGAGATTTGCCATTTCCCAGAAAAACCTGGCAGTCATTAGATTCTGCTAATAGTAGTGATGAGTTAATTGTCCTCCCTAGCCAGCCTTCCTCCAAGAGGCAGAAATAAACACTGGCAGGAGGTTGCATGAAAATAGCCAGGTGCTCTGCTCCAGCCCTCTCAGGTCAGCAAAAAACACGCAATTTACTGTTCTTGCTCAGGGTGAAAGTGCTGGTCCCAGTCAGCAAGTTCAAGATGGAGAGGCGAACAATTTAAAAGCAAATGAAAAGCCATGGTTTTCTCTCCACATGGTACAAGTGCACCTTGGCTAAAACCACTCCTACCCTGTCATTTAAGCGTCAGGCTCCCCACTCCTGCATGCTCTGGGTAACTGGCATCTACAGCAGAGAGCAGCAGCTGTGGGTCCAGCTCAGTTCTTCCTTCCCCCTTCGCTGAACCTGGCCTCTACTGCCCCCTTTTGGTGAACACATAGATTCTCTACTCAGGCCTTGCAGTGGTTCTCAACCTTCTGGTCCTTTAAATACAGTTCCTCATGTTGTGACCCAACCATAAAATTATTTTTGTTGCTACTTCATAACTGTAATGTTGCTACTGTGCTGAATCGTAATGTAAACATCTGATGTGCAGGATGGTCTTAGGTGACCCCTGTGAAAGGGTCATTCGACCGCCAAAGGGGTCGCGACCCACAGGTTGAAAACTGTGGCTTAAACCCTTAACACTTTACCTCTATGTCTTCTGCAGGTCTACCTAAGCCTGCCAAAGGTCTCTCCATAGATATCAAGACCACATTATTTATTTCCAGCTTGTTTTTATGTCTCAACAACCAGACAAATGCTATTTACTCTCTGATTATCTGGGTTTAAGGGACCCCTTAACTCAGAGGGATCATACTTTTTGTAGAATGATAAAATGTTAGATTTGGGAGTTTCTTTAAAGTTTACCTAGTCCGAAAATTTCAAACACGTAACTTGCATGTATACAACCTTTGTCATTTTCTGTGCCTGCGGAAGGCATCTCCAATTAATCATGCTATCCTTTCTCTGGTCCCAAACATGGTCTCAGTCCTTTTGTTTTCATCATTAATCTTCTGGATTAGATCAGAGATGAAACCTATATACTGCTTAGTCCCTGCCTTAATTTTACAGATAAGAAGCAGAGACCAGGAGCAGAGATAAGAATTTCATAAGAAAGGGCTCCTAGGATGGAGCTTTCTTCATAGAAAATCACTGTGTCTTTTAGAAAAAAAAAGAATTCTGGTTGGGGAGATGAGTGAAGAAAGGGAAGGGATTAAGATGTACAAATTGCCAATTATATAAACTGTCATGTAGATTTAAAATACAGCATCGGGAATTCGGTCAATAATCCTATCTAATAATAGAGAAATATGGTAATTAACCATAACTTCGCTACCATTCCCATTGGCTAATCAGCGAGATATGCAAATTAACTGCCAACCAAGATGGCCAGGCAGCTGAAGCGAACAGGAGGCTTGCTTGCTCCAGTGAAGGAGGAAGCCAAGGTTCCCCGCCTGCCGCTGCTGGGCTCTGAGCTTGTACTCTAAGAAACAATGTTGCAATTACAGAAGCTAAACAAACCCCAGAAACCTGCTTTCAGTCATCAGAGCTGGAGCTGCAACAGTGTTTCAATTATAGAAGCCAAACAAACCCAGATACTGCTTTCAGTAGCAGAAGTCTCAGAGCTGGAGCCGAGCCTCAAAGCTGAAGCTGGCTCTCAGCTCCAGTGACAGCCATAGAAAGTAAATAAATCCCAGAATAAAAAAAAAAGAAAAGAAAAGAAAAAAAGGAGAGGTTGGGAGCTTCAGTCACCCTCCAGCCTGAAAATGGCCCTCAGCCCCTCACCCAGACTGGCCAGGCACCCCAGTGGGGACCCCCACCCTTAAGGGGGTGTGACCAGCTGCAAACAGCCATCATCTCCTCATCCAGGCTGGCCAGGCACCCAAGTTGGACCCCCACCCTGATCTGGGACACCCTTCAGGGAAAACCAGCTGGCCCCCACCTGTGCACCAGGCCTCTATCCTATATAGTAAAAGGGTAATATGGAAACTGACCCTAACAGCAGAAGGACTGGGAATGACTGGTGACTATGACACATACTAACCACCAGTGGTCAGACGGTCAATGCAGGAGCTGCCCCCTGGTGGTCAGAGCGCTCTCACATGGGAGGAGCTCTGTTCAGCCACAAGCCAGGCTGATGGTTGCCAGTACAGCAGTGGTGGTGGGAGCCTCTCCTGCCTCCTCAGCAGCGCTAAGGATGTCCGACTGCAGTTTAGGCCTGCTCCCTGCTGGCAAGTGGACATCCCCCTAGGGCTGCCGGGCTGCCAGAGGGATGTCTGATTGCCATCTTAGGCCCAATCCCCTGGGGAGCAGGCCTAAGCCAGCAGGTGGTCATCCCCTGAGGGGTCCCAGACTGCGAGAGGGCGCAGGCTGGGCTGAGGGATCCCCCTCCCTCCCCCCGAGTGCACAAATTTTTGTGCACCGGGCCTCTTGTAATGTAATAACTATGTATTGTGTCAGGTGGACACTAGAGTTTCCAGGGTGATCACTTTGTAAGTTATAATAAGGTCTAATCACTATGCTGTACACTTGAAGCTAATGTCATATTCTAGGTCACCTGTGATTGAAAAATAAAACATTAAAAAGAAGAATACTGATTCTTTTCAGGTTTTGTTTAATGGCCCAGATTCTAAGACATTATAGATATGGTAGTGTTGTAGATGGAATATGCTCCAATTCATATGTTCAGGCTCTCACCCTCACTGTGACTGTATTTGAAGACAGGGCCTAGAAAGACGCAGTAAGGGTTAACTGACATCACAAATCCTAATCCAATAGGACCAGTATTCTTATAAGAAGAGGAAGAGACACCAGGCATGAAGGCACAGAGAAAATGTCATGTGAGGACACGGGCAGAAGATGGCCAACTGCAAGCCAAAGAAAGAGCTTTTACCAGAAATCACCCCTGCCAGCACCTTGATCTTGGACTTACAGCCTCTAGAACTTGGAGAAAAGAGTCTTGAGTACATAAGCCACTCGATCTGTGGCATTTTGTTGCGGCAGTCCGAGCTGTCTAATCCAGTGGTTGTGTCTTTACTCACACGTATTATTTAACTCACATAGTGTAAGGCACACCGCATGTTGGAATCCTCAAATGAGAAAACGTTTTTCTAGATTTCTCCTAATGGAGTAACCTCTGGATCAAAAGACTATGCAGTGTTGGCTGATAGCATTTATAATTGTTCAGAAGGAAACTATTGGTAGATACTGACTATTGGGAGGAAAGAGAAACCCAAACATTAACATATTCAACCCTCTTAGCTTTTAGATGAAACTTTGGATACTTATCTGAAGTTACATAATCATCAGCAGTTGAACAAAGGCTACCACTCAGCTGGCCAATTCAGTACAGAAAAAACAAACAAACACATTTTCATGCTGTCTTTCCCAGAGATAGCAAATCAAACAGATGGATGTCACAATCTCAAACATCTAAGAACATCATCTCAAACCACCACTGAAATCTTGTGAGAAAGGTATGGTTCTCTTTTGCCAATAAGAAAAGTGAGTAGAATTTGTACAATTTCCCAAAGATGATCATGATAGTGCTCATTTATGTGACATTTAAATGCAGCCTCCATTCCTTCCTTGGCACAGGGAAGACTCATCAGCCTCTTTACTTTAGGGCAGGACCATTCCATTAAATGTGGGCAATGAAGAGTGAACAGAAGTGACGTGCCTACACTGAGGCAGTGAAAACCCGTGTGGGGCCTTCGAGCTCTCTCTTGTGCTTTTTAAATTGGTTTCAGAGATGAAGGGTGGGAGAGAGAAAGAGATAGAAACATCAATGATGAGAGACAATCTGCCTCCTGCACGCCCCCTACCGGGGATGGAACCCGCAACCCAAGCATGTGCACTGACCAGGAACCATGACCTCCTGGTCCACACTCAACCACTGAGTCACGCCAGCTGGGGCTCTCTTGTGCTTTTAACAAGTGATTGTGGAACCTTCTTATTGCCCTGATGAAACCACAAGACAGGATCTGCTGGAATCACCAGTCACTTCTCATCAGGGAGCTGCCCTGAAGAGATATTGAACCCACTACTACTTGTTGAGCTACTGATTTATAGGATTTGCTCATTACCACAGCATAGCTTATTTTATGCATGCTATCTTATAGAATAAAACCACAGTATGCAAATTGAACGAATGGTAGAACAACCGGTCTCTATGACACGCACTGACCACCAGGGGGCAGATGCTCAATGCAGGAGCTGCCCCCTGGTGGTCAGTGCACTCCCACAGCGGGAGGGTCGCTCAGCCAGAAGCCAGGCTCATGGCTGGTGAGCACAGGGGCGGTGATGGAAGACTCTCCCGCCTCCGCAGCAGCGCTAAGGACTCCTTGGGCCTCTAGTTTAATATAAAATACAAAGTAAGTATATCAGTTTTAAAACAAACTCTATGGTTATTTTCTTTCTGCTGTCTTGAAATCACATCCTAAGGATTCCGTCAATTAGATAACTTCTAAATAATCTCTGAGCCTCATTTTCTTCAAATGCAAAAGAGATACAGTGCGACCTACTTAAGACAGTTTTTGCAAGAATTAATTAAGGAATTACTAGTATAGGTGAAGTAGGTGAAACATGGTAGATGCTCAAATTTTAGTTTGCTATTTCTCCAGCTTCATTATCCTGTTAAATATAAACTTCCCTTCCCTTGGATACGTTACTCTGTCATCAAGGGTCAATATTTCAGGGATCACAGGATCAAATGCACACAATTGACCAAACAGTTATGACAAATCAGTCATTTAAACAGGGTGTGGTGAGCTAGAGAGGCCGAGACACTTTTAGAAGAAGCAACTACTGCTCACATGTGGCTGATGGAGGCCAGGTAGAGTATCAAGGCCATGCAAGGGAGTCACCAACAATCCTGAATATCTTATGAGATGTTTTTATTTCAATTTAGGAAAATACCGATCTCTTTCTTTAAACTTAGGAAGGTTGCAACAGAGTTCAATCAAATACACATATCTGTGGGCCAAGTAGGCTTACTGGCCACTCACTTGTAACCTCTGGATTTGGTTTCTAACGTTAACCCTCCAAATCTAAGTGAATGCTGGGCTTCCCAACTCCACAGTGAGTCCCTGCAGGAAAGGAACTTCGTCCTTCCATTTCTGTTTCCCTGCAGCCCCCATAGTTCAGGAACAAACCTCAAAGCAAGCAGAAAAAAAGGCTGAGTTCGGTTAAATTAATAATGCCTTGTGAATGGTAGGCTTTAGGAAGTGAGAGCTTTGATTTAAGCAATTTAAAAGTAATCTTCTCCAAATCAAGGAAGCTGCCTGGTTGCCCATCCCAACAAAAAGGCTAAGAATGACCCTTAGTGCAGTTTCAGTGTAACTGTGCCCCGCTCCTTCCTACTTTCTGATGATAGAGGCAGATGAGTGACCTGCCTTACACACAGAGGCTAAGGAACTTTGGATAGCTAGCCCAATGCTCTCCACTGAAAAGGCAGAGTTTGCTGAGCAGGTAAGAGAATCCCCAAGGAAAGTGTAGGGGCTGGAAGGCATATCAGCACTCACTCTAAAATGTCTATTACTTAAATTCACTTTCAGACACAATTATCTTGAAAGGTAGCATAACATTAAAAGGGGGTGCTGAGTTTGAATGCAGGGGGCCTAATCACCATCATCATCAACATTATCATCATCATCATAAGCAGCTTCCATTTATTAAATACAAACATGTGCCAAGCACAATGCTAAGCACTTTATCTACATTATCTTGTTTATGCCTCCTGAGGTCAGCAATGTTACTAATCCATTTTAAGATGAGGAAACAGAGGCTCAGATAGGTTTAAAAAAAAGTATAAGTAACGGGAATAGAAATGTTAACTCTACTCAGTTCGGAAACCATCACTTAATTAAAGAGGGCTCCTATTTAGGTGGACCTATAACCCCACCCTCTCCTAGGAGTCTAATGAGGGACATCAATGATGAAAACCATTTATTTCACATTGAGATTCCCAGACAACTCTTACTGATAATCGTAATGTAGATATATTTTCCTTCCTAAAGTTCTTGAATTCCTTGTAGCATTAGTAATATTATATTTTCATGTTATTGCCCCATTTTTAGATGGCCAATTTAAGGATAGGGAAGTTAAATAATTTATCTATTAGTTAATTCATTTGAATACTACAAAAAAATTAAAACCTAGTATCCTAATCTGTTGAATATTAGCTAGAAGGTTTTAAGCACATTAATTACTATATCTGACTATTATCTTATATGAAAAATGGACATAATAGTAGCCCCTATGTCATAAGATTGCTTTGATGATTAAATGAGACAATAAAAACAAAAACCACTTATTAATAGAGACTTTTGGAGATCGGCACATGGTAGGTACCCAATAAATGCTAGTTATTATTACTTTTATTATTACTGATGTCATTATTACCTATGTGTTTTAGTATCTATTCCTGAATGCTAGCAACTCTAAACTGTTAATATGTATTTATATCAGAGATGATCAGTTATGAGGTCAGGGAGAGAAAAAATATTATGCAGCTTCTTTAGGGTACACTGTGAACATTACATGTTAAGTTTAAGAAAATATTGTGAAAGGTTTTGTAAAATGCCCATCCGTGAGGGTTATCTCTGCCTTTTACTGTCTTGCAGTTACCTTGAAAGATCTAGAAAACTGATAGTAACACAAACATCTTGTATTTATAGAAATGCAGATTGTATCCAGGAGTGCAGTGGATTAGTATCATCCTCTGGATAATGAATAGCCTTTTGCAAATTTGAAATTCACAAATTCATTTGTAAATTTATTCCAGCATGGCTTATCTGACTATAATGTGTGAAACTTTTGAGTTTTCCTTTGAACCAGTTGTAACATCTTACTGGTTCCCTTATTGAGATAAAAACATGTGTTAATTTTGAAGAAGCAGTATAATTTTACCCTTTAAAATATACATATTTTTTAAGAAGTTCAAAAACTATGAGTTTATTATTTATTGTGGCATAACCTTAAGCAATCACTTAACTTATCATTGTGTAAGGCTTCTCCTAAATAAAATGATTAAAAATATATCTTCAGTTGACTCTTGAACAACACGGGCTTGAACTGCATGTCCACTTATATTCAGACTAGAGGCCTGGTGAACAAAATTCATGCACTGGGGGAGAAGGGGTCCCTCAGCCTGGCCTGTGCCCTCGCACACTCCAGGATACCTCAGGGGATGTCCGACTGATGGCTTAGGCTCGCGGGCCTAAGCCGTCAGTAAGACATCCTGAGTGCTGCCGAGGAGGCAGGAGAGGCTCCCCCCACCACTGTTGCACTTGCTAGCCATGAGCCTAGCTTCTGGCTGAGAGGCGCTCCCCCTGTGGGAGCACACTGACCACCAGGTGGCAGCTCCTGCATTGAGTGTCTGCCCCATGGTGATCAGTGTGCATCATAGCGGCCTGTCGTTCTGCTGTTTGGTTGATTTGCATATTAGCCTTTGATTATATAGGATTTTTTCAATAAATACCATAAATGTATTTTCTCTTCCTTATGATTTTCTTAATAACATTTTTTTCTCTAGCTTATATTTTTGTAAATATATAGTATATAATACATCTAATCAAAAAATATGTGTTAATAAATTATGTTATCAGCAAGGTTTCTGGTCAACAGTAGGCTATAAGTAGTAAAATTTGGGGGAAAGTCAAAAGCTATGGGAGGATTTTTGACTGTCCAGGGGTTGTAACCTTTAATCCTTGTGTTGTTCAAGAACAAACTATGTATCTACATCACCTTGCTCTCCTCATAGGGTAATTATAAGACCCTAATATAAAAAAAAAAGGATATGAAAGTGACTTGAAACTAGATTTCTATATAAATGCCATAGACTTGAATGATTTTATTTGGAAAGTGACATGGGAGAGGCAAA
>NW_006297145.1:3200738-3216391 GCF_000327345.1 Myotis davidii | reverse complement strand
GTCTGGAAGTCAGAAGAAGCTTTAGAATCATAACACCCATTCCCTCTTAAAAGCATATAACCTTCACCTCCAGCAGCTCAGCCTTCATCTGAGATGATGTTTACACCAGATGTATTATCTTCCTTTCCTTTATGTTTTGGGCCAGATATATCATACTGCGTAATACGTTCATATTGAGCTAATGTTGGGTAGGAATCTCAGTTCCTAAACCTGAAGTGGCATTATGCAGGGTCACAGTTAGACCCCGCATCTCAGTCATGGATAGAGCAAACTCATCTCAATGCATGCTCCATATTTAAGCCTGACTTAATTTGATTTTACAGTCCTGTTTCTTAAACACCAGTAACCTTTTTTTGTCTGGAAGTCAGAAGAAGCTTTAGAATCATAACACCCATTCCCTCTTAAAAGCATATAACCTTCACCTCCAGCAGCTCAGCCTTCATCTGAGATGATGTTTACACCAGATGTATTATCTTCCTTTCCTTTATGTTTTGGGCCAGATATATCATTCTGCGTAATACGTTCATATTGAGCTAATGTTGGGTAGGAATCTCAGTTCCTAAACCTGAAGTGGCATTATGCAGGGTCACAGTTAGACCCCGCATCTCAGTCATGGAGAGAGCAAACTCATCTCAATGCATGCTCCTTATTTAAGCCCGACTTAATTTGATTTTACAGTTCTGTTTCTTAAACACCAGTAACCTTTCACCAGCAGTAAAATCATGAAAAGAGAAAAATAGAGACAGATGCAGACACAGAGAAGAGAGTAGAAAAAGAGGGATGACAGAAGGAAGGGAGAAAATAAATACAGCTGTTTCCCCTTACCCACAGGGGATACATCCCAAGACCCTGGATGCCTGAGATCACAGATAGTACTGAACCCTATATTTTTTCTATACATACACACTTATGTTAAAGTTTAATTCATTAAGTAGGCACAGTAAGAGAGTAACAATCCTATACTATATAATAAAAGGCTATATGCAAATTGTTCCTCCAACCAGGAGTTTGACTGGGAGTTTGACCTCCTGCGTCCCCTCGCCTTGGCTGGCTCAGCCCAATAGGCCCTAATCAGGGCAGGCCAGCTGGACCCCACTTGTGCACAAATTTGTGCACCGAGCCTCTAGTAACTAATAATACAAGATAATTATTACAATATACTATAGTGAAATTTATGTAAATGTGGTCTCTCTCATTTTCTTAAAATAGCTATTGTGATATATTCTCCCTTCTTGTGATGATGTGAGCTAATGAGATGAAGTGAGGTGATGAAGCATTAGGCTACTATTGATCGTGTTGCAAGGTTAGAAGGAGGATCATCTGCTTTGCGTAATCCTGCATCATGGAGCCATGACTCTGGCAAACCCAACATGCCAGCATCACTACTCTTGCACTTTGAGGCCATTATTAGGTAAATTAGGACTTATTTGAATAGGAGCATTGTGATACTTTAAAAATAGGTCAGATACCTAGATGGCTGCTAAGTGACTAACATCCAAGTAGCATCTACACCATGGATAGTACTGGACAAAGGAATAATTAATACTGCTGGTGGGACGGGGTGAGCTGTTGCAAGATTTCATCCCACTACTCAGCATGGCACATGATTTAAAAACGTATGACTTGTTTATTTCTAGAATTTTCCATTAAGTATTTTCAGACCACAGTTGACCATGAGAAACTGCAAAAATTGAAATCCAAGTTAAGGGAGGAGCACAGTTCCTCACCTGGCCTATGGAGCTCACCTTAGATAACCAGCTGAATAAGGACCCTGGGAAGTCACAATGCCTCTCTGGGCTATAGTTTCCCCATTGAGCTGAAAGGTCTCTCAGAAGCATGGCTCCGGAGTTCTAATCTAGGTCATAAAAGGACTGTTGCTCACAGGAATGCACTGCACGGAGTATCAAAATGCAGAGGCACTCTCTGTAACTACCATCCAGAGAGGGATATTTACTACCTTTGGGTGTGGGAAGAGACCAGAGCTTTACAGGACTCACCAAATGCTAAATGGCCCACCGAAGCTCCTCGCAGGCCTCTTTCCTGGCCACTAATTTATCAACTCTGAATTACCCTTTACATTACATGACTATGTGAATAAAGCAAAATGCTATGTGGTGTGAAAAATCGAGCTGCATTTAGTGAGCCTTTTTATAGTGGTGCTAAAGGGCTGCTCTGTATCTATTTTGGAGAAATAGTCAAGGGCCCCCAGGGAGCACAGCAGAGGAATGGAAATAGAGGAAGAATCTACCTCTACTTTCAATGTATTCAATTTTGCACATTATCTGGAATGAAGAGATTGAGAAATTAAAGTGGGGCTCAAGGGTCAAAATTCACAGGGTAAGACTAGAAGTACTATCATCACCACCACCACCATCATCATCATCATCATTCTCATGGTCATCAGAGTCCTCTTTGTCTTCCTCCTCCTCACCATCACCATCATCTTCCACTCTATGAAACCTCTTTTCCCTCAGCTTCCCTACTTTTCCTAATGGCATGCTCACTCCTGGAAACCACGTGGCTAACAATAAACTTAGCCCCAGGCCCTCCATCTTTCAGTTGCAACAATGCCGTGGATAATCTTTTTCTAACGCACTTCTTTCCCATGCTCACCTTTCCTTCCCAGTGCCCACCTAACTTCCATATACTAAGGATTTTCTTGCACCCTAGGAGACAGGCACTGATACTGTGTCCATTTGATGGACCCATCATTTAAAAATTTTGTCCAAGTCCTAACTGGTTTGGCTCAGTGGATAGAGTGTCAGCCTGCGGAATGAAGGGTCCCAGGTTTGATTCTGGTCAAGGGCATGTACCTTGGTTGCAGGCACATCCCTTGTAGTGGGTATGCAGGAGGCAGCTGATCAATGTTTCTCTCTCATCGATGTTTCTAACTCTCTATGCCTCTCCCTTCTTCTCTGTAAAAAATCAATAAAATATATTTAAAAAAAAACTTAGTCCAAGTTGCTCCATGTTAACCCAATTCTGTCTAAGTTGCTCCATGTTAACCCAATTCTGTCTGATTCAAGTGCCTTGATAAACATCAACTTACTGTCCTCTATGGTGGACTCTTCCTTAATCACATCAGTCAATGATCGATTCCTTCTTCCTCCACTTCTCTTTTCTGTTTCAGATTTCTCAAATGTTAATGTGGGTACAAACCTCCCAAGAATCTTATGAGAGTATAGGTTCTGATTCCGTAGGTCTGGAGTGTAGCTTGAGCATCTGCATGTCAAGCCACTTCCCACATACTGCAGCTGCTGCTCTAGGGAAACACTTTGAGTTAACTTTGTCTGATTTCTATGAATGTTTTATTACTTTCACTGTGTTATAGAAATAATCTGGGTTCATTTCATTGGGATATTTCATTAAATCATTAATTATCATGCATATAGGACAGTTATCAAATACTGAATTTTATTGTGGATATTTGAAAATTAATATAACCCCCAAATATGTTTATTGAACCCAGGAAATAGTGTTCTACAAATTTTGTATATCCCCCAAAATATCCTGAATAGGATTTCATATACATTATTCTCCCAGGAAACTTTTCCAAAGGAATAAGATATGATGTTGGATAGGTAAGTGGTTGCTAGTGACAGGAAGGGGATGGTTTTAGAGACAGTCCTGGCATATATCGTGGTCTCTATAATCTGTCCTCTGAAGGAAATAATAGATCTCTTCCAGAGCATAAGCAGTGATTGGAAAAAAAAAAGTCCCAAGTCCTAGGGAGGCAGAAAGACAATGTATTGAAATGGAAAGGATGTATGATTAAGATTCTAGTGACCTGACATGTGTTCTTAGCCATGCTTCTAATTCCCTGTATGATGAGCATGGGGCCTCCTTTTCCTCATTTGGTAAATGATGAGTTTGGGCTGCATTAGGTCTCCTCCAGCTCAAACCATCAATGAGCCTCCATTGTCTCTGGCTGTGGACACAGGAAGCATAGAAGCATAGTCAGGGGGGCAGAATGCACTATGGTGGTTCATTCTCTCTCTCATTCTCAAAAGGGGTAAAAAGGGCATCCTGTGCTCTGGGCATCCTGTACTCTAGGCATCAAGACGGCTGCAGTTGCCACACTCTCTTTGGACTTAATCTGTCACAACTGCCTCAAACTTTGGCTGAGAGGTGGGTGAAGGGGGCTGCTTGAATGAGCCCCCTCAGTAATCAGTGTACTATCCTAGGGCTATTCAAGATTGCACCTCATTTACTCAAGGCATGAACTGTTGCAAGACAAAATCTCTGCTGATGTAACTGAAGTAGGTCATGTTTTCACTGTCACTGGAGCAGCGGGTGCTGTTGGATTCCCAGGCATGACCAGGACTGCATGAGATGAGAGGGAGTGGATCATTCATGGTACTTGGTGCCTTGGGAAATTATTCCAGGCTCTCAGCAAGGCCTGACTGGGACAAGAGGCTCTCAATGGAAGCCAAATGAGGGTCAATGACTTACAGTCGAAAGATTCCTAAGTGTTATAAGTAAATGTGGTCCTCATCTGCAAACTGAGGGAGCAATCGCCTCTTATTTTTCCCAACATCCACTGCAGTGCTGCAATATGTATCACAGTGCTAGGTGTACAAAGAGTACATGTTGACTAAGTGAATGTATTACTTAAGCAAATATTTGTTGAGCCCTACGCTAGGAATTTTGTATATAAATATTTTGTTTTCTATAGAAAACCACTGCAAAACTCAATGGCCAAAAACACACACACCATAATTGTATTATCCCTCATAACTGTGGGTTGAATGGATTCAGCCCGATAGTTCTGTCACTAGGGTATCCTCACCTGGAGACACAGTAGAGCTGGAACGTGTAATATGGCTCACTCATATGGTGATGGCTATTACTAGGTGATCAGCCGAGTCTCACTTCTTCCTCATATGATTTCCATTTGGGTTGGGCTTCTAATAGCATAGCACACAAATTCACAGATTCAGGAAGTAGAAGCAGCCAATCCTCTCGTCTTGGCCTCAGAAGTCCTAGACATCACTTTTTGCTACATTTTACTGGGCAAAGCCCATCACAACGCCAGCAAGATTAAAGAGGGTAGGAAATAAACTGTACCTCTTGATAAAACAAAACAAAACAGCAACAGCTTGCAGATATAGGAGTAGAAATGACTAAATTTTAAAAAGACTGACAGTACCAAGTGTTAAAATTATTGGAGCAACTAGATAGAACTCTCATAAGTGCTGGTGGGAATGTAAAAGGATAAACTCTTAGAAAAGGATTTGGCAGATTCTTAGAAATTTAAACAAAAAAGCCACATCAAGTCTACGGTGACACAAAGCTGACCGGTGGTTGCTTGGAGCCAGAGAGGTGGAAGGTGGGTACATGGCAATGAAAAGGCTCAAGGGAATCTTCTGAATTAAGGAAAACATTTTTATCCTTTGAGCGTGGTGGTGGTTACATGGATGTACTCATTTATTAATAATCATCAACTGTAAACTTAAAATGGACATATTTAAATGAATATAAATTATACCTCAAGAAATTTGAATTTTAAAATAAGGTTCTATGTCTTCTCTCTGGGTACCTAGGGCTCTTTTCAATGTCAATGATGGGTTTGGGGAAAAGGTTTTCTCTCTCCTGAATTAATCTGCATACCATCTAACTTCACCAGATTTACTGACTCTTCCCACCATTGTTCTGCCCTGATTTGTCTTTTGTTGTATGTGATTCAATTCACTGTATTACCCCAAAGTAAGAGTACCATAGGACTCCTGTGTCGAGATTTTTCTGCAAGGTGCGTGGAGCAGGACTCAGATAGCGGTGAATCCATCACAGCATAACATATGACCAAATATAATTAGAATATTGCTTTCCTGAATTTTCTTTCCCAGTTTACTACAGGAAAGATATCACTAGATAATTCTCACCCAGACCACACCTGCTGGTACGTTTCTATGGCAACTTCTATACTTTCTCTGATAAATGATACCCATCACTAATGCCTACTGTGATTCATGTCACTTTCTTAAGAATTACACATTTAAACATACCCACTGTAGTGTTTTTTTCTCAAAACAGTAATTTTTGCAAAGAGGGATTATGACTTATTCTTAAATCAACTTATTCTTAAGTTCAAACGTAAGGCAGCTTGTGTCCCTCCTTGCCCCATTCTGTAGATAGATAAGAAATACGCCAAGCATACACGGAACTCATCTTGCGGTAAAAAGGCAACGTGGTCCCCATGCAATGATAGCTATATGCATAAGTTGCTAAAGAGCAAAGAAGAAATGTACACAATATGAACAGGTGATGAGGAGGACGCTGAGGATAGCAGAGGAGGCAGTTTCTAGAGGAGGCAGTATCTAAATTGAAATCTTAAGGAATTAGTCAGAAGAGCTCTACCCCAAAAAATTAGAGGGGGTGTGGAGAATGCAT
This sequence comes from Myotis davidii, assembly GCF_000327345.1. Classification (NCBI taxonomy): domain Eukaryota; kingdom Metazoa; phylum Chordata; class Mammalia; order Chiroptera; family Vespertilionidae; genus Myotis; species Myotis davidii. Next base: position 3,210,001 of record NW_006297145.1, on the reverse strand, counting down.
AGAACATCATAGGTAGGAAAAATTGCTGCAGCAAGAAATTGTAACTATTGACCATACATAAAACCAATATATTTACATGGGGAAAAATCCACTGAATTCTATAAAAGAAGAGTACAGAGATGGGATGGGATTGACACATAGCACACTCCAGTGTGTCAGCATTTTCTTCTCTACCTGTTGGCTTTTCCTTCTAGTGGTCCTCCCGTGATAACAACAGCAACTGCTGCAATTGCAGACCCGTACCCTCATTCCAAATGACCCAAAGTTATTCTTTACACTGTTGGCTGTGCATTAGAATCACCTGCAAATCCTTTAAAATAAAAGCTTCTAAGTTAGTAGATATGCATGTACACATGCATGCACACAGAGCAATTTTAATGCACATTCACAAGTGTACAACCATTGACATAGACAAAAAAAACATATATGAAAAACCCATGCAAAAATACTCACCTTCACCCACAATGAGAGGTATGCAAATTAGAACCATTTCTTACCTATCAGATTGACAAAAAATGTGATAACATATTCGAATGGCCAGGCTATAGGCAAACTGATACTCTCATTCATTGCAGATCAGAATATAGATTGGCACAATCATTGTGGATGGGAATTGGGCAATATCTAATAGAAATGCATTTATGCTTTGACCCAGTAATCCCATATGTAGAAATGAATCCTGATTTTTGTCCTAAAGAAATAAATAATACATACACAAGTTTATTCATTTGATATTTGTAATTTAAAAAATATTGGAAGTAAAAAGGCCACGTGGTAAAGTAGTTGACGAAATTTTGATACATCTCCAAGCACAAGACTAAAGTGTGCAGCTGAAAAAGAAAGAGGAAAATCTCTATAGACTGATACGAAAAGATTTCCAGGATATATTGTCATTTAAAGAAAGAAAGATGCAAAAAAAAATGTCTCTATAGAAGATACCTATTGTGTAAGAAAGAAGAGGAAATAGGAAGATGCAAGTTTCTGCTCAATTGTGCTCAAAGAATCAGAGGAAGGAGAATTTAAGACTAATGGGCTTGCGTAGGAATTGGGTGAATAGAACATGGGTGTAGCAGCACCCCTTTAGGGAGAGCTTTGTCTATAGTTTCACCTTTAGTACCAGACTAATGTATCACATAATAAATAAAAAACACTAATATTAACAAGGATGGGGAGGGAATATAAAAAAGAATACAAACAAAAGCAAATCTCCCTTTACTGAGTTTCAAATGAGTAGCTAACCACACTGAAAGAGAAAAACAACTATTTTTAGAATACAACAGTTCAAGATGATCAGGTGATTTTAATGCTCAGGCAGTATTGTGAGCCAGGATAGGAAAAAAATAATACATGTCCCAATACTTTACACAAAAATATGTTTACGTTTTGAAGTAAGCCTCTTTATTTCTCACTGACAAGATTAGACCAGTTATCATCCCTGAGCTGTGGCCACGTAGATGGCACATATGAATCCACTGAAGCTATTCAGGTTTAGTTCAGGAGCCAAAGGTGGGTTCCAATCCCACCCAAATGACGTAGGTGCTAATGGAGTAAAAAATAATGATACCCCACACCCAAATTATGGGTGACACTGTTTAGATTAAGAGGGAAAATGGAGAAATATACTCACAACTAAAAAGGTGAGGGGTGGACACATCCAGCAAGAAATTGTGCACATCGAGATGAGGCTGGGATGGAACAAAGTCTGGTCCAGGAGGCAATGCATGCTATTTCAAGTAAACGACGACAAAGAATAGAATTTGGAAGAACAGTCAGCTTTGGAAGTTCTAACTTTGAGTAAGGGAGATGCCTGATAATTAGATAGACCACAAAATAAAAATGAAGGCAGACAGATTTTCAGATCCAGACAACTGAAATCTGCCCCACTAATCTCATGGGATTGAATAACTTGTCTGGTTACACTGAAGATTCCTGAGCTCCATTACAGAAATTCAACAGACTGGGGGTGGGGGGGAGTCCCAGAGACCTGATATTAAACAATCTTTTAAAGAGATTCAGATGTAGGTGGTCTGATCACCATACTCTGAGGAACCGTCGTACCAGAGGAAAAAAACTATAATTATATAGATGGTTTCAGGTACTGAAGAGAGAATGAGAATCCAGCTGACAGAATGAACTTGACCACTGACCTGGCTAATATTATATATTCCAATGTTAATCCTACCTAGTATTAAAAACACATTCATTAACTACAGGCCAGAAAGGAATGGAGAGCAAGGATCTGAGACCAAGATGACTATTTCCAGCAAGGCTCTCATTCAAAGTGGACGGTCGGATAAAGAGGCTCCCGGGCTGACGGAGCTCCTCACCTCCAAGCCAGCCTGCTAAGATCTGGAGATCAGGTGCGCTCACAAGACACCAGGCCAGATACCCCCGGGCAAGGCATGGCTGACACACAGCCTCTGGCAAAGGCCGGAAAGGCTTGGACCACAAGGCACAGGGTGGGCGTGAGCCAGGACCATGCTCTCGGAATCCACCCTCCGTGGCCTCTCCCCGCCAGAGGCCAGTGCACAGTGTGGGGCCAGGAGTTCCCAAGAGGAGAGACGCCGTCCACACGGCCAACACGAGCACCCAGGTCCTGCAAAGACCTGGCCAGGCCAGGGCCAGAGGCCACCCCACAGGAGCAGGTAGTGGGTAGGGCGGCTCCATTCGCGGAGTTCGGCTGCACAAGCACAGGGTGGAGAGCAGCCATTTCTCAGCAGCCTGTGGAAAACAGACCCAGGAGTCAGCTAAAGATCTGCTTGAGGTGTGATAGGAAAGTGATCCCGGCTGGCCTGGCTCAGGGGTTGAGCACCCACCCATGAACCAGGAGGTCACAGTTCAATTTCTGGTCAGGACACAGGCCCAGGTTGCAGGCTCGATCCCCAGTGTGGGGCGTGCAGGAGGCAGCCAATCATTGATGTTTCTATCTTCCTCTCCCTCTCCCTTTCTCTCTGAAATCATAAAAATATAGGATCAGTCTTAGCCCCAGAGACAAGTGGAAGTAGTGATGGTAGTTAGGAGTGGCCTTACAGGAAAAAAAAGAAAATAAATTACAAAAATAGAAAAATTTTTGGATAAGCCACCCAACATGCAGGCAAGAAAAGCTAAAGTAAACAAGCGGGACTACATCAAACTAAAGAGTTTCTGCATAGCAATCAATAAATTGAAAAGGAAAACTACAAAATAGAAGAAAATATTCATAAATCATATATGTGACAAAGGTTTAATATACAAAATATACAAAGAATACATACAACTCAACAGCATAAAAGCAAATAATCCAATTTAAACATGGGCAAAGGAATTTTTTTCAAAGAAGATATACAAACAACCAATGGGTATATGAAAATGTTCTCAACATCATGAATTATCTGGGAAATGCAAATGAAAATCACAATGAGACATCATCTCACACCTGTCATGACTGCTATTGTTTTTTTTAAAAAGAATCAGTGTTGGTAAGGGTGTGAAGAAAATGAAACCTTTATATACTGTTGGTGGGAATGGAAAACAGTATGTAGTTTCCTCAAAACATTAGAAATTGAATTACTATATGATCTACCAGTATATATCTGAAGGAACTGGAACTAGTATTTTTAAAGAGATACCAGTACACCCATGTTCATTACACTATTATTCATAGTAGCTAAGATATGAAAACCACCTAAATGTCCTTCAACAGAAGAATGGATAAAGAAAATGTGATACACACACACACACACACACAGTGGTATATTACTCAGCCATAAAAATAAGGAATGCTGCCATTTGTGACAACATGGATGAATCTGGAGAGGGTGATGCTGAGTGAAGTCAGACAGAGAAAGACAATACTGTATGATATCATATATAGGTAGAATCTACATTTTAAAAAAGCTGGTTTCCTAGAATTAGAGAATAGAAATGGTGGTCACCAGGGGCTGGGTGAGGGGGAAGTAGAGGACATAGGTAAAAGGGTACAGATTTTCCATTATAAGAAGTTCTGAAGATCTAATATACAGCCTGGTGAATACAGTTAATAGTATGGTATTATACACTGAAAGTTGCTGAGAGTAGATCTTAAGTTTTCTACACACAGAGAGAGGAAGAGTTAGCAAATGATAACTATGTGAAGTGATGGATGTGTTAATTATCTTAATCTTGGGAAATATTCCACAACATGTGTAATGTTTCCCAAGATTACACATTTTAAATATATATAATTCATCCTCAATACATATTTTCAAAAAAGAGAGAGGAGTAATACATCTTTGAAGCATGGGGGAGGTCAGTTAGAGTAATTCTCAAACAAATAATATTATCTAGGGCCTTGAATTTTGGTTTCATCACAAGTATTTAATTATGTTGAGGATGTTGACTGATATTTCTGGTCCTCCAACTTTCTGTTGATGAAATGAGAATACAGTACAGTCGGTGTACTTTGTAGAGAAATATGGAGAAATAGGAGATGGGAAACTGACATACTTTTCAAAGAAAACAGAATTAAAGCCCAAGATAGAACCCCATCAATTTATGATCCTACTGGAGTAGATCATTTCTCTGAATTGATAATTTCACTGAAATTATATACCATTGATAAGTAAAAGTTATCGATCAAATCTTGAAAAAATGTTTGGAGTGCTATATAAGCAAAGATAGGCGTCTTTACTTTTTTGGTATAAGACACCATATACAAAACCACCTATTTGAAAATGTTCATAGGGTGCTATTGTATTTCAAGATAAAACTGTGATCCAAAAATTGGTTATGAGAAATGTTTTGAAAACATGTCAGCAATGCTGAAGGTAGCTCATCCCTAGTCAACCTCTTCTAAATGTATCTGTGGAGGCATCATCCACAACAAGAGATAAGGTCATATGATCTTTCCTTGGTGCCATTTACACCATGTCTCCTTCTATGTATTACATACAGTCAGGTCCTGGAGGGAGATGAAGTAGAGTTGTAACCCAGATTCTCAAAACAAACAAGAAAACAACCTTTAAGGGTACCCATTCCAATCTAACTTACTACCTCTTCCTCAGGAGCTTCTGAGTGTCTAGCTAAATTTCCATGCTGCTGAATAGCAGAAATCGGTATGTACAAATGTGTGCATGGAAGTGACAGAACAAACAGTTCCACCAACATTGCCACTAGCTACCAAACACCGAAATTCTGCAGTAGTCATTTAACATACATAATTTTATTTAATGCACAATTGGCTCTGTCTCTTGCTAGTTTCCTTGGTTACCATTTAGTGACTTCTGTCTGTAGCTATCCTACTACTGATACCCAGGGAGAGTTTCTGGTCCCCTAGCACTGGTATTAGCCTCACATAACTTGACCTTTGCCCTCAAGTATCTCAAAAGTGAAGGAAAAGGCAGATATGTAAATTAAATGGCTTGATGAGTTTTGATAAGAGATATAAAAGGGGGAGTTACCTTTTGATCCAATGTGTTACCTGAACATAGTAGAAGCTGAAACTCACTCTACAAGTGAAAGAAACTTCAGAGGAAACTTTATAAGGAATGACTCCTGTCCAAAGACTTCTCTGCTGAGGCCCGAAATCCCACCATCATTCACTAAGCTGCACACAGCAACTTGGCAGGGGTGTTCAGCAGGAAATCTTTAGTGGGAATTTCTTCTCCTCCTTCCCACCTTTTTTATCCCTTCACCTCCCCATCTCACCACTTAGACTTAGCAGAAACCAGTATACACCTGCTAAATGTCTAGCACCAGTCACAGTTCTATTTCTACCAAGTGTTATATCATTTTCTAAGTCTGATAAGACAATCACATATCATGCTGGTTGTGACAAGGACCCCCTCTTAACCTACTGGTAAGAAAATTGGGGGGGTCACTGCATAATCAAGTCATTGCTTTTGAAATTCGATTTCTCCTCTGGATATCTATTTTCACTAAGAAGAGGAAAGTTGTTTGAGAAATACAGGAGGGCTTCAGCTATTCTTTTTTCTTCTCTGTCTCTCCAAGCCCCTCCCTTTATTTCCCAGGCAGAGGGTAATTTGTATAGTAGCTGAAATAAAAGCAGCTTAACTGATGAAATCCATGGTCAAAGCCTGTGGACATCATTGAGGAGTTAATGAAATTTCTGTGCCTGGAACAGATTATTAGGCAACAGCTGAGATTGGAAAAAGATTAAGCTACTGAATTGCTGGCAGAACCAGAGGAAGGAGTCTAAAGTCAGCATTCATCATGCCTCATTGAAGATGAACAATTCGGGAAATAGAATTGGGTGATTTGTTCTGAGCTCTGAAACCATTGCGCCTTGTCCTTCCTTGACCTAAATGGGTGGACATTGTTTCTCTTGCTCAACTGCATTCTGCCACCTGCCACCCCCTATTCAAAAACCGTCCATAGCACAGCAATGCTCACGCCCATAACCCAGCATTCCAGGCCCTCCAGAATCCTCCTCACAACCCTTTCCATAATCCATCTCATTGCTTCCCTGTATACATCATCACTTGGGGTAGATGAGGCCACTTTTGCACAGAGTAGACATTCACTTTATTTTACTCACTGATCTTTATTTCCACGTCTTTGTGTACACTATTTGCCCAGCTAGAAACAATTCCATCCTCCCTTTATATTTAGCTACAAGATAAATAGTAAAATTGGAATTTTGCCTTATAAGTAATGAAATTGTATGAGTGCTTGCCGAAGCGCTTTATTATCCATGCTTGCCAGGTTCAATTCCGGTGAAGTGCATGTGCCTTGGTTGGGGGCACATCCCCGGTGAGGGAGTGTGCAAGAGGCATCTGATCGATGTTTCTCTCTCATCAATGTTTCTGATTCTCTATCCCTCTCCCTTTCTCTCTGTAAAAAAATCGATAGAATATATTGTTTAAAAAAGAATCAGGAATGTTTTCTGCTCAAAAGGAAACTAAAGGGTGCAGGTGTGAAGAGAGAACTTTCAGGGATAGCACTAAAATTCAACCCTAGTTAATGTAGAGAGAAGAAAATCCATTTGGATGCAATGCTTTCCCTGTAACATAAGCCCATTGGCCCAAACTTTCTTCAGGATAAGAGTCCTTCCAAGTCACTAAAATAGCAGTGATAACCTCAAGAGTCTTCAATTCTCCCAACTAATGAGCGTCAGTCTCACTGCTTGCTGGTCACTTGTCAGGACTCCCTGTCTCTCATTCCCACAGGACTCTGCTCCTTCCACTAAGGCAGAGGTAAAAGGGTTAGAAGAGGTTGAGAGGGAATGGTTCATCCTCCTTCAATTCTAGCCACAGTGGAATAAGGTAAATTGGTCTGCACTTGATTTTTTATTTAACTTGTTTGTGCAGTAAAATGCTTTAGATGCAGATGAACTTTCCCCCCGCTCAATACTGATGAATTGATTCACCAATCTTGATGTTGAAGCTTGCAAGGCCTTTGATAACTAGATTGAAAGGCTTTCTTTGCTTCATACCTGCTTCCGTAAGCAATAACTCAAGGAGGATGGAGAATCCTCAGCATTTCTTCTCCAGAGATGAAAAAATCTGGGGTGGGGTCAGGAGGAACAAGTGTCAGCCTCCTCCTCTAGAGCTGCACTCATTTCACTGGGTGATTATAAAGGTTACGGGAACCTATTGCAGGGACAGTGCAAGGGACCACTGTGTGCTGAGCATGCTATGGACTGGGGACTGTTTGTAAAAGCATACAATATCTTAATTATACATCAAGAAACTCTTATGAGATATTTATTGCAACTCAAACTCTAGGGATATGAAAACTGATATACGAGAGATTAACTGGCCTAAGATAGCACAGTTAAGAAATAATGGAGCTAGAATTCTAACACAGGTTTCTTTAACCCTAATACCATGTTCTTACCATATTACCTTTCACCTTAAAACACAGAGCCCAAGTCCATTCCTTTCCTAAAAATTGAAATCCAATAGTTGTTCAATCAGGGGGTTAAAACTGAGGACAATGTCAAAACAAAACTGACAGGATGAATGCTCAACAACCATCATGATAATATCATATGGGAGGTCAGTGTGGCATTGCGGTGATCAAAAGATAAGAATCCACAATGGGTGATAAATAGAACAAAAACTTTAATAACAACAACATCTATAATGCAGCCTATTCTTTCTAATCATTGCTGTTGAGCATACTCCAGGCATTGGCAATAGAGTAGTGAATGAGTTAAACTATATTACAGCTCTAACGGGGTGGGGCAGACACATAATACACAAGAACTCAAATACATAACATAATGTCAGGCAGTAATTCAGGCTGTGAGGAAAATAAAACAGGGTAATGTGATTTTGAGTTGCTTAGCAGCGAGAGCAGCATTGAATGATGTGGTCAGAGAAAAGCACCTGAACAATTGATATTTGAGTTAAGATTTAAATAAGAAAAAGGAGCCAGCATAAGATTGAATGTCACATGGGAAAAGTCATGAGAAAAGACCTTGGGCCAAAAATGCCTCTTGTAACGATGCCTTAAACCCTATTATTGTTTATTAACCAGGTAGGGCTGACAGGAAAATGCAATTTTCTGATCTCCTACTGTAGGAGGCACAGCTGACTGATATCCCCAGATACTGTCCTCATGTATCAACCATGTTTTTCATGGGCTGATCCCAGCCAATGTCTGAGCACAGTATGGTTGTTAAAGAAGGACCACTCTAGTGAGACCAGGAAATAATCCAATGGATGCCTTTGACCCAAGGTCTTCCTGTTGGCCTGGATGAATCTCACCTGGACCTCTGCTGCCATCTAGGACTTCCCCTACTCCAATATTCCTTCCATCTCTCTCCCTTCACTGGTGTCAGATCTGTATCACAGTGAGAAGGCTCTGTCTTTCCCCCCATAAGTCTCTATATCTTACCCCTTCTAGGCTCCTTCTTCTCAGTGGATCCAAACAAACACAGCTATGAGCAGGAGATACTCAGTAGAGATCCTGCCTTGGGAGGACAAAACTGGAAAAAGACAAGCTTTACAGACTGCAGTGTCCAAAAGTTGGAGCCAGAGTGATATGTACAAATGAATAGTAATATGCATTTAGATGAAAAGAATAAAAGTACCAGGGGGAAAGAATGATTGTGAAACCAAGAGCAAAGGAAGTAAAATTTACAATTAGGCCACCCATAATCAGGAACTAAACAGAGTTCAGGGACTCAAAATAGAGTCTTAAGCTCAGAATTCATGGACAACTCGGGGTGCTGCAAATTGACTTTATTAAGGTCAGCTTCCCTAAATAATTGAAAGTGTCACTCTGAATAAGTTGCTTAAACATATATTAGAATAAAATTCTGCCTAATGTTTATTTTA
>NW_006297145.1:3193445-3200695 GCF_000327345.1 Myotis davidii | reverse complement strand
CCCCTTTTGACCTACATTCTCTTATTTTGCAACCAGTGAACTCAGTTAAAATCCTACATCTCCTTTAGTCCTTCTTCAGTTGGCATATGGGGTTTAGGCAACTGCAATAGTTGGCTGATAGAGTGATGCTCCATGTAGGAGACAATCTAAAAGATACCCTAGGTACTCATAGGTTGAACAATTCCCAATCTGGACAACTATTGGAATTTAAAGGTAGTGGTTGCATGGCAATATAGTCTCCAAGGTTAAAAGAAAGTCAAGATTGCACTGACAAACTTTCTTCTTTAATATCACCGGGTAATCTGCCTTCTGGCTTTCTTAAGACCTGGGTTATTTTGGCAATGGTGGTAAGGGAAGGGGCAGAGAAAGGGGACTGTTTTATTATGTAAATCAGAGAAGTTTTATTATGTATATAAGTGGTAGTCAAAATGCATGTCCTGCAGAGTCTTGCCTCATAATGTCATGGTCTTAATGGCATGAATAATATGACCTAATATTCTGACAACCAGAGTAGTTTTGTCTTTTCTGTATGATCTTTAAGGGACCCCAAGTACAAGAGGGTGGGGGTGGATTTGGGTACCAGTAATGTACATGACAATGGGAAAGGGGGAAAAAAACTGAGGACAACAAAATCTCACCAGGCAGGTAGGTAAAGTATTCTATGAAGAGCATGTTGGGAAGACACAGGTAGATAATTGAATTCAGGGCTCTGTTAAGAAGTAATGTACAGAGATCCATGTAGGCAGTTCACACCATGGATGAGATCCCACGTCTTTAGAAATACATGTAATCACTAAGCTGCAGAGTCAAGAATGAGGTCCCTACCTTCAAACATGTGTTCTTTGGATGTTCTAGTATATGATACACCATAGAGAAGTTGTGAGTACAATGACAATGTTAAACAAATGAGAAGGATTATGTGCTAATGATTAAAAATGAAAATGGAAAACAAATATAAGAGACTGAAAGAGCAAGAAGGGAGTAAAATGAATAGAAATGGCAGGCACACATGAAATTTACCAGATAGTCACTAACTGAGAAGCATATATATCGAAAGAGTCTCTCAAAATGCCAAGTAAAGAATAAGGCAACCAGTCTCCAATAACAAGACATCGATTATGCAATATCTCTCAAGTGCATGCAGAGTTCTTAACGATGAGGAACATCCCGATGATAATGGACGCTGGTGGAACATAGATGGAATAAATAAGGGTATTATATTCTTGGACTGCTAACTCTTGTGACATAAAAACCAAGATGGGGGTATGTGCCACACTAACAGAATAATAAAGAACTTTTCATAGAAAAAAATCAAGAGTGATTGGAACTTACAATGTTGATAAGAGAAAGGTGTTAATAATATTTAGAAGGCAAGGCTAGAAAGCCCTCTCACCCCATGTTATATCTTCCAGAGAGTTATTTCACTTTTGTTTATGTTATTCCCTTTCCCACTGGAAACCATTTGTTGGGAGTATCTTTCTTGATGATTATAATTATATAATTCTGTTCTAGAAGCTTTTTTTTACCTCTTGCTCATAGAACACTGAAGAGCATGAGAATTTCCCCTCAATCCCATATGACTACGTTTTTCTGGTGATTTCCTTCAGGTTTTGTTCTTGTCTGTTAGATCTCAGAGACTCTCCCTTAAGCAATGGCCTCTCTTAACCACTCCAACCTTCCTTCATGATTTAAGGTGGGAACTTTGTTTTCCTGTAAAAATGGTACCCAACAGCACACGGATATATTGAAAGCCCATTCCAGGTAAATTGCCAGACTTGATTTCTCATACCCTTTGGCTACAGCCGCAAAGACAGTGTCATGAAGAAGATGCAGGCCTGATGGAGGGCGGAACTGAGAGGCTTGTGCAATGCTGACCTCTCTATCAGTAAGAGGGAAGCTGTGCAGTAAAACAGCAGCCTAGCAGAAACAACGATTGGCCACTTACTAAAGCATTTGAGTACTTAGTCTCATGAGATTGTAAGAAAGTTCTACAGGGCAGTAAACAGTTCTCCTCCAACAGCAAAACACTGCCAAAGGGTGACCAAGTGAATGGTGCAATGACTGGATGCTTTTACAGACTCTGTGAGGCATTGTTATATCATGGAAGTGATGATGTTGTAATTGTTACTGACTTGTTTAGTATTGTTTTGAGTCCTTTTGTGCCTTTGAGTGGGACAACAAATATTCCGGTGTCTGAATGTGTGCAGTCATCCACAAATGTTTCTCATCATTGCTGCATAAATTTGACCAGAGATATCTGTTCACTGTGACTGTCATTCATCTAAGCTGGAGGGTGCATGCATGGGTGAGTGCCTGTGGATGACATTGTTTTCTTTTTACCAGAAAAACTTAAAGACCAGAAAGCTGAGTTTATTACCATGTATTATTGACTAGAGACTTTGCGGGTTAAAGGGTGCAATAAACTGTTTACATAAATGAAGAATTGAAAAGAATTTTGATAATTGGCTCTGAATAGGCCTAAGTGGCAGAGTCTATATCATGACAATGTGGGGAGCTGGCATGTGTGCTTGCCCTCGACTAAACATGGCTAAGAGAGCTTTCAGTCACTCCAATATATCTATGACTTTTCCCCAAACTCATATAACCAGATGGCCATTAAGCTAGATTGTTATATTCCTAGCATCACCATGAGAAACTGCAAATTTTACTCCACCACATTTTTTTTGTTATGAATCCTCACCCAAGGATATTTTTCTATAGTTTTTTAGAGAGAATGGAAGGGAAGAGGAAAGACACAGAGAGAAAAACACTGATGTGAGAGAGACGCATTGATTGATGGCCTCCCACATGAGCCGTGACCAGGGCCAGGGATTGAGCCTGCAACGACAATACATGCCCTTGAGTGGAAATGAACCTGTGACCCTTTTGTCCTACGGGAGACTCTCCATCCACTGAACCAAACCAGCTAGGGTTACGCCACCACATTTTTGAAGTATGTCCTCCCCTCAGTCTTGTTTCTAGACAAATGAATGTTTCCTTTTAGTCAGACTGCCCTTGTCACACTGATAATAATAGCATTTTCCATATACACGAGGCATCATGCTAAGATATTACATAAATGAACTCTAATTCTCAAAACGGCCACATGGGATGGATTTATTATCACAATTTTCTAAGTAGAGAACTGAGACACAGAGAGGTTATGTAATATGCCAAAGTTCCCGGGGATGGTACGTAGCAAAACTTGGATTTGAATTCAAAACTCTGTAGTCTGATGCCTACACTTTTTTATTTTTACTATCTCTTAAATCTCTTCTCCTTTCAATTTTATTTTCAAGGGAGCATTTCCCTTAGGAGTTCAGGGGAAATAACCATTTTCCAGGTCATGGGGCTGGGGTGACTGAGTAAGGGCCCTGCTCTAGAAGAGACTGGGAATTGGGCAGTTTATTGCATTTCCTTGTACGTCTGAGGCCTGGTTATTGGAATCAGTATACAGTTGAGGGTCAGTCAGTTGCAAGAAAGAATTCTAGATGGAGTAACTCATTGTACTTATTCAGAGAAACATTAGCACAGCCGACACAGCTGTTTACCGTGGCAGGGATATGGTGTTAGGATAGCAGTAGGGTGAACTGGTGTCTGTGTTTGACACCAGTGAGAAAATGCCAGACAAGCATGTTCAGCAATTTGTTGAAAACATTTTGCACACTTCCCGGAAAAGAAAATGGTGATAAAGAGACCTATTTGGCGTTTTTTGGATTTTTTTTGTTTTGTTTTGTTTGTCTTTTGGGAGAAGAAAGAATAAATGGGAGAAGATGGAGATATTGAGAAAAAGGGATTCCCACAGAAGCACCCAGACCACTGAGTCACTGCAGGGATGGGAGAGCCCAAACCGGTCTCCCAGGGAAGATTCTGGAGCTCTTCCAACTGCATTCCTTTCTCCAGCCATCAAGTGACGGAAATTTGTTGAACATGACACCTGGCTGCTCTGCATTATGGATCTGAATGGGGAGACAAAGGAGAGAGCTAATTGTTTTCCATGCATTCAAGTTTAATTTGGTGCACTTTTAATTAGGGCTCTGATGTGACTGGGAATCCGTTACTTTTGCACAGGCAGCTCCTGACAGCAGGTGACTGTGCGGAGAGAAGGGATGATTACGGAAGCCACTCAGGTCACATTGGCTTCAATGCAGCAATTACAGAAGATGTACTGCAGAATGTTAGCCCTGATGTCAACGGTGACCACCCAAGATCAAAATCACTCGGCAGGACAGAATCCCTTTGCAATGTGTGAAAGGCAGCTAAGTTCAGAACCGGGAGAACAGGGTCACGAGTAAAATCATCCCAAAGGAAGAAAAGAACAAACATTAATTGAACAACTTTTATCTGTTAAAGGAGCAGGGAGCCATAGACTCAAAGCTTTTTCCTTTAACCCTCATTATTATTCTCCACCCCGGTCCCTAACACATTCTTTCCTTTCTGGCTTCTACAGTTAACAGAAAGACGCATTTTCTCATGCAGAAAAAAAATGCAAGTGTGACTTTGCTGTGTAAGTTGTCAATGTTATTTATTTGTAGACCTTAATTATTTTTGTAATAATTAAATTTAGTTTTTGCACTTAATTTTGGATTCAATTGATCAGCAGCACTGGTAAATAAGGCTCTTCTCTGGGAGCGAACAACCAATGATAGTGGTATATGAATTAATGGATTTATGAATTTATATTAATGAACCCCTGTAGGCAGAAACTTATCAAAGTCCTTTTCCCCAAAGTTGAATGGTTTCCCCCAATGTGAGCTACTATGTATTAGCATAAAACAAATCAAATAATATAGAAAAAGTGTAAATGTAAGTTGCCATACTAACTCTCAAAGAGCCTACTAAAACAGTATCCATAGGTGAAATTGGGTAAATATTATAAGATTGTGTAAAAAAAAAAAGAGCTCTGGCTGGTTTGGCTTAGTAGATAGAGTGTTGGCCTGTGGACTGTAGGGTCCCAGGTTCAACTCTAGTCAAGGGCACATGCCCAGGTTGCTGGCTCAATCCCCAATAGGGAGCATGCAGGAGGCAGCTAATTAATGATTCTCATCATTGATGTTTCCTTTCTCTCCCTTCCTCTCTGAAATCAATAAAAATATATATATTTTTAAAAATCAGATTGTGCTTATTCATTAAGAGGGAAAAAAAACAGTAGTCACCATACTAGCATGTGCAGGATCTCTGGTAGTACCAAGTTTGATGCATCAATCAAGTAGAAAGGTTTAGCTTTCAGTTAGAACACTCTGATTGGCACACCTGTATCCATATATCTTTTACATGTCTTGAGTGTATTTTTACAAAGAAGAAGACTATAGCCCAAATGATTTCTCTCTTTCTCTCAAGTACACCAGGGAGTCCTGCTAAACTCCTCCATCATTATGCCTGCACTACTTTCACAGCTCCTTAGCCAGGATTATAGGTTTTTATTATTTTTCTTAATTATTTATAATTAGGTTTTATTAACTCATTTTGTATCCTTGGTCCACTTTAAGCTAATCTCCTTAGAGAAGACCACATATTATAATTAAGTGGTTTTTATTGTAAAACAAAACTGATATAAGAACCACCAAATAAATATAGAGGTTAATGGACTTTATAAGGCAAAATACTTGAAACCATTACCAAGGACCAAAACAGAACTCTGCCATCACCTCAGCGGTCCCTCTATGCATCTGGCTCTTACAATTCAAACACCCCCCTTAACCAACAACAACCATTATTCTGACTTTCATAGAAACCCCTTCCTTATGTGTGGTTTTATGTTTGTTTGTTTCATTTTGTCACCAGGTTTTCCTGATTAGTCTTGCCTATATCTTAATGCATGCTTATTCAATTTCTTTTAATTTATAACCATGACAGCTACTCCTTTCCTTTCCTTTTCTTACACTATATCTATGGAATAGCCCAAGGAATTTGACTTGTGGAGTTTCCCAGAGTCTGACTTTTGTTAATTACACATGCATGGCCCAGGTCAACACAGTCCTTCTTCACATTGGCAGCTGGATCTGAGCCCTGATTAATAATGATGGTCAACCCCTTTGGCAAGACTAGAGGGGGTGCCGTGCCCTTTCATCAGGAGACACATGTCTGCTTGTCTCTCTTTCTGAGAAGTTCTCAGTTGTTACAGCTCGGTGCCTGGGTTTATTAATGTATTGAGTTGCCAAATGTTGATGTCCAAATTATATTATTTCATCTTTACTTAATAGCTGGTGTACTTCTATAAAGAAATGCTTCCCATCATGCACTGTGTAGTTAGCCAGTGGCACACTTTATAAGCAAACTGTAGAGAAAGGCAGGACAAACATTTGAATTTTTCCTCCTAACTACCATTTATTCTTAAGATAACGAATTGGTTCCCTATCATCCTCCAAATGTGACCAAATAGTTTTTGTTGTTGTCTTGTTATGTTTTTTTTAAATATATCTTTACTGATACCAGAAAGGAAGGGAGAGGGAGAGCAAGAAACATAAATGATGAGAATCATTGATCAGCTGCCTCCTCCACACCCCCTACTGGGAATTAAGCCTGCATGTGCCCTGACCAGGAATCGAACCATGACCTCCTGGTTCATAGGTTGACACTCAACCACTGAGCCATGCCGGCCAGGCCTTGTTGTTTTTTATATATCACCATGAACTCAGGGATTTAAGCATATTTGATAGATTTCAATCAATTACAATTATTATTCATTCTGAAGCTCAACTGTCTCATCTTTGGCAGTGAGAGCCTCCTTATAATGACTCTTAAGCCTCTTTGACATGATTGAAGTGGTGTTGGATTGCTTCCCTGCATCTGAATTGAGATTCCCTGTATCTCATCTTGAACATTTCCTGCCCTAGACCAGGTAGCCATTTCTTTAAGAAGGCTTGTTACCTATTTTCTTTGTGTGAAAAAAATGGTATTTCAAGACGACTCTGTGCCCATTACTACTGGTCTGTAGTAATAATGTTAATGTCTCTTCTTTAGACAGAACTTGAAGAAAAATAGATATAGGTATAGGTATAGATAAAGATATTGAGAGATAGAAATATAGTTATAGGGGAAACATATCATACTGATACTTCTAATTAAAATTCAGAACTATAGGGTTTTTTTGTTTGTTTGCTTGCTTCTTTCAAATGCTTAATTTCTTCTATATAACATCTGTATCACTCCTCTTACACAGCAAAAATAGTAGTCCTTGAGGATACATGAAATAGTATAAATAAAATAGCTTATATTTTCATTTACTTTATCCTGCATTATCTATGTAA
>NW_006297145.1:3174819-3193003 GCF_000327345.1 Myotis davidii | reverse complement strand
AGGCTTGTTACCTATTTTCTTTGTGTGAAAAAAATGGTATTTCAAGACGACTCTGTGCCCATTACTACTGGTCTGTAGTAATAATGTTAATGTCTCTTCTTTAGACAGAACTTGAAGAAAAATAGATATAGGTATAGGTATAGATAAAGATATTGAGAGATAGAAATATAGTTATAGGGGAAACATATCATACTGATACTTCTAATTAAAATTCAGAACTATAGGGTTTTTTTTGTTTGTTTGCTTGCTTCTTTCAAATGCTTAATTTCTTCTATATAACATCTGTATCACTCCTCTTACACAGCAAAAATAGTAGTCCTTGAGGATACATGAAATAGTATAAATAAAATAGCTTATATTTTCATTTACTTTATCCCGCATTATCTATGTAATAACCACCACCAAGAGCAGTAAAAAAATATTGTGTTTATTCCCTTATTTACCCCTCCAATTTTTATCACTGTACTCTCACTGTCTGGGCATACTATATTCCATTGTTCTCAACCTCATATAATTTTAAGTCTACAAGTAACTATATATTTTATGCTCTACACTAGTCTTTACGTTAATGTGTTTTCAGCTATTTTGGTCGTTGGAAGTTCATTCTCCAGCAGATTCCTTAAGAAGCGCTCATCAGAACATTTCCTTGGTTCTGGCATGTAACAGTTTGCACTCTTTCTATGTGAAAGTCAATTTTGCTGGATAGCAATTCTTAGCTCACTTTTTCTATCTTTGAATATTAAATACACTACTTAATTTTCTTCTCAGATAAAGCATTGCTGTTGAATATGAAAAGGTGACTTTTCTTTCTATTAACTGTCACGATATCTGTCTAGATTTTCATAGGATTTCTCTTATTTAAAGTCCAGTAATTTTCCAATAATATGTCTTGCCATGGTCTTCCTGGGTCAATATTCTCAAGTATGTAATATGGTTTTTCAATATATAGTTTTAAGTCTTTTCATTTCAAGAATGTTTTCTTGAATTACAACTTTCATTACTTATTCTGTTCGTGTGGGTTTTTCTCTTTACTGACTTTGTTATTGTGTAATAAATCTTTGCTTATCTTCAATGTCTCTCGCATTTTCTCAAATTCTTTCTATTTTTTTCTTCATATCTCTCTTTTTCCTCCTTCATCTATTTCTCCAAGAGCATTGTCTGTCATGTGTATTAATTTTTATGTTTTTCTGGTGAAGACTTCAATATATCAGAGGGAAGCAGCAGAGAAACAAGACCTCAACTAGTCAACAGATATTCATTAGAAAATTGCAGATCAGTTTGAGAACAACAGCTGAAGCGATTTTGCTTTTCTTCTTTCAACCTTAATACTTTTATGTTGCTTATTTTAATGTGAAATTAGTTTCCGAAACTTTTAAGTGAAGTTTGATTTACAGTAGCTTTTGTAATTTTCACAAGCTCTTTCAGCTATTGTTGTTATGTAATGTTAAAACATGTGGAGGTGCCCTAACCAGTTTGGCTCAGTGGATAGAGAGTCAGCCTGCAGACTCAAGGGTCCCAGGTTCAATTCCGGTCAAGGGGATGTACCTTGGTTGCGGGCACATGGTTGCGGGCACATCCCCAGTAGGGAGTGTGCAGGAGGCAGCTGATTGATGTTTATCTCTCATTGATGTTTCTAACTCTCTATCCCTCTCCCCTCCCCTCTGTAAAAAAATCAATAAAATATATTTAAAAACAAAACAAAAACATGTGGAGGCTACTCTCTGAGATCCCCTGGCTTTGTTCTCCTTTTCAACTTCTATCTGAAAATTATACACTGATAGTCACAGTGCAGCACCATTTTTAATCCTTTCCCAGAAATTTATCCAAAGCGTGGGCAGGTAATGCTAGTGAGCAGTGCAATATGGATTATCTGCTCAAATCTGCTCATCTGTGTCATAGACCGCTTGGGGTCTTCATCTGGCCAAAATCACTTCAGCGTTCGCAAATCGATCTGTTTCTAATGAAGATCTGTTGACTAGTTGAGGTTTTGATTCTCTGTTGCTTCCTTCTGATTTCTGCCACACAAATGTTGATATTTTGCTGATTCTATGGATACTGGTAATTTGCTTAGAGTGAGGTGTTCCAGGGAATATCTTGTTCCCTAGCTTTGTTGTATATATAATCCAGTGGTTTATTTTTTTTTCTTTTTATCTTGCTATTTAGTTTCTCTGTTTTAGCAGGTGATTAAGAGAGAATAAAAGAATATGCCATCACCGCTATCTCCCTAGGATCTTCCAAAGTAATATTTTAAATGCAAATGAACTGCATCACTTTCTTATCTAACCCCCTCCAACGATTTAATTCATTTATAATCAAACTGCGATGAATTAACCTAGCTTACAAAGTCCTTCTTTATGTATCCACTGTTATTCCTTCAACCTTCACTGTGTCACTCTTCTTCCTCAGTAGGTTCCAGGACATTCTCTAGACTCTGCATTTCCGCATGTGTCCTTCTTTATGATTTTCACATCTGTCTCTCTCATGTTATTAAAGTTTCAGCTGAAATTTCCAAGAGGCCTTCTCAATCCTTACAACCTAAAGAAGACACTACCAAGTTCCTGTCGGTTATATTAGCTATATTAATTATTTACTTACGACTAACTAATATTGTTGTCTTGGGTATTATTTATGTGTTCATCCAGGAGTCTGCGAACTATAGCCTGAATACAAAATCTGGCCAGCTACCTGTTTTTGTACACCAAGTTTTTTTTGGAATCCAGCCATTTATTGAAATACTATCTATGACTGCTTTTCTCTATAATGATAGAGTAGTGACACAAGAGATCATAGGGTCCAAAAGCATAAAATATTTAGTGTCTGTCTGCCATTTACAAAAACCTGTTTTCCAACCTTTTTTTACTTGATTGTTTGTCTCCTGCTAAACTGTAAGTTCCATGGTATTTCCACCATTTTTCCATCCTTGTCAAGATTAATAGCTAGCATATGCTAAATAATATCTAAATATTTATAAATAAATAACACTTAATCTTGAATTGTCAACTTTATTTTCAGGCTATCAGGTAGTCATGATGTATTTAAAATAGATTATTAGAACCTTACAGTTCATTGTATTCAATTTATCACCTGAATAGGAAGAGACAAAATTGAAACTGGGCTCCCAACGGCAATGATTCTAAGAAAGAACTTTGGGGAACTTTTATTTTTACAATTATTAAATATGTAAATATGTAATTGCTCAAGAGAACAACAGCTCTGAAGACAATATGACTACATTTAAATCTCAGTTCTAGTATGGCCAGCGTGGCTCAGTGGATGAGCATTAACCTATGAACCAAGAGGTCACGGTTCGATTCCCATGTGCCAGAGTGTAGGTTTGATCCCCTGCGTGGGCATGCAGGAGGCAGCCAATCAATGATTCTCTCTCATCACTGATATTTATGTCTCTCTCTACCTCTTCCTTCCTCTCTGAAATCAATAAAAAATATATTTTAAAAACACACATAAAGAAAACAAATAAAAAGAACTCAGCTCTACCATAACTGATTATGCAGCCTCATGATAGTTACTTTATTTATCTGTCTCTATTTATTAACCTGTCAAATAATGTTAATGGAGTATCTATACTAGAAGATTATAAGGAGTTAAAATTACCATTTGCAACAGCATGAATGGACCTGGAGAGCATTGTGCTAAGTAAAATAAGCCATTAGGAGAAAGATAAGTATCACATGATGTCACTCATTTGTGGAATATAATGAACAACATGAACCGATGAACTAAAATAGATCCAGAAACATAGAAGCATCTAAAAGACTGCTGACCCTAGGAGGAAAGGCAGGGGAGGGTTGGAGGGTGGGGATATGGGGGTAAGAGATCAACCAAAGGACTTATATGCATGAAGGTAAGCATAACCAAAGGACTCAGACAGTAGAGTGGGGGGTGGGGACATGTGCTGGGAGGGTTTGGGGACCATCTGGGGAGAGGTCAATGGGGGGAAAAGGAGACACATGTAATACTTTCAACAATAAAGAATTTAAATTTGGAAAAAAATATGAAGAGTGTCCAGCCCATAGTAAGGGCTCCACATATATTACATGATGATGAAGAGGACAATGGTGATGATGATGATATTGGTGATTATGGTGATTGCACTAAAGTGAAAAAGAAGGAGGAAGAGGAAAGGGAAAAAGAGAGAAGAGGAGAAAGATGAAATGATAATGTTGTTAAAAATGAACTACTTACTGAGCTTATAGCCTTAATTCTAGACCTATACATCTCTTTCCTTCCAAGTTAAATTGGGTCCCTGTACCCAATTTCACCATGGGGATGTGATGCCTTCCCTCACATCAACAAGCAGTTCTAGGAGACTAGCATAGTGTCTGAGAATTCAACTCAATTCTGACACTATCTACCCAGAGACACCACCAGATTCCATAGATTAAAGCCTCAATCCTACAAGACTGGCCCCAACACAAACACACACACCCACGGACACTTCAGATGTTAGATGCAAGTCCAGGTTTGCTTCTGAATAACTGGCTATAAATCACAGGTTCCCACAACCCCTTCATTGATTTTTTTTTTTACTTTGCTAGAATGGCTCACATAGTAAGTAGCATGACCACTGGTAACATGATCACTGGTTTATTGTAAGAGGATATAACACAGGAGTAGCCAGATGGAAGAGATGGGTAGGGAGATGCATGAGGGAAAGGGCTCGAAGCTTCCATGCCCTCTTCAGGTGAGTCACTCTCTCCACCTCTCCATGTGTTCACCAACCTGAAAATTCTCCAAATCCTATTCTCTTTTTTAAAAATGAAGGCTTCATTACAGTCATGACTAATTTAGTTATTGGCGGTTGTCCATTGATTCAACCTCCAGCTCTTCTTCCTCTCAAAGGTGAGTGTGGGGAATGGGACTGAAAGTTCTAGCCCTCTAATCACATGGTTGGCTCCATTGGCAACCAGCCTCTACCCTTAGGTGCTTTCCAAAAGTCACCTAACATAACATGATAGTGTTTTCACTCTCAACACTTAGGACATTCCATGAGTTCTGGGAGTTGGGAGCCAGGAATTGTGGATGAAGACCAAATATATATGAAAAATATTTATTTTAGGCCATCTGAATGACAAAATATATATTTCTTATAAAACACAATATTGCACACATCTAAATGTATCCCTGAAGATCTATCCATTTCCTATTTAAAATGTGTCGTGCATAGATTTTTACCTGCAGGGGTTTTGCTTCTTAAACACGTCTTAAATATGCCCAGTTTCATATTTTGCCATTTTCAAATATTGCTCTGGTTTCCAAAACCATCCTTGTCTCATTCTCATTTAGTCTCCAGACCATAATCAGCTGTCAGGAGAAATCGATTGGAGAGACTGATTTCCACTGAAGTGTTCACAATGAAACCTGTTTAATTGCTGTTAATTCTCTGCTCAGTTATAAGCTCTTGTAAGTTTGGATTCTGTAACTTCAAGCTTGTTGGCATAGGAAAGGTGCCAACCTAGCTGCATGAAACATCAATTTGGTTTCTTTGTAATAAAAGAATATTGATTGCTTAGAACCGGAAATAGCTGTAGTTTCCCTACTCTCAGGTCTCCCAGCTCTCACCTTGCACCCAATAAAGTGAGGAAGTTCATTGGTAGCAATAGCAGAGTGGTAGTAGTGCTAATAGCAGCAGTGGCAGTAGTAGTAGTAGTGCTAGCAGTAGGAATATTTACTAACTTCTTAGATGTCAGGAAGCGTGCTAAGCACATTACACCATGATTGAATTACCCGTCACAACAATTCTACCAGAGCGCAATTTACTAACACTATTTTACCGATAGGGACATGGGAGCTAATGACTTGCCCTAGGTCATTTTGCTATTAAATCACTGGGTCTTCTCCCATATTAAATGTTGTCATCATATGATGCTTTTTTCCTAATCACAATGCAATATGTTCTCAGAAGTCTATGCATAGAGACTGTCAGAACTAATCTGAGGAGTAGACAACTCATCCCATTTTATAGGTGGGAAAATTCAGATCCAACAAGGATGAATGTTTTTACCACTGACCTCAGTGCTTGTTTTATGCTACCCCACAATATACCCACACTATTCATCCAAATGCCATCATAAACTGTTATCCCCACATGCACACCCAAATCACAGACCAATCGGTTAAACAGTATGCTGGCAAATATTTAACAACTGGCTCTCTGGGTTGAAGGTAGGGTGGAGTGAGTCCTGATTTCTCACACCTGTAAATGTCCATATTACACATAATCCCACCATAGCTGATTTCAAGCTACTTATGTGACAAATAGAGTTCGGAATGCAGAGTTGGGAAGAGATGTTAACAATAGGGTTGTACAAGTTGGTATAAGCAACATGAGTTGTCCTCCTGGCCCACATGTACTCTATTTTCCAATGTATACCTATATTCTTAGAATATAAGTATCTTCTAATGTAGGTTAAACTTAGAAAATAGCCCAAGCCCACACTGAGATGATGGCATCACTGTGAAATATATAAAGATGCTGTATGAAAACTTGTACTTACATTTGCTATGAGCTGCAAGTGTGTGATCCCCTAAAATTCACGTATTGAAGTCCTAACCCATAGTGTGGCTATATTTGGAGATAGGGCCTCCAAGGAATTCATTAAGTTTAAATGAGGTCATAAAGATGGAACCCTGGTCCAACAGGATTAGTGCCCTGATAAGGTACACCAGAGAGAGCTCTCTCCTATGTGTATGCAACAAGGATGCCAAGTGAGAACATAGCCAGGAAAAGAGCTTTTGCCAGAAACAGAATTTAGCAGCATCTTGATCATAGACTTCAGAACTGTGAGAAAATAAATGTCTGCTGTGTAAGCCGCCCAGTCTGTGGTATTTTGTCATGGCAGCGCTAGCAGACAAATGCAACATCTGACAATATCACTATGTGATGTTACACAAGTCTTTTGCTTCTTCTGAGACACATGTCAAAGAAAGAAGTGAGCTAAAATATTAGGATGCCTTCTAATTTCCATGATCTTGCCTTTTCTAGTGATGGTCTTTTTTGAGAATACTGAGCATCTAACCCAAATACTCTAAGCTCTTGAGTCCTAATAATGACACACAAGAGTAATCATATTTAATTTATGGTACATAGTGAAACATTTATAATAGAAAAATTAAGTTCCTTGGGGGATCATAACCCTTGATCTCTGATAAGGAGACTGGAGTTATGATTTCCCATCACTGGTGCGGACCTGTATCAGGGCAGGTGCACTGAAATGACCTGGGATAATTTATTGAAATGTAGATTCTGTGGTGAATTACACCACTATAAACCTAGAAAATTTATAAGGCCATTTTTCATTATGAGCAGGAAACAGTTATGCAGTAGCAGTAAGCATAAAATTGGGGAGCAGTAAGTAGAAGTTGATATTGGACTACAAGTTAGGAGAGCTATGTTAGTTTGAGCTCACAACCAAATAGTCCATGATCTTAGAAAAGACATTTCCTTTCTCTGGGTCTCAATTTCCCCATTTGTAAAATCAATGAGCTGGGGTAGATGATCTTTAATCTACCATTTTCCCCTAAACACTTTAACCTCCTAGTGATTAATACCAGGTTATTAGACTCGTCTTAAATGTCAAGGTGAAAAATAGTTTACCAGGGCATGGATTAGTGGGGGATATTTCAAGCACAACAAATGATAGTGTATTGACAATCATGTCCTCTATATCATCTTAGATCTGGCCCAGGCTTAATATCCACTAACCTTTCTGTTCAAAGGGAGTATGTGGTCTCATGCATTATCACTACTGAGTCCTGTAAGAAGGTACCCTCTTGTTTGCATGAGTAGAAAGTTGATGGAGAAGTAAAAGAAAAAAGAGGTGACTTTCAATGTGTAATCCAGCACCCCAAAGAACTCATCTTATGATGAAAATCATAAAAACAATTATAGGTATTTTTTGTGTTATATATGTTTCTCAGGGGTTTCCAAAATATTACATAAAGTCTTTTTGTTATCTGGACACAGTACAATGACTGGCACACAGGAAATAGTCAGTGAATTTTTATAAATGCCAGGCATAAATCTTTTTTAGTTGTTAATTTTCTTATTCTAAAGAGCTATATGTAACCTGGAATCATAAGAAGAGGCATGGGTAGAAGAGAAGTATCCATAGAGCCTTAACCAGTTTGGCTCAGTGGATAGAGCATTGGCCTGTGGACTGAAGGGTCCCAGGTTCAACTCCGGTCAAGGGCATGTACCTTGGTTGCGGGCACATCCCCAGTAGCGGGTGTGCAGGAGGCAGCTGATCAATGCTTCTCTCTCATCAATGTTTCTAACTCTCTAGCCCTCTCTCTTCCTCTCTGTGAAAAATCAATAAAATATATTTAAAAAAGAAGTATCCACAGAATCTCTCACGTTTGTTGCTGTAAAACTCAAATAAGGAGATAATGTTTTGCAAACTATATAATCCTGGGTGAATAAGCCTTATGTGATGTGGTTATGTATGTTTTCCTCTGAGAACATTCTCATTTCCTTCTTTATCTTACTTTACCATCCTTCCTTGACAATTCTAAAATATCTAAAGTAGTTTCAAACATGGATTGCAATGCGGAGCAACTGAATATTAGAAGCTCACCAGCCCCCAAAATAAAAATTAAACAAATTTCTATGGAGGTGCAGTGGGTTAGAACAGCCTAGCTGTAAAGATGTAAATCTAAGTATGAAATCCATCCAAACAATGTCAGGAGGGGAATCAAAGTACCATAAGCAGAGAGAATGAGGACTTTACCTCAAATGGTCTTTATTTGCAGGGTTGACAGGTGATATGCATTTGAGTGCTTGCGTGTATGTGTGTGTGTGTGTGTGTGTGTGTGTGTGTGTGTGTGTGTTTAAATTTTCCAGCTGCATACATTGTTTTTCTAGGTCATTGAAATAAAGATGATTTTTTACAGAGAAAGAAAATTCACTTCTGAGAAATTAATTCAGAATTAGAATTTCTGTCTTTATAATTGCCTCCCAGGCATTGAAACTGGTTGCATTTATAGAACACTATAACCACTGAGTATGTGTATAAATCAGTGAAAAATAAAGTTTGACAATGTTGTGTGAAAAGCATGACTTGTGTTTGTGTGGTAAAATTTTTATCACAGAAGTCATCTTAGATCATTAATTCATACACTAAATTAATAAAAGTACTAGGGTAAACAATTTCCCTCAAATTCACTTGCAAAGAGATAAGGGACACCACAAGCTATTTAAGTCTCTTTACTCCTACTAAGTGCTGTGACCAGTGTGATTTCCACAGGTTTCATTGGCTTCCTTGAAATCATCTACCCAGTGTGGATGAGGAGATGAGCAGGAGGCATAAGCCTTGCCATTTCTGTCACGTGACTGTGCTCACCCAGGCAAGACCGAGTCTTGCTTTGTTATTTGGAAATTGAGTAGCTTGGATTAGGTTAGGAGTTACAAATATTGGTATGAGGACTGACTAAATCAAAATCACCTTTGAAGTTAAAACTTGGAATGAACTCAATGTAGATCGCATCCTGGAGCAAAAAAGAACATCAATGGAAAAACTGGTGTACTCAATAAAGTCGATAGTTTAATTGACAGCAATATACCTGTCTTAATTTCTTAGTTTTCTCAAACCGAGCATGGTAATGGAAGATGTTAAAATTAGGGAAAGCTGAGATAAATAATACACAGGAGATTCATAAACTGTCTATACAACAGTTTATATGTCTATAGATCTAAAATTATTTAATAAATACATTTATTTAAAAATATAGACTCCATGTTCCTACATCAAAATGGGCATAAGCCCATTGAAAGAAACATTTATGTAACTAGAATGTGCAGCCAGAGATAAAACTCATAGATCTAGAGGCACCTTCGTACTCTAAAAAATGCTATCATTCCACGAGCCACAGAGATGAGGGTGTCTGGATTACCTATGTCAGTGGGTGTCAACATTGGCTCTGCACTAGAATCATCAGGGCAGAATTTTCAAACTGCAGAATATATTACATCAGAATCCCAGGGAATGAAAACCCAGTCTACATAGGTGCGGTTTTGTTTTTTTATTAAGTATCTATAAGTAACTCTGATGTATAACCAGAATTGAAAATTGCTAAAATGCAAGTCAATTAAAGAGTAAAAAGGAGGCTCAGGAAATCAACCACTACAGTAATTGGAATGTCCATGAGTTTAAATATAATAGCAGCTGCAACAAGAAATTATGAAAAGCGTTGCACATTAATATTTTCTGAATTTCCCAAATTGTCTAGAATTCTGTGCAAACATTTTCATCTAATATCCACATACATGGCTCAAAGGTCGGAATTGCAGCCTCTCTTTCATCACTCCCAACAATATTTCTGTCATGTGTTAGAAGCAGTGGCGGTAAGGAAGTTCGTGGTGAGCTATGCTTCCACCAGCTTCTTCATTGACAAATGTTGACCCTCACTCTTAGCTCCTGCCTCTTCAGGGTCAGGATCCGAAATCCTGAGTAAGTGATCACACTTGCTACAGGAAGTGCTCAATCTTCTTGTCTATAATATAGGTGAAGGAAAGTCATCAAACTCTACTTCCCTTACTTTCATACACTGACCTTTCCCAGGTCTGAAAATGGAATTGCCATTGCTTATGTCTGCCTCTGTCCCTTCAGGGGTGCTGGTGGCCTCATGCATGCTAACTAACAATCCAGCCTTCCCTTTTCAACCGAACCTATTGAAAAAATCCCACCTATTCACAGCATTTTGTTAAAATCCTACTTTGCCTGTAAAATATTTTCTGGCATCACCCCATTTTTACTTTCTCTTATTCAGCATTAGATTTGATAATCTCCAATTAAATAATTAATTCCACTTGGACATATTACTGTTCTCTGTCCTATCGTGTGTGCTACGGGGTTGCAGGATGTGGTGCAAAGAAGGAAATCATTGCAGTCATTTAAAACTGGGAAGAGTATATCTCTACCTGAGCCTTAGGTTTTTCTTCCAATAACTAGGGATATTAACATTTATTTTACAATGATAATGCTTAAATAGTGAAGCATAGTGAAAGTGTCTAGTACTATATTATTGGTAGATACTCAGTGCTTGTCGATTTTCTCTCTATTTCCTTCCCCATTTATATTTCTGCACTCAGGGCTTCATATGTGCTCAACTTATAATAGTACCTAATAACTGCAGAGAACTTTACAGTTCATAAACTCTAAAAGCAATCTGGTGAAATATGTTTCCAAATTCCATTTCATAAATTAAAGAGGGGATGAGATCCTAAAAGGTTAAGTACCTTTTACAAACCACAACATTGACAGGAAAGTCTGCTGACATAACCTGGCCCTGGTTGCTCCAATGCCGGGATGCCCTACATAATACTAAATCAAATATTTTGTAAATTAAGGGAAATTATTCATTCATACAGAAGTAGAGGATCGCCTAAGGATAGAACACAGTAAATGCCACAGACTTAATCTGGGTCCTCTTGGAATTGAGAGATTAGAAACTAGGAAAATTACTAGGCAAGGTTGGAGCACATGGACCTAGCTATGTTGTGTACAAAAAAGGGGCAGTGTTCTATGGAAAATAATCTTATAGGGTGATTTGATCATAAATATTTATATGAGCATATCATGATGGGTAGCCAAACTTCATTTTTAAAAAATATATATTTATTGATTTCAGAGAGGAAGGGAGAAGGAGACAGAAACATCAATGATGACAGAGAATCATTGATCGGCTGCCTCCTGCATGCCTCCCAATGGGGACTGAGCCTGAAACCTGGGCATGTGCCTTTGACCAGAATCGAACCTGGGACCCTTCAGAATGCATGCCAACGCTCTATCTACAGAGCCAAACCAGCCAGGGCCATAGAACTTGTTTAGTAAAAGATTTGTCTTTGTTTTAAGCAAGCCCTCTCCATTGTTTCTGAGCATCTAGGTTAACACAAATTTGAAATAAGAATAACTCCCTCAATTGAGCACATAGTCTTTTTAACCATCCTATAATTCAATCCCCACCTTGCTTTCTCCCACTCTCATATAATCTTCCTTATGTTTTTCCTTAATTCAAAATGCATAAAAGAAGCTGCAAACTGCCATTCTAGGAAGCATTTTTCTCAGTCTCTTGAGATCTCGATGCTGAACACTTTCCTGCTAACTCCAGAACAATGAAGCATTGCTCTGAGAGTGATGGGTTACCCAGAGCCAGAACACTTCTGACACTTGTGGCCCCTATGATCAGTAATGACCACTAACGGGACTCATGGCAGGATTGGAATTAACTCACCACTATGCCCATCAAACCTGCAACCTTGTCCTCATTAGCACATGTCAGAAACTTCCAGAAGCTAAGCACTATCACATTATTGCTATAATTATTAGAAATTATCATCATTAGCTGTATCCTCTTCACAAGAGAGTCACTCTTGGGTATAGTGTAAGAAAGACCTTCTCTCACATAGTCTTACTTCCCCCTTGGGCAATGTTCATCCTGACCTAGAAATGTCCTCACTTGTGGTTGGTGTCTTGTAATAAAATGTCTCTAGGATACCCACAGTGATGGGCATCATATACAGCCTGTCTCCATCCCCATAGTGTTAATTTACTGCTTGAGTGTTGAAAAGACATTTCAGATGGAGGTATGAATCTACCTCACCTCAACCTTTTGTGTGCCACAAATTTGGGACATTTGTTCTTCCACTGAGGGTCATGGTTGATGCTGAAATGTAGAATTTTCTTTTTACCTATCCGCTGGCCCATGATTAGTCACTCCTGACATGGGCATGCATTCTCTAGATACCTATCTTCAGGTAGTTGTCGCTTCTCCCATCCACCTATTTTTCCCAGCTTTCACCAGATATATAGATATAGATATAGATAGAGGTAGAGATAGAGATAGAGATATAGAGATAGAGATAGAGATAGAGATAGAGATAGAGATAGAGATAGAGATATATATAGAGAGATTAGATATATATGTTTTGGGGGGCAAGGTGTTTGTGAAAATATTTGCTACATTAAAGACAAACAAATCACAAAATAAAAACAACTAACCCTGCATCCAAATTTTGTCTTAACAGTAATCTAGCTTTTTTCTTCTTTGAATAAGGAGGGTCTCTCAGAGTACTTAGTCTACCATGTTTTTGGAAGGAAGACAAGAGCTCATATGAGGATTTAGATGCTCTAGTTTCAATGTTGCTACTTAACATGCAACCTTAGGCAAATTACTTGCCCTTTTAGGGTCTCAGTAACTCGAAGAAGAAAATTATAGGTTTTACTTAATCTCATATTCTGAGTTTTTTACTAATAGTGAAATGAAGAAGTGATGGTGAAAAAGTAGGTTAGTAGTTATAGTAAGAAAATACATTTTGATAACTTAGAAGTTGCCTCGGGGAATAGCGGATATCCTATAGCTCATTCTCAACAATATTTCTGTGATGTTCCTCTAATTAATTAGAGGACTTTAGCATGTTTTACTGTGCATGCTTTGTCTCCTCTAAGCTCTCTTTTTAATTTGAGTTTATGTGTAGCAGCTTGTCTGTGAATTAAACTTACAATTGCCACATAAAAAGGAAAAATACATACAAATAAAAATGGCTAGAAATTATAAAAATCATGCATGGGCTCAATTTTCATTTTTCAAGATTCAGATTCCTAAATTATTTTATTCCCAGTATTTTTAGATCTTAAATGTATAGCTCTCTACCTATGCAAATACATATTACTGATTTGTAAGTTGGCCTGGTTGGACCAAATAGTTCAAGAGGAAAGTTTGAGATATTTAGATAGGCTCATGGTCCAACTCTTGAGCCATTACGGAATACTGAGTGGTTTTGGTCAAATCTGCCTTTAAGTTGTGGATGAGAAAGGGTATTGTCATAATCTACCTGAAAGTCACCTAATAGGGTGATCTGATCATGAATTCCCAGCTTGTCAGGTCATGGTGGGCAGTCATGCTTTAGGCATAAAATCTCTCACGTAAAAGGTTGATCTTTGCTATAAGCAGGCCCAGTCCATTGCTCTTGTGCGTCTAGGTCAGTGGTCGGCAAACTGCGGTTCGAGAGCCACATGTGGCTCTTTGGCCCCTTGAGTGTGGATCTTCCATAAAATACTGACTTCTGCGCATGGGCCACAAAGTTTCAATCGCGCTGTACGTGCACACCCGCACGTGGTATTTTGTGGAAGAGCCATACCCAAGGGGCCAAAGAGCCGCATGTGGCTCGAGAGCCGCAGTTTGCTGACCACGGGTCTAGGTTAACACACGTTTGAAATGCCTGTTTTTCAGACCCCTCAGAGTGTAACTAACCAACCTGAAGAGAGCACATGATCTTGTTAACTATGTTGTATTCCAACACCCACTTTCCTTTCTCCACCTTCATGTAATCTTCCTTAAGTTCCCTCTCTAATTCCAAAGGTATTACAGAAACTGCAGTGCTGTCATTCTCAGGAGCATTCGAAATCTTCCTTCCTGGCTCAAATAAACTTTTACAAAAATTCTCTACAGTTTTGGACATTCTTAGGTCGACAAAGTGCATATTGAGTGAAGGTTGTGTACCCATCGGGGGCAGAAAGAAAACGTAATCTCCAGTGGTGTGGGGATATATTCCTAAAACCAATTATTACTGAGAGTGGATTAAGAAGTAAAGCTCAGAGAACCAGGAATCATCTGAGGTACACAGGGATGGAAGGATGGAACCTGTGCCAGTTGCATTAAGGAAATTATAGAGCGTGTCACCAGGTGCCATGTATGGTACCATTCTGGTGGCCCACCTGGACTAACAATGCAATTGGGATGAATGTTGAGTAACTAAGATGATTTGTTTTTCTAGCCCAGGTCTCACTTTTGACTTGCAAACCTGCATCTACAAAAGCCCCCTGGAACCTCATATGCAATATAAATGCAATTAAACTAATAGCATTCTTGAGCAAATTGGGTTTTGTTAGTTTTGTTTTTGTTTTGTTTTTTGCACCTACATCCCTGGGACAGTAAATGACAGGCCCATACACCTTGTTTCAATCCTCAAGTCTTTACTCTGCAACCTTCAGGAGGATAGGGTTCCATCTGTGTTACTCATGACCTTTCTTAGGATATAAGGAAATATTTGGAAAATGAATGAACAATCAGGATACAGAACTATTTAATGGACTATAAAATGTCGGTTTCTTGCAATATGTAATTTCATTAAGGAAAAAAAGTGGAATCAGAAAAGACAAACATCTAGGTTTTATCTAGTAGGAATTACTCAATCCAAAGGAAATATAGTCACCTCTGGCAACATATTAGTTTCCTATTGTTACTATAACAAATCACCACAAATGTAATGGCCTAAAACAACATGTATTTATTACCTCCGTAGTTCCAGCAGGGAGAAGTCTGAAAGGAATTTCAGTGGATTAAATGCAAAGTGTTGGCAGGGCTGCATTCCTTTTCTGGAGGCTCAAGGGGACCATCCGTTTTCTTGCTTCCCAACTGCTAGTGGCTGCCCACCTCCTCCTCCTTCAAAGCCTGCAGTGGCTCTTCGGGTCCTTCTCATGCAGCCATCTCTCTGGTTGTGACCCTCTGAATCCTTCTTCCCCACTGAAGGACCCTCTGTGGTTATACCAGGTACATCTGAATAAGCAGGATAATCTTTTCACTTTAGGGTAGGGCTGATTAGCAACTTGACTTTTAACTGTAAGTGTCATTTCCCTTTGCCACGCAACATAACATATTCACACATTCTGGAGATGAAGACAGGGTTGCAGGGCCACTGTTCTACCACAGTCAATGAGGCTGATCAGCACAAATCTCAGACGTGTCATATGAGAGGAAATGACACTGGTCATGAGAAGGCTTGGTGAAATCCGTGTCCTCCAGAATCCCTCTTCTCGTCTTTGAATGTTGACTTGAAACCCATTCTTCATGGGTTACCTTAAATGACACCTGCCTATGATTCCTTCTGTGACTGCCTTTGTGGGCATCCAGGTCTTCTTTAAATTTACATTAAATTGCACTTATTTTAAACAAGTCACGTTAAATCTTCTATAATGGATAGATATGCTTGCACATACAGTTTTTCTCTTTGCAAAAACTTATTGAGAACAAAATTCATTTCTGAACCAGCTTTTATATTCAATTTTCTCAATGCCCGTGTGACTTTGCGAAGACATTCTACTTTCTGGGGTGTTTTCTCATATATTTATCAAATTTTCTCATAACTGAGATTAAGCACAAGCACATTCCTGGCACATGGGGGCTGCTCAATGAATGTTTTTTCCCTTCCCCACATGTGTGTGTGGAAAACATGCATATAATTGTGTGAGGGACTATTCTGGGACAAAGAGCTGGCACCTGTACCTTTTTTCCTGGATAACTGTGAGCCCTGTGAGTACAGGGACTCTGTCGTTTGTGTTCATTGCCATGTTCCTAGTCCCAAAGTGCCTCTCAACAATAAATATTTGCTGAACTAATGAATAATTCTTAGTGAAATGGATAGGAATGTTTCTCTGTCTTCCAGTGGTGTGTTCTCTTAACTACATATCTTGCCACACATTTTTTTTCTGGTTCCTCTGGCTCAGTCCATATTCCTGAACCATTCAGCCCTCTACATACACATTAAACTCCTCACAAAGTTAAAAATCTTTGCACAGCTAAACCTTCAGACTCTTAGAGCCTGTTTCCCCCTTCACCCACCATCCCTCCCTGCAGACATCCACTTTTCCCCTCTCAGGGGAATGCAAAGACAAAAAAAAAATAAGTGTAATTCCTGAAATGAATAATTGATATTTCCTCGGAGTGACCTACCCTATTCTACTTGTTCCCTTAATTTACTCAGCTTATACCAACTGATGACAGAAGCCCATTGTTTTGCTGAAACATTAACTTCAGAAAGTCATTCCACTCCCATCTGCAGCACTAAAATTAATGATTCCCTCTGCAACATCTGTTTAATTAACTATCGGCACCATAGAAGAGGCATCCAAATAGCCGGGCGACTAAATCAGGCTCAAATTAGGGAAATATGATGTTAAATTGTATCAGGGAGAAGCCGGGTTTATCCTTCTGAGCACCGGCATTCATTAGCTGGCAGCCAACCCATGCATCTTCATAATGAAGTCGTGTCAGCAGCACTTGGCTCTGGAGGTCTCATTTAGGGGCTGCACAAGTCCCTGAGTCATGGTCACTGAGGAGAGCTAGGGAGAGGGGCTCAGAGAGCCCAGAGGCAGCATAGCATGCCATTGTCTTTGTTCCTGGAAAGAGCGATGAGGCTTCAACTGGGCATGTGCAGTGTGAGGAATTCTGGGAAACATTAGTAGTGGGGAGGAAGTGACTTTCGTGAGTCATTTCTATTAGCAGTGTCCCATTTTCCTTGAATCCTTTTATTTATATATATTTGCACCATTCTTTGTCTTGATCTACATACGGAGAAAACTTGTCTGATCTTCTCAGATGCACTGGGAAATCTATTGAGTTCACAAATTTGGGAGCATTTAGAAAATATCAGTAAAGAACCTACTGTGTTCAAAGCATCCTACTAGGCACCAGAGAAGGGGAAGTTTGACACAAATCCTGCTCACCCATAGTTTATACCAGATAGCGTGTATTGTAAACATTCATAGAAACCTGTATGTTCTCATTTGTGCTCATACAAATAAAATCAACTAGTATTGTGCTAGTCCTTAGAAGGAGAGTAAACCCCTGGTCTCACACAGTTTAGGGTGTAGCTTGTATACCCCCCCAAAACACACACACACACACACACACACACACACACACACCAACTAGAATACCAACTCAACCACCAACAATAAAGCAAGCAAAACAAAGAGCTATCATTGTAGATATTCAGAAGGGGAGACATCCTGTATAAT
This sequence comes from Myotis davidii, assembly GCF_000327345.1. NCBI lineage: Eukaryota > Metazoa > Chordata > Mammalia > Chiroptera > Vespertilionidae > Myotis > Myotis davidii. The sequence continues at coordinate 3,175,190 of NW_006297145.1, read as the reverse complement.
TTGGGGAGAGGTGTAAAAGGATGAGTTCAAAGAGTACATCTCCCGTTAGCTGGCATTTGAAGAATGGAAGGACTTGCATATGCAGTTCTATGGAGAAAGGGTAATTTAGAGGCAGAGCAAGAGGGAAAACTACTGCAGAATTTGGGAGCAGTGACTCATCTAGTTTTGTGGAGGTAAAGGATGATTGCAGAGAAGAGCCTCCACTCCCTACTGCCCTCCTAGTCTCTGGCCCACATTGGCCTGAAATAATGAAGCTAACTGGGCAATGTAGGGAGACACTTATTCATCTATAATTGCCTGCTTTCTCTATGTTTTGCTTGCCACCATGTATTGCCATGAGCACCTGGCTTCCCTACCTCACCCTGTCATTT
>NW_006297145.1:3159807-3172324 GCF_000327345.1 Myotis davidii | reverse complement strand
AAGGAAAGGTTTACTGAGAAAATTTCTGGCTAATATACCTCAGTTTTATTCAAAATGTAGTCACTCAATACTTTCTAATGAATAATGAATGTAAAATGAATGACTTTTTGTATCAGCCTGCTCTTTAGACTTAATGGACATAAAGATACATTACAATCACTTCCTAATCAGTGTCTTAATTGCAGTTTTAATCATATCAGTAGTTGAAACTCCATATAGGAGAAGAAATATGAAACAAGGAGATTTCATATCTTTTCTGTGATTGACAAGAAGTTCACATGTGGAGATGGTAAGACATTTAGTATATGTTCATTACATTGGCTTCACATACATTACCTCCATTTAATCTTCATTATTACTTGATTTAGTAGGTATTATTTTCTCTATTTTACAGGTGGGAAAACAAGAGATACGAGTATTTGTCCAGTTACTTGGCTAGTAAATAGAAGTACTACATGTACAGCAATCCCAATTCTTTGCTTCTACTAGCTACACACTGCTATCTAAAATGAGAAATTACTAGATAAGTGAGATTATTAAGTAACTGAACAACCTTAATATTGGATATATTTGGTTTAAAAATATTTAATAAAAATTTTATAATTTTCCAGTACCTGCACTAGGCTGGGAATCCAGACATCGATCTGCTATCTAAGCGGAGCCCTTGCCATAGTGTAATATTCTCCCAGACCACACAGTTTCCCTATAAATGTGGACCAAACAAATCCTAAGGTACAACCTCTGGTTCATAAGAAATAAGTATGTTTTCTAGAACTTAGAGAAACATCCTTTCCACCTGAAGGAACTTGGAGTTGACTTTGAAGCCATTTTGTGTGGGCCATATAATAGAGCAACTTACAAAACCATAGATTACTTACATTCTGTGCTTGAACCCCATTTGACTGGCTATGGAACTATTGTATACACCTGCATTTAGTGCAGCGGTTCTCAACCTGTGGGTCATGACCCCTTTGGCGGTCGAACAACCCTTTCACAGGGGTCCCCTAAGACCATCCTGCATATCAGATATTTACATTACGATTCATAACAGTAGCAACGTTACAGTTATGAAGTAGCAATGGCAATAATTTTATGGTTGGGTCACAACATGAGGAACTGTATTTAAAGGGCCAGAAGGTTGAGAACCACTGCTTTAGTGTCTTGCCACGATTTGCATATCCTTTAAGACGAGGCATCTAGGCAGTTCTTCTCTTCTCTGTGATGGGATTTCGGTTAATTCACAAATGCCTGTTCAACAAAATGTTGATTGTTGAATGGACTGTTTTTATGGGGTTCTGTTTATAATGCTTTGGGTGCTAAAAACTACATTTAACGCAAGAAAACGGGGGCTACCACAGGATGCAGACTTCAGATATTCTAGCTGAACCCCTGTTTTAGTCTGTGTTGCTATAACAAAAATACCATCGACTGGATGCCTTAAACTATTGAACATTTATTTCTCACAGCTCTGCAGCTGAGAAGTCCAAGGTAAAGGTGCTGGCAGATTTGATGTCTAGTGAAGGTCCACTTACTGGTTCACAGTCATCTTCTCTCAGTGTCCTCACATGATGGAAGGAACAGGAAGTTCTTGGGTCTCTGTGATAAGGGCACTGATCCCACTCATGAGGGTATCACCCTTATGACCTAATCACCTCCCACAGGCTCCACCTCCATATACCATCTCATGGGGGATTAAGTTTCAACATATGATTTTTTAAAGATCTAATTGGCTTTATTAATCAAGTCATGAATCCAGCAGCATCCTACCTAGCAACTAGAATGGTGCTCTCAACATATGCATCTGAAGGGGACATTCAGTCTATAGCATCTTCCTATAGATGATATGAATCAGAAAGGGCCATAAACTTGGCTATATTCTTAATTACTCTAAAGACTGTGGTGACTAACCGTGCGTGAGTTTGTCTACAGCAGGGATGACAAATATGGGATACACTGGCCCCCACTCTGCCACCTGTGCCTAAGGTGGTCATTTTTACCACAGTTGTTAAACCTCAGCAAAGCACCACAAGATTCTCACTACACGTTGACTAGAGATGATACATGAACTGAAATGTACTTATCTTTCTTAACCTACGAGAAAAAAAATAACCCAAATTGGTCCACAGCCACAATATGAAACCATAAACTCTGTTCTTCTCAAGAGGCACTTTTAATAAGCATTAAGAATTAGAGGACATCATATTCTTATTTCTTCCAAAGAACTGTATGAAGTATGGGAGAAGTCACAGTGAAAAATATGCAGGGTCTAGGTTGCTTTTCATTCCTGTTCACAGCTTGATATTTGCTATTGGTCTCATTTAAACCATTGGGGACATTTTTCTTCCTGGTGGGAATTATAACATTGGCACATACCAGGAGACTAATAAAATCCGTCTGGTGTCTTTAATCAATCATGACTAGTATACGTACCATACATTCTCCAAGTTTAAAATAGAATAAAGTCCCATAATAATCTTTCTCCCAGCAGCTAGACTGCCTTTCAGCACAATGACCCACACTCTATGGCTGTTTTAACAGATATGATCTATTCTTTAATGGAGCTCAGCCATGGGGATTAGCTACCTGTAATGCAGTTTGGGCTGTCAAGCACTCCACCAAACTGCTAACACATTACAAGTTATAGGCATCAATTCTTTCTAAGTGAAAAGGCATTTCCCATTCAAAACACTTCAAACCTAATAATGGGAAATTATCATGATGGATCCCCTTCAGCTGCTGAAAGGTAAAGCGATGGAGAGAAAAAAAGGCAGACACCCAATCAAAAAGCTCATATCAATCCTTTTTGATCTACCTGGGACAGATAAAACCAGAGTAGAGGATAAACTGTCAAAAAGATTGCCAAAGCTCTGCTGTGGATTAGAAGTGTTTCTATTTGATGGGGGGAAGCAAATCTTCACAGAATAAGAACAAAGCCCAGTGGCTGCATTGTTCAGGTTGCCTAGAGCCAGAGTGGCCTGGGAAGTTCTTGAAGGTCAGGAAACCATACACCACCTTTAGTTCCCCTTATGGGCAATGTCAACACCAGGACGTTGAAAATACTTAGGGAATCTGACCTGGAACAGGATCCTGGGAGAGAGGGATCCAGCTAGGCAGCGGCAGGCTGGTGTGTTCTGCCTTCCCTGTCCTAATTCATGGTCAGACCCTCAATCAACTATGGAATAAACCAGGAACTGCTGACACTACCTGGCATCTTGGACTTCATATCAAAATTAAAAGTGAAATTCCTATTTTTACCATATGACCCCATTATAGTCATTCATTCAACCACTCATTCACTCTTAAATTAATTTATTCAATTACTCAGCCAATTTCGGTTATATGGTCAGGGGTGTACTAGATAATATGGGTTTGAGAGGCTTTCAAGAAGACCAGAGGAATCCAAAACACACCTGAAATGAGCTAAAACATCACATTCTGGTACCAGTGCCACAGAAATAGTATAATATTCAGCATCAAGTTCTCTCAGGCAAACAGAAGATATAAAAATAAAAGTTTGCATGACTGCACTGTAAAATTTGAAAGCCTGGACCTTAGAGGAAAACAAACTAGGCATTTGAAATACTACCTTCTATAATCCCCTAAACAAGTCCTTAGCCAGGAATCATCATTTCTGTTTATAAGTAACGGATGCCATATTTATTTAAAACTAGAGGCCCAGTGCATGAAATTCACCGGGGGGGTTGGGGGGGTGGGGGGGTCCTCTCAGCCCAGCCTGCACCCTGTTGCAGTCAGAAAGCCCTCAGGGGATGTCGGACATCCTTAGAGTTGCTGTGGAGGCAGGAGAGGATCCTGCCACCACCATTGCACTCACCAGCTGTGAGCCCAGCTTCTGGCTGAGCAGCGCTCCCCCTGTGGAAGTGCACTGACCACTATGGGGCAGCTCCTGCATTGGGCATCTGGCCCCTGGCGGTCAGTGTGCATCATAGCAACCTGTCGTTCTGCCATCAGGCCAAAACTGGCACTCTAACATTCCCTGAGTGGTCCTAGATTACAAGAGGGCGCAGGCCAGGCCGAGAGATGCCACCAGTGCACGATTGGGGCAAGCGGAGGGTTGCGGGAGGTTGGCCAACTGGAAAAGGACTGCAGGAGGGCTCCAGGGTGTGTCCGGTTTGTCTTGCTCAGTCTCGATAGGCCAGACCCCAGCAGCAAGCTAACCTTTCAGTTGGAGCATCTGCCCCCTGGTAGTCAGTGCATGTCATAGTGACTGGTCGACCAGTCGACTGCCTGCCTCCTGGTAGTCAGTGCACACCATAGCGAGCAGTTGAGTGGCCTTAGTATATCATTAGCATATTATGGTTTGATTGGTTGAATGGATGACCAGATGACCGGATGACCAGACACTTAGCATATTAGGCTTTTATTACACAGGATGTTGATGTTTTGTTTACTATGGAATCTTTGCATTCATTTTGATTTTTAATATTATATTTTAATACTATACCATATTATAGTATTAAAATATTATTTACCTTGAGGTTTTGGTAACCTAGCATACTATCTTTCATTGAGCAAGTGCTCAGCCAAAGCCCTGAAGAACATGGTATCGTGGGAAATAAAAATAAAAAGGTTCCTGTACCCAAGGACTTAACAGCGTAAAATGGGGCAGAGTCTTGCAAAGATTGGTTTGATTTTAACATGTGGTATATGAACTACTGATGACATTCCAAATGATATGAGGTGATGCATAAAAAGTATTTAAAAATTTTAAGTTATGTATTTAAGCTTTCAAACATATATACATATATGTATATGTATATAATTACAATAATTTTAATTTCATAGATGTTACTGGTTAGGATGAGGTTAAAGAAATGTTTTTACATGTTAGTAATTATAAAGAGAATATTAAGTAAATAAAATATGGGTGGTACACAGATTTGGCAAAATAGCTCAAACAAATGCTCCGATAATTGAAGTTTGAAAAGCTCCAAAAAATAAGCACTGTCATTTCAAAGTCAAACAGTGGGGAAACTATAATAAATAGTATAAGAGATGCAGGAAACACAAGCAGCAGTTATTGGGAGAAAGCAGGAATTAATTCCAACTGGTGGGAATTGGGAAGGTAACAGGGAGGAAACAATTATTGAACTGGGCCTTGGTGGCTAAAAAGGATGTCAAGAAACAGATGTGAGACCATTCTGCAGAAATCAAACATGCAAACTGCATGCTGGACTTATTCTGGGGACTAACTCCCTTTCATTTCAGCCGGCCCCATCTCTAAGCCATTCATGGAGAGCTGGTTGTGTTTCTAAGCCCCATGAAACATGTGTTGTGTTACACTTTAAGGTCACTTAGTGGGTGACAATAATTTCCCATGTCTCCTTTGACACTGACTGACTGCCTTCTAAATTTGTTTACAATGCATTTATAGCCAAGAACAAAATTAAGACTGTTCCTACTCCACACAAGTGTGATCAGCAGCACCTGGAAACAATAACCGTGCCCTCCCGCCACACACACACACACAGACACCCTTTTTCTTATGCATGTTACATTATAAAATGAAACTTGGTTGCAGATCCATTAAGTGGGGGGTGTCATGGGAGGGAGTAGCAGTGAGTCCTATCTGGGTTGAAGAAGATAAGCTGCATAAACCACACACCTTGCAGCTGAACGTTTCTTTAAACAGCTGAACAGGAAAAGAGCATGCTTCTACTATCACCGTCAGCATTCCCTGCTTTCTTCAGCCTTGGGATGGGGGAGACACGACTGTCCTGGGCTAACGTGCAGCAAACCCAGCCATGACTGTGCACCTGTCAGGGCTGTGGTATCGACACTGTCCCTGGGGCAGGAAGGACCTGTCCCAGAACATCCTTGGAATCTATCCTCCCCTATATCTCTAACATATCCAAATTGACCCATTTCAGTATTTTAACCTACTAGGTTACTGTCTGTTACATGGAGACTCCTGAGTCAACAAAATCTTAGGGTTGTTTAGTTTCTTTTTTAAAAAGTTTCTTTATTGATTAAGGTATTACATATGCGTCCTTATCCCCCCATTATACTCCCTGACCCCCCCACTCATGCTTTCACCCCCATGTTGTCTGTGTTCATTGATTAGGCTTATATGCACGCATACAAGTCCTTTGGTTGATCTCTCCACCTTACCCCCACCAGGGACAACATACAAAGCCACACCTGGCTAAGGAAATAGCTCTCTCAATTTTATAACATTTTTCCCATGCCTGAAGATCCTACCTAAAGTTTTGATATAATTTAATTGAACACTTATGTTATTTTATTTATTACCCAAGAAGTCTGTTATAGACTTAGTGCATAAGAAGCTTGTTGTTGAAAGCAAACATTATCAATTCAAATGAGCAAAAGGAGAAAAAAAAAATAGTTACAATCATACCAACCAAAGATCACAGTTTGGGTGTGAAGATAGATAAATTATATCTAAAATGCCTTATGTAAAAGACCTGGGGGTTGGATGTGCTTCAGAATTGGTTTAGATTTTAGAAAGTTAATTTGGGGCATATTCATTTTATGCCATATCACCCAGAACAAGTACTGGGTAGAATTAGTAAAAATTATGAATATTCCCATTGTGTGGCATTGAAGTCTATAAATAAACTCATGTCAGTTCAGGTTAGGGTTTGTGGCCAAATGTGTTTTGACAACAAATATGAAAAAAAATAAATTTAATTTGCAGACTGTTTGGATTTCCAAATTGAACATTAATGTTTACATTATTATTATTCTCTAAACTGCTCTTTGACATGACAAGTATATTATAAACAGCTTTCAGTGTGAAAAAATTTATCTACACCATCATTGAATATCAAATTTTCTCTCTTAAAAGTTTAATACATACATATTTTTAAATGCAAATTACACAGAAATGCAAAACAAAAATACTAAGTGCCAGAGACAATCACTAAGTGGCATGCACCTTCTTCAGCCCTCATTTTATAAATATATATACACCCTTATGTAAAATTATTTATTTTAAAAAACTGGACTACTGCCCAGCCAGTGTGGCTCCATGGTGGCTGGTTCATCGATCTATGAACCAAGAAGTCACTGTTCAATTGCCTGTCAAGGCACATGCCCAGGTTGCAGGCTCAATCCCCAGTATAGGGTGTGCAGGAGGCAGCCGATCAATGATTTGCTTTCATCATTGATGTTTCTATCTCTCTTTCACTTTCCCTTCCTCTCTGAAATAAAAATATATTTATAAAACAATAACAACAAATAAACAAAAACTGGACTACTAATAAGTATAACATTCTGAAATCTGGTTTCTCATTCTCAAATGTTTTAGAAATATTTTCATATCACTCATATAGACCAGCCTCATTCTTATGAAGGGCCACATAACAAAAAAATATAATTAAAGAATTTCTCTTCCTTTCTTGTTCCCCCTTCTTCCTTTCTTCTTCTTTTGACATTTGTTTTTTTCCAGCACTGTTCTAAGTGATAGGAATATAGAGGAAATCAGACCAAAAAAATCCCTGAATTTAGAAACAGATTTTAGTGGAGAGAAAGACAATGAACAAGATTTTAAAAATACACTTGATATAGTACGTTAGATAGTAAGGTGAAAACTGAATCATGTAATGGGATAGGAAACAACAGGCAGAGACTGCAAATTTTGATAAAATGGTCAGGGATGCAGGGTAGCTATCACTTGGAAGGTAAATTTGAGCCAAGTCTTGAGATAAAGGGTGAGGGAGGGAGCCATGCAGACACTTAGGAAAGGACAGTCCAGGAAAAGGAACATAAATGCAAAGATTGTGCATGAACAGACCTAAAATGTTGCAGCCACACAGAGGAGCCAGCATGTCCAGAGACAAGTAAACAGAGAGGAGAATAAGATGTATCAGAGATACATATATCAGGATTCATGGCCAGATTATCAGATTATGTGGGCTTGAGAGGCCCTCAGAAGGGCTTTGGGTTTTATTATAAACTAGAGGTCCGGTGCACAAAATTTGTGCACTGGAGGGTGTGGAGGGGGGTGGGGGAAGAGGTCCCTTCAGCCCAGCTTGCATCCTCTCACAGTCTGGGAACCCTCGGGGGATGTCTGACTGCTTGGTCCCTGGGCTGGCAGGTCTGCTGGTGGCTTTGATTGGCTGAAGCTGGGTACAGGGCCTTTTCAGGATCTCTGGGGTTGCAGACATGAGTGTCTCCCTCTGGGAGCCTGGAGGCTCAGTACAGCTGGCAAACTGCAGCTGTGATGAGGCTGGAGCTGGGTACGGGCCCTTTCAGGATCTCTGGGAGTACAGACATGAGTGTCTCCTGCTAGCCTCTGGATCCCAGGGCTGTGGCAAATTGTGGCTGGAACAGGCTGGATCCCAGTTACAGAGCCTTTTGGAATCTACAATCTGACCGGGTTGGGTGGGCTTCTCTCCAGAAGCTCCTGGACTGTGACTGAGAGAAGCAGAAGAAGGTTATATGCCACCTTAGGGTGGGATGGAGGACAGAATGCCCATTTCCTGCCATACACGTGGGCGTGACTCCTCCTGGGTCCCTTGGTGTATGGTGCTGGTGAGAGAACCAAGGCCAAAGGGAGCTGTAGCTGAGACTTCAGGGGAAGAGAGGTCTTTCCAGGTCTGTGCCTGGGACCACAGTCAGCGAATCAGTCACCTGGGTGTGACACAGCCTTCTCAAATCTGCTTTCCGTGGTCTTAGACTACACACAGGTTTCACAATCTCTTTCCTAAACCCCAAAGCTCCCACAAAGGCACTTTTGTCTGTTGATGGCTGCCAACTGATTGTTTCAAAGAGAGGGAGGGATAAGAGTGAGGGACATCTTATTTGGCCATCTTGCTAATATCCCTCTAGTCTATTTCTCATTTTCATTTAACAAACTTTAAAAGTACATTTGTCTGGGACAGATCATTTCAAAGGCCCTGAAGCTATAAAGACAAACATTTCTATTCCTCAAGAGGTATGGTTTCCTGTACTTTTCCATTAAGACTATAAATTCTTTTAGAAAAAAGAATCTTCCCATAGTGTATAACGAAACAATGGAAGCACAGTAGATTCTCTGTGTTCATAATAGAGATTAGCAAGGTTTTCTTGTTTATGAATTAGGATATGTCTCTATTTGATCCATGATCTGAGCAAAATTCATGAAACAGGTAACCTATGACCTTTTCACGATAGCTTATATTCCATTCAATCCTATTCAGGTACTCAAATGCCCTCCAGTTCAACTACTGCTCACTCGAGATTGTTTTGAATAAAGGTCTTATGCAATATTGGTGGGAGGGGCACATTTAAACACTATTCTTGCCTGCAAGGAGAGGGGAATCTAGTGTACAAATACATTTTTTGATTCCTAAAATGATACTAAATGTTTAATGATCTAATAGAGTCAAAAGAAATGTTTAAGGAATATAGAAAAAAGAGGACCATTGAAATTAGGCCAGAGCCAGGACAGAAGCTTTGTTGGCAAATGCAGCCTGCAGATCCCTAACTGAAAGGGGCAGTGTGGGGCAGGGTTAAGCCTTCAGTTTTAGAACTGCCCATGACTTTGTGTAAATTCTTGCTCATAGGTTACTAGATTTGGGTAAGTCACTTTCCCTTCTGGATCTACAAGATGTCAATTTTAATAGCCCAACCTACCAAAGGTTGACTTCATGTTTAAATAGAACACTCTCTTAAGTGCTTATTAAAGTATCTATATTTATATAAAAGGCTAATATGCAAAGTGTCCCCTTGGGAGTTTGATCAGGAGACCGGGAGTTCATTTGCTCACTATGACATGTGATGACCACCAGGGAGTGGCACGGAAAGAAGGAAGGCCCCGGCTGGCAGCTGGAAGGCTCTGATTGGCCCCGATCACCAGACCCAGCCAGGCCTAGGGACCCTACCCATGCACTGGGCCTCTAGTCTAGTATATATATTAAGAACCAACTTAATAGAACCTATTAATGCTGTTTTAAACTGAAATGTCTTACCAGTCAGTTTATCTTCTATTTCTCCTTTAACTGTTGCAAGATCTTTGCCCCTCCAGCATTGTGCTGGGATCAGAGAAGAAAATATCAGAGGAAAAGCCATTTTTCTTACATCGCGGAACCCATGCAGAAGAGAGGAGTGAAGAAAATAACCCAAGGAAACCTCTCCACAGGAGATTTCCAACTCAGTTTGGGGGTTTGTGGATGCTCAGAACACATCTCAAAGTCTAAGTGGTGAGGATCTGACTTTCTTGAATCAAAGAGAAACTCAAAACTGTTTAGCATTTAGAAACCAGCTCCAGCTGTTTCCTCTCAGAACAAGTTATTCACCTTCTCCTTCTGTTATCTTGATGACCTTTGTTCCACTTTGATGGCATATCTTTTAGTCTGGGTCATGCCTCCTCTGTATTCTGCACAATGCCAGAAACACTGCCGGGATTCATTAAAAGTTGCAACAATTGGGACCCTGGTCATTTGAAATTGCTAAATATTTGAACATCCTTCTTCAACTTTGCTTTTCCTTAACTTATACAAAGAAGCAATGCTAAGAAAGTGCATATTCATTCATTTACTCATTTGCTAAAAACTAAATAATTAAAGAAAATGAACCTCAAATGAAACATTGCATTGACATAGCACAAGGAAGTTTGCAAAATGTCTTACATGTTAAAATTTCACAATATGATTGTTTATCTAGTGATGTTATTGTAAGGGAGACAATTGGATTGTTTATGACTATCATCTCTGGCCATGCCTGGCACATGGTAGAAGCTCAACATATATTTGTCAACTGGCAATGGAAATAGCCCCTAAACACTGAGCCTCGGTTTTCATGTCTCTGAAACGAAAAGAGAGTAATGATGTATATCCCACACGATCACCTGAAGTTTCAATAAGAATTTACAGGACATCCCAAGAAATGCACCTTGCTTTCCATTGGACACAAATCAGAATACTCCAAAGAATATAAGAATTTTGAAGATAGACAGATAGATAAAATTGCTTACATGTAGAGGCCATAAAATCAATCCATGATGGGTGTGAGCAAGAAAATGCCAAGTAACTTTAAAAACACAGAATTGTTCCAAATCAGTTCAGTAATCTACTGGAAAGTGAAAACCTAACTACAGAAAGGATGTGTAAAAATAGGTTGGAAGCATTTTTATGGAGGCACAGAACAATCATGAGACTTGCTCTGCCCAGAAAAGAACATTCTCTAGGCTAAAAATATCATCTGTCTGTTTCTAGTTGCTGGAGAAAGCCTATTGTGGAGATGGATACATCAGGGTCTATTAAGTTAAAGCAATTAAGCGCTTGCGTCATATAAACTCTTTGTTTCAATCCTGTGCTGATCAGGCATAGTTTGTGCTAATTTATCTTCCCGCTTATCTGATCTATAGGGAGAGAATGGACTGCCTGGGCTGACATAAAACTCAATTTATGTTAGATTTATATTTCTAGGTGTAAATTAGTACATTGTTATTCTGGCCTTACTCATCAGCCTCTTTGAGCTTCCTTAGTGTGAACCAGCATTCCTGAACCTGATAAACTCTGAAACGCCCTTAGCAATGAGTATGTGAGATAGGCAAGACAGGGGACAGTCGCCAAATAGATCCCGATCCACAGAGGTAGCAGCACCCGTCAAACATATATGACGACCAGGGAACCGGCCTTTGCCAAATGAGTTCTCTGGGGTCTTTATGTTTAAACTCCACAGCATCTAATGGGTGGCTGCCCCATGTTCCACGTCTACAGTGCACTTACTCTTGCTGTCATCAAAGGGAGAAAGTTCATTCAATGGGAAATAAAGCTATTTACTCAAGATTATGCAGCCAGAAGTTCTGCTCCATGAAAAGAAGTTTAGGAACATGCCTGGCCTGCAGGAGTTCAGACATGAGAGAGAAAAGGGAGTTTTTTAAGGTGCTATTTCTCCCTTGATGAAACTGTAAGATATGAAAAAGAAATCTGTTTGATTGTTTAGATGAAGAGGGAATGGATGATTGAATTTCCATCCATCTAATTCTGGATTTTCTCTACTGTTACTCTATCCATAATTAAACGAAAGAGAAAAATATTAAAATTAAATACCTATCCAATGGTTCTGAATCCCATTTCTTCCCATATTCTCACATTCCTCTCCACTTTCTTCTCTTTCCAGGGGTGCATTTCTGTGGAGGGCAGGGAAGATGGTGCTTCTGCGCATCAGATGAGCACTAGCAAATGACATGATTATTTACATGGGAAGTCCTAAGTTACTGAAAAATCACTATGAATACTCATAAGTGAATTTAGCCAGATTTCAGGATAAAAGAATAATCCAAAAATCAATTGTATTTTTACATGCTTGCAGCAAAAAAATTAAAATAAAATTCTTTTATGTGTAATAGTATCATTTACAGAAATATTAAGAATATTTGACACCGAAACCAGTTTGGCTCAGTGGATAGAGTGTTGGCCTGCGGACTGAAAGTTCCCAGGTTCGGTTCCGGTCAAGGGCATGTACCTAGGTTGCGGGCACATCCCCAGTAGGAGGTGTGCAGGAGGCAGCTGATCGATGTTTCTAACTCTCTATCCCTCTCCTTTCCTCT
>NW_006297145.1:3156604-3159456 GCF_000327345.1 Myotis davidii | reverse complement strand
CAACAGCCATTTACTGGGTCTCTAGTTAATAAATAATAATACAGGAATAAACTCTGGCCCTGACTGGTTTGGCTCAGTCGATAGAGTGTCGGCCTGCGGACTGAAAGGGCCCAGGTTCGATTCCAGTCCAGGGCATGTACCTGGGTTGCAGGCACATCCCCAGTGGGGGATGGGCAGGAGGCGGCTAGTCGATGTTTCTCTCTCATAGATGTTTCTGGCTCTGTATCTCTCTCCCTCCCTCTCTATAAAAAATCAATAAAATATATATATTAAAAAAAGAATACTTGAATGAGTTATGTAAGACCCACACACTGCGACCTACACAACATTGCTGAAGGGGATTAAAGAACACCTGAATAAGTGGGAAGCTATAACATGTTCAGACATTGAAAAATACAGTATTTTTAAGATATCAGTTCTCCCCAAGCACTTTCGGTCAGTTCTTTTGTAGAAATTGACAAGGTGATTTAAAAATTGTTATGGGTGTGCAAATGACTAGGAACATGCAAAGCAATCTTGGAAAAGAATAAAGTGGGAAACATACACTACCTGCCTTCAAAACTTACTATAATACTACAGCAATCAGGGTACTATAGTAGAAGAATTTGGATCAGTAAATGGGCCAGTAGAAAAAATAAAGAACCCAAACTTTTTCAACAAAAGCAGCAGTGAAGGAATACAATGGAGATAATGGCGGAATACAATGGAAAATATATACACATCCTATATAATAAAAGGGTGATATGCAAATTGACCCTAACAGCAGAACGACTGGGGATGACTGGTCACTATGACACACACTGACCACCAGGGGGCAGACACTCAATGAAGGAGCTGCCCCCTGGTGGTCAGTGCACTCCCACAGGGGGAGCTTTGCTCAGCCACAAGTCAGGCTGACGGCTGCCAGCACAGCGGTGTTGGCGGGATCCTCTCCCGCCGACTCCTCAGCAGCACTAAGGATGTCTGACTGCAGCTTAGGCCTGCTCCCTGCTGGCAAGTGGAAATCCCCCAAGGGCTCCTGGGCTGCCAGAGGGATGTCTGACTGCCAGCTTAGGCCCGATCTCCCGGGAAGAGGGCCTAAGCCAGCAGGTGGACATCCCCGAAGGGTCCCAGACTACGAGAGGGCACAGGCCAGGCTGAGCCCCCCTCCCCCCCGAGTGCACAAATTTTTCTGCACCAGGCCTCTAGTGTGTGTGTGTGTGTGTGTGTGTGTGTATAGTGCTGATATAATCAGTTATTCACTTAAAACAACAACTTCAACTACTCCTCTATATCATACACAGAACCTAATTCATGAACTCTAGCTGGGTTTGGCACAATGGATAGAGCGTCAGCCTGTGGACTAAAGGGTCCTGGGTTCAATTCCAAACAAGGGCACATGCCTGGGTTGTGGGCTTGGTCCCCAGTGTGTGGCATGCAGGGGGTCAGCCAATCAATGATTCTCTCTCACCGTTAATGTTTCTATCTCTCTCTCCCTCTTCCTTCCTCTCTGAAATCAATAAAAATATATATTTTTTAAAAAGAGGACTAACTCATGACTCTGAGACCTAAACATGGGAACAAAAATACAATGAAGCTTTTACAGGGAAACAGAGAGAGTAGGAGTAGCTTCACAATTTGCAGGTGAGCAAAGGTCTTTTTTAAAAGATAAGCCACAGAGCAAAATAATAAAAAGAGAAAATGATAAATTAGATTTCATCAAAATGTAAAACTTCTGTACATCACAAGTCCCCATTATAAAAATGAATAGACAATCCAGTAAAAATGAAAAAAAAACGTTATAAACAGATATTTTACAATAGAAAACATACAACTGTCCAATAGGTGTAGGATAAAGTTCTCTACATCATTAGTAATCAGGGACTTAAAACTAAAAACACAATGAGATATTATACAACCACTAAAATAGTTAAAGTTAGGAAGAGTGACAACACCAAAGTTTGGTAATGTTGTAGAGCACGGTGATATTCGCAAACGTTTTTTTTGTAGAAATGTAAATGTGCTAGTGTTTTCTTATAAAAATAAACTTATTTCTCTACCTACCCTCTGACTCAGCAATTCCATTTCTAGGTACTTACCTATGAGAAATGTAAATGTGTTTATGAAAAGACTTCTACAAAAATTTTCCCAAGAGCTTTTTGCCTACTACCTACAAACTGGAAACCATTCAAACACCTATCAGTAGAAGAATGGATACATTGTAGTGCGTTCACTCAAAACTAAAATGGAATAAATTACTATGCAACAACATGGATGAATCCAGAAAACATCTTTCTGTGGCAAAAAAAAAAGCTTTACACAATAGAGCTTATACTGTGTGACTTCATTTATTCGAAATTCTAAAAAAGGCAACTAAGAGTAGAGTGAAAAACAATGAAGACATTAGTTGCTTCTGCGAGGCTAGGAAAGGGATTATGTTTTAAGGAGCATGAGGGAATTTTCTGAGGTGATAACACAACAATTTAACCTTGATAAGGTTTTAGATTACAGAGATATATAAATGTGTGCATTTCTTTGTGTGCAACTTTTACATAAAACCTGTAAATAAGCATCAAACTCTAGATAATGATAAGCATGCTGAGGAATTTAGAAGGAAATAGATGGATGTCTGCAATTTGCTATCATACCTGAACCAAAAATAAAACAGATTTATGGATGGGTAAAGGGAATGGATAGACACTACATAAAACAAGTATGATAAAATGTCAATGGTACAATCTAAGTGGTAGGTCTATGGGTTTTTTAAGAAGTTTTTCACATTTACTCCATGCTTAAAATTAACATAAAATGATTACATTTATAATAGCACCATTTAAAAAATATTAGGAATATTCTAATAAGAATATGTGACC
>NW_006297145.1:3156008-3156554 GCF_000327345.1 Myotis davidii | reverse complement strand
ACGACACTGCCTATTAACCATCACCTCAACACAACAGAAAATGGCCTTGCAGGTTAATCAAGACACTGCCAGGTTTTGGAACTTTGACTCATCTGAATCAAAGTTCCTGGATGCCCTTAAATCAATGCAGCAGATCCAAGCAACAGCAACTTCCTGAGCATCATACACTCTGCTAAGAAACAGCAGCTGCACGTGAACCCGCCCCCCACCAGCCAGAAGAGCCACCACAGCTGTGAACAGCACCCACCAGTGGAGCTGCTGCCAACTGAAGAGCAGCTGCTACCGCAAACGCCCGAAGAACAACCACAGACCAAGGACTCACTGCCACCCAGGGATCAGCCACTGAACTACTCAACGTCTAGATATGTCAGTGAGATCAAACATGGGTAGACAAAGAAACCCCCAAAGGAAAGAGAAGGAGGATTCTCCAGAAAAGCAGCTAAGTAATACAGAGGCATGCAACATGACAGAAAAAGAATTCAGAATAAGGGTCCTAGAGTGCATAAACTGGATGGAGGAGAAAATCGACAACCTCTTCAAGAAGCA
>NW_006297145.1:3145849-3154903 GCF_000327345.1 Myotis davidii | reverse complement strand
CAGAAAATGGCCTTGCAGGTTAATCAAGACACTGCCAGGTTTTGGAACTTTGACTCATCTGAATCAAAGTTCCTGGAGATAATTTAGGTCCTTAGTGCTGCAAAGTAAAATATGTCTTACAAACCACTTTTGTGCTTTTCAAAGTAGACATATTATGAATTTTTTAAAAAGAACTTTATCAGTCATCAGCTGGGCATGCAGACATCTGCATAAGTAATAACCAAGGCAAGAGACTGAAACCTTGACTCCCTCAGGATTGGAGAACAACCTGCCTTTCGAAGTTTGATTGACAGGATACTGATAAGTCCTCTAGAGTGTCCAAGTAATGTATGTGTATTTCAATGATAGCACTAAAAATATTTTTCTCCCTACTCATCTCTTATACATTACATTCTAGCCAAACTGAACTCTCTTGAGCATATTACTTGCCCCACCCAGGCATTTAACCAAGCTCTTTGCTCAGCAATAAAATAGCCCTTCCTCATCTCACTTCCTGATAAAATATTCCACACCTCTCTCTGTCTTTCTCTCACTGCTAGGATTGGACCTGGCTATATTAAAGATAATATCAGCATCTCACCTCACCCTAGAGCACTGGTTCTCAACCTTCTGGCCCTTTAAATACAGTTCCTCATGTTGTGACCCCAACCATAAAATTGTTTTTGTTGCTACTTCATAACTGTAATTTTGCTACTGTTATGAATTGTAATGTAAATACCTGATATGCAGGATGGTCTTAGGAGACCCCTACGAAAGGGTCATTCGACCGCCAAAGGTCTCGCGACCCACAGGTTGAGAACTGCTGCTCTAGAGGGAAGCACACAGGGTCAGCTTCACCTGCATTCCCTGCAGTTCTCAGCACAGCCGCCACACAGGAGACAATCAATTAGTAAATTAGCCAAATAATAATGCCTTTTTTTATGACCTCATATGTACTAACTATTTTGAAGATTCTATTCAGTAGAATTATCCAAGTTAAATTTGTCAATGTGGGCTTCATTCATCTCTGTCTTTATTGCCAGTAATTACTGAATTTTAACAAAAAAAATTCCTTTTCTACATGCCTATTTTTATATAAATTCCAAAAATATAAGGAGCAATGGCCAAATAGCTCCCAGTGGGTTGAGTTACACAATTTTGTTGAAAATATCATCTCTCATTTACCTTAGCTAAATGTAATCTTTCAGGTTGCTTACCTGCTGCCTAAAGACATGTTTGTTTCTCTTGAGAATGAATTCATGATTATGGTAGGGTGGGAATTTGGAGAGGCAAGTGTAAAGACTGGAGAGACCTCAATAATTTTGAATTTCTTCAATCTAATAATTTCCATGAAAGTGTTTTAGGTGGTTTAAAATACTATTATTATACGTATGTCTCTACCTTCAGTATTGGCATAGACTTAAAGCATTCAAAAGGTATCTCTTTCCTTTTTTTATATATATTTTATTGATTTTTTACAGAGAGGAAGGGGGAGAGAGAGAGAGAGAGAGAGTCAGAAACATCGATGAGAGAGAAACATCGATTAGCTGCCTCCTGCACATCTCCTACTGGGGATGTGCCCGCAACCCAGGTACATGCCCTTGACCGGAATCGAACCTGGGACCCTTCAGTCCGCAGGCTGACGCTCTATCCACTGAGCCAAACCGGTTTCGGCGGTATCTCTTTCCTTTTAAAGGCCTTCAGAAACTATTTATTTCTCACTCTAATAGCAAGATTTCCTTATTGAATATCCTTTGCCACCAAGCACTTCCTCATTTTTACTTTACCCTATTTTTGCTGCAACCCAGACATTTACATGCCCCTTTTGAAATCTGAATCTGAGTTCTGCAAGGCTTGAAGCCAGTTATGCGTTTGTAAAATACCCCTGGCTTCCGGCCCTCTTCCTCCTGTCTTTTTTTTTTTTTTTTTTTTTTTTCCCTTTCTGGCTATATCACACTTACTTTTAAAACTCAGTATGTATGTCAATGACTCTGAAAGCCTATCCTAATCCTTCAGAGCCATAGGAATGCTCCGAGTCCACAATTGCACACTTTCTCATGACATTTATCTACATTATACTCTCTAATGTCATTCTTATTTCCTTGAAATACCAGTCCCTTGAAAAAAAAGACCCATGTCTTATCCATTTTTGTATCCTGAGGCCCTGGAAGACAAACAAGTGATTGATTTTTGAAGGCATGATGAATACTAGAAGCATAGTCTGCCCTCTATGGACTCCAGGGAAATTAGCCATCGGAGATTAATATCCCTGAAACTCAGGGAAAGGTTCTAGCTCCAGTGAGAAACCTAGAATTAGGCTTAAAAGATCAATTTATATCAGTACCTGCTCATGATTAAAAGAAAAAAAAAAATCTCTAGCAAGTTAGAAATGAGAAGGAACTATCTCAATCTGATGAAGAGCATCTACAGCCATTCCACAGCTAACATCATGTATGATGGTGACAGAAGCCTGGGTGCTTTCCTTCGAGGACTGGGATCAAGGATCCCCTCGCCGCTCTTCAGCATGCTGCTGGAAATTCTAGCTACTGCCATCAGGCAAGAAAAGAACATTAGAGGCCTACATATATAAAAGGAAGAAATCAAACTGCCCTTATTTGAAGATGGCTGTCTCTGTTGAAAAGCCCAATATATCTAAAAAAACAACAAAACATAGCCTATATAATAAAAGGCTAATAAGCAAAGTGTCCCTTCGGGCAGGAGTTCAACCCGACTGGGAGTTCAACCGACCGGGAGCTTGACCACTTGCTGACCACCAGGGGGCGGCACAGAACGAAGGAAGGCCCCAGATGGCAGTCTGCAGTGAGGAAGGGTGGGGGAAGGAAGATCCCGACCAGCAGCCCGCAGCTGCTAGGGACCCTAGCCATGCACAAATTTCGTGTACCAGGCCTCTGGTAGAATTAATAAGTGAGTTCAGCTCAGCCACAGAGGAACAGACAGAAATAATAACACTGTTATGTACTAGCAATGAACACACAAAAACAAAACTTAAAACACAATGCCATGTACAATCTTTCAAAAGTAAATGGGATACTTAGGTTTAACAATGTTCCACTTGGGGATGAATCAATTGGTTCATTTTAGATCAAGTGTCCATCTCTGAATCAAATCCTGTGACTAGAGAATTGAGGTTTCAGATTGGTTCAGCCTTGGTCACATGCCTCCAGTGAGACTTAGATAAAGAGGTATTAGGAGTGACAGCTTAAAGTAGAACTATATCACTGAGATAGGAGGCATTTCCTTAAAATAGGAGGAGTACTCTTCTCAGCCTCTACCTAATGAACAAAAATGGTAAATATTGACTAAATCACCATCCCTAAATTCCCAACATTGCCATTTTACCTGATGCATTTCTCTAAGTCTTGCACCATCAGATAGTGGCTCAATAAATTAGTGGGTAGAAACTAAGCAGATGGGGCTGACAGAGACTTATGCTGGCACTATGAGGCCATGAAATATGCCATTAAGCAAATGAGGTTGGAAAGAAATTGGTTTGGTTGCTGAATGTGACCGAAAGATTTAGAAAATAATTGGTTTATATTTTATTTAGCATTTCTATTAATTGATTTATTTCTTCAAGGCAACAGGAAAGAACTCTTGATAAGCTAAGCAAAACAGAAATATTTGGAAGTATACCAAGGAATTTACCCTCCTCATGGCTATTTGGAGGTCCAGGTTTAGAATTCAGGAACAAAGTTTGTTGCAGATGGCTAGCCGGCAAGAACACAGCAATTGTCTAGCAGCAGAAATGGTCCCATGAGAATTGTGCGTCTACAATTTCTGGCTTCTGACTCTTTCTACCATCCTGAAGTCATGTTCTCAAATGCAGAACCCTAAGAGGGAATGCCTGGTTGGTTGAGTTTCAATCATATGTCCACTCCTGGGTGTACTGGGGTATGGGAAAGTGTACCTAACCTTCTGAGCTTCTGAAGAGGAATATAATCCTCCTGAATGATCCTCTGTATGAACTGCCTATTGCTTTGTAAACTTGGTGGGTTAAGATAATACCCAGTTCTGTAGGTCAGACTTCTCAGCAAGCTCACTGGGTTTCTCCTTAGTGTATCTCAAGGCTAAAATCAAGCGGTTGCCAGGCTGGGTTCTTCTTAGGAGTCTCTGTTGGCACCTGAAGTTGTTTCTTGAAGTTGGATGACTGAGGTTACCAGCTTCTTGCTGGCTTTCAGCTCTGAGAGATCACTCTCCAGGGCTTACATGTGTTCGCCATTTTCAGGCCAGTGATGATGCATCCAATCTTCTCACACTTTCAATCTCTTTGACCCTTTGACCAACTGAAGAAGGTAGTGTTAACAGTGGGGAATTGTAACCCACCCAACCATTCTGTTGACATTTTGTTTGTAAATGCTGACTCTGACTAACATAGAGCTTATAGAGAAACAGCATGTTTGTATAAGAAACCTAGAACTAAATTCAGAAGATACAGACTTTGACCTTCAGTCATCTGAGCTCCAGGATAATTGCTGACCTTCAAACTGTACAACCAGGATGACATAAAACCAGACCTCACTTGACCAGTTTTGAGGTCCTTATTGGAACGAACTGTGCTCACCTTCATGTAGGGAACTTTTCAATCCCCTCCCCTTGATTTCTTTGTTCCGCTTTCCCTCTCCTTCCTTATAAAAACTCTGCCTGCAATGAGATGGGGGATGGGTTTTACGACAAGAGTCCTCCATCTTCTCAGGTGACTAAGCACTTGAATAAATCTATTTCCTTTTTCACCAGGTCCTATCTCACAAGTGGTGACAGGCTGCTGATCCTTGGTTTTTGGTGATAATAGCAGAAGGCAGCTTTTAATGGAATTGTGATTAGATTAGGCCCACCTAGATAATCTCCCATTTTAAAGGCAATAATTGTATCAGCAAAAGTCCTAATGCCATTTAAGGTAACATAATTGTGATAATAGCACCAGGAGGCCATCTAGAATTCTGTCTACCACACTCTTTTAACCAAAATAGGTACAATGGTGAAGAAAAAATGCTGACAAAAAATACTGAGGTTCTATTAGGAAGGAAGATTTCCTGAATAGCCAAAACAAATAAGCAATTAAATATATTAATACCCAATAAGGTATTAATAAGCAATTAAATATATTAATACCCAATAAGGTATCTAAACTTAATTTTTAAAAGGAAAATATGTTTTTGATTGATGTGTAGATACATAAACATGGAGGTATGTATTTTGCAAAAATTATAAAAAATATACCAATAAGTACTGCTCTTGGATTGGTATTCACAGCGATTTAATCAATGCAAAGCCACAGAGACTGGTGGTGATATAATGGACCACTGACCAAGGAGTTAGGTAACATGGATTTAATCCTCTGCCCTAGTAATAATGCACTCTATAATTTTGAATATATCACTGGATTTCTCTAGGACTGTTTCCTGAACTTTAAAATGAGAGAATTGGGCTAAATTATCCCTAAGAATCTTTCCAACTCCAATACCACATAATGCTATAAAGCTCTTATGTTGTAAAATTTAAATGTGGAATGCTCTGTATTATATATTGAGAGAGAGAGAGAGAGAGAGAGAGAGAGAGAGAGAGAGAGGCATAGCTACTGCTAAAAAGGTTACTGTGAAATTGATAACTGCACAATTGTGGTACTAGTGTAAATTTGTATATATCTTTGGGAAACAATTTTACACAATGAATTCAAAACTATGAAGTAATTCCTATACAGCAGTACAATATAAAAATTGGAATAGAAAGAGGCTGGTATCAGAGTTAACTATTGCAATAGCTCAGCCTTGATGGGATATGGGCCTTGATAAAGAAGTACGTCTAAAGGGTGGGTGTGACTAAGTTTGGCAATGACATATAAGCGGAAGTGTGGTGTGAAAACTCTGGGAAGTCTTCTTAAAGGAAGAGGTGAATCCTTCTTTGTCCCTTCATTTATCTAACTACTTGGAACATAGAAGTGATGAGTGGTGCTCCAGAGGCTATTCTGCTCCATGAGGACCAGAACCACACACAAGAGATTCTGAAGCAGAGAGCTGGGCTGCCAACACATTCAGGGGGCTACCATACTAACCCAAGACTGCCTGCTTCTGGATCTCTTTTTCATCTTAGAAAAATAAATATTTACTTTATTTAAAAAGCACACAAATAAAACCATTGCTATGTATTGTTTGCAATACAATTTCAGGTATTGTATACAAAGAAAAGAGTCAATTATTTCACTCTACATTTGTTATAAGATGTTCATTTTGTCATTGTTTACAAAAAAGGAAATTTAAATATGATATAAATGTCTCCTAAATGGAGAACTGTTAACTTATAAAATGTTAATGAAATGTGATACAGACTTGAAGAATTGTGTTATAAAATCTGCCTTGCAATCTGGAATTTGTTTAAGGCATAGTATTGTAAGTATAAAAGTTACAAGGTATTAAAAATATGTAAGCTTGTATATAAATTCTGGAGGTGGGTGCGTAAAATTCAAGTATGTTTTCTCAAATTTTCTAAGAATCTATATAGATGGGAAATATGCAAATGCTCAATAAGTGTACCTTACATAAAAAAAAATATATTTTCTACTTTCCATTTTCAAAGATATGTTCTTACCATTAGATAGAACTCATTATCGGAAATCAATTAGTGGATTTAAGATCTCCCTACTGTGAAAACAATGACATACGGAGGAGAGGAGATACAGCTTTCTTGGTGTTACATTAAGTGTTCCAGCAATCTTCTTCAGAGACAATTTGGGATGGTATCTTGGATTTAGATGATTTTACTTTTCCATTTTTCTGGGTTTGTTACAGTGCATTCTCTTCTAGTTTGGCCCATATTCCTTTCACTTACAGCTTCTGCACCCGTCTCTCTACTGTGGTAAGCATCTACATTCTAGCTTCTGAATTTATCCACAGCTTGCTATGGTACATCCAGAGGTACCCCTCCTCACCTACTTCCAGTTGTAGCCATCAGTTCAGAAGGTCTCTCTCTGCTGATCCTCTTTCAAAGCCACGCTGTATTCATGCATAAGGAGGATTGTATTGGGATTTGTGGGATTATGGGGCCATTACTGGCATGTGAGCCAAGATCAAGATTCTGAGCTTCCAGTGGAAAGTGAGCAGCAGGAAGTACCTGAGTCGCTCCCAGAAAGGAAGTTGCTAAAAGAGGGAGGAACAATGTAGGGATTAGCCAAGAGTCCACTGTTTAGATTGAAACAATGGAGAGGAAATAAAATAGCTCAGGCCTAAGACTTTGATTGCTGGGTGTCCTCCAGAGGACTCAGGTACCTGATAAACAGGTCCTAACACATATCACAAAGCTGGAAAGAGATTCCTAAAAGGGCTTAAGGCAGGAGAATGAGCCCACCGCAGTGAAGCATGGTACCCTAAGAAGTGGATTTTCTGCCAACATTATCAGATAGTGAAAAAATACCCCAGAGGTTAGCATACCAGACCTCCCATGATCTCCATGGCTAAACACAATCACCCGGTAACACTTGTATCACAAATCAAATTCATTCTCCAGAAAACAAAGCCTAACAGATTGAAAATTTATACCATCTGCTGCTTTGTGATTATGGCTTTTAAAATGATTCATATCACATGTGTAAAATGCACAAATACATTTCACCATTGCAAAATACATGGCATTTTGGTTGTATATAATGAAAAATTTTATCTAACACTGGATGCCTCCTTTTTTTTTATTGCTCCCTGCCAAGAGAATGCTTAGAATGCTTTTATTGGTTTAATATAATAACAACAATGGGATTGCCCCCAATGTGAAAGCCAGAAGGACCCCCATATTGAAGAAGGTGGATTAATTGATTTCTCCGAGGATATAAACTACCCTTTTGTGAATTTAACTTTGAGAAAGAGGGTTGCCTGAGTAATCACATTTTGAGGTATCCATTCTTCAGATACACTTTTATTGCTACAAATAAAAATTACTCGTTTTCCTCAAGAAACTGAAAGGATTATATGTCTTTCATTGTGTCTATATGATTTCCAAGGCCACTGACCTCAGTAGATGAGGCTGTGGCAGCCGTGAGACGAAGACTATAGAAGAGTGGGGCTACAATATAGATCTGGGTTTCACACAAAGCTGGTTCCCATTTGTTTGTCACTGAGTAAAGTCATGAAACCTGTGGATTCATAGAGGTGTAGACTACATATCCAAGTTAGGAAATGAAAAGCGTGAGAGGTGATGTTTCCATTGAAATTAAATGATTTTGACAAAATTCGCTTACGTAAATATCAAGGGGTACGTAAATGTACCTAAGTGGTGTTGTGTAGCACATAGTAAGTCTTCAAAAATAATTGTCACATGAATGAATGAATAACCCAATAGTGTGCACTATAGAGGAAATTGAATGAGGATTTATACTGCTGCTGGTACAAGATAAATTTCCTGCTCCTGAAATTTAGAGAAGCAAAGCAAGAAGGATAACGTAATGATGAAAGGCCCAGCTTCCGAAGGCATCCTGCAGAAGCTGAAATCACCAGCCCTGCATCTTATGAACCATGTAACTTCAAGCATGATATTCAACTTCTCTGCATCTTTCTTCTTATTTATAAAATAGAAAATAATATCCACTATGATAATTATATTTACTATATATCCATTGTGAGGATTACATGAGTTTATTTTAGGCGCTTTGAATACTGCTGGGCATTGTAGCAAACTCCACATGAATGTTAGCTATTACTATGTAGAATTCTAGGATTATCATGCTGGCTTGGTCTATATCCTAACTCTTTTCCCTTCCACTCTATTTCATTAACTTTATCTGAATATTTTTAACAGGTGACCCCTCAAATCATGCTTTGCAAACTTGGATGTGGAGATTTCTATCTTTTTATTTATTTTTTTTATGTTTATATTTATTTTTTAATTAAATCTTTATTGTTCAGATTATTACAGTTGTTCCTCTTTTTTCCCCCCATATCTCCCCTCCACCCAGTTCCCATCCCACCCTCTGCCCTTACCCGGCCCCCCTCTGTCCTCATCCATAGGTATACGATTTTTGTCCAGTCTCTTCCTGCACCCCCCCCACCCCCGTTCCCCCCAAGAATAGTCCGT
>NW_006297145.1:3139507-3145008 GCF_000327345.1 Myotis davidii | reverse complement strand
TAGGGCCCAGTGGCTCAGCCTCCCCAATTACCTGAGGTAGACACTCTTGGCACACCCCCTTGTGGTCTTTGTGCACAGACTTGTTGTAGTTGAGCCTTGATTGTTGTAGGTATCACTAGGAGGAATTGACCTCGAGGCCAATTGGCTGTGAGAATCAGCTGTGTCTGCAGTGGGAGAACCTCTGTGCTGGAGACACCCCTCCAGGGCAAGACTTGCTTCAATGGGGCTTTGGTGCTCACTGAGTCTGTCCTCTGAGTGTGTCCCTTATGGATCTGAGGAGTTGTAATCTGGATGGTCCCACTCTGACCACTGGATACACTGGCTCTTGGATCTCTAAGGATGTGCTAATTTAGCCTCTGTCTGAGGCTACCCAGCAGGAGCTATGGAGAGATCTGCAGATTCCTCTTGTTTGTTTGGGGTTTGGAGGTGCCTAGATGAGGTCCAGCTGTGAAGCAATGCAAGCTGCTATGGGGCCATGGGCCTTCTTTTGGATGATCTGGGTCTCTCTGACTCAGCTGCAGTTTGTTAGGTAATTTTAGATTGCCAAGGGCCAGGCTTTTCATATGCAAAAGCCTTTGGGCACAGCTTGGGTGGGGTGGGGTTCTCAGGGAATCAACAGGGCGGAGCAAGCAGCTATGGCTGGTCCTCAGTCCTACCCTAAGAGGCCCCGCTTCTCAGTGTCCCGGTAATCGCTGCAAGTATCTCTGAGAGAAAGCCGCCCTTGAGTTCTGATGGATGCTAGACAGTCCAGTTTCTCCTGTATGAGTCTGAGTCCCCAGAGACTCGCCTGGAACTAGAGTTCAGAGCAGTCAGGAGCTTGAGACTCCCTCCCTATTGAAAAAGACAACCGTGTCCTCAGTTTCCAGCCCTTTCCATGTGCGCCACATCCTCAGCTGCCAGCCCTTTCCACGTGTGCCGCGTCCTCAGTTGCCAGCTGTTTCCACATGCGCCTCCGTACCTCTACACTTTACCTCTGCACCTCCTCTGAGTCTCAGTGTGCTTTTCTCTTTCCTTCTAGTTGTTGAATTTCCACTCAGCCAGCCTTCCTGTGGTTCTGGATGATGTCCGTTTTGTCTTTTAGTTGTATTTTTGAAGTGGTTGTGCGAGGCAGCAATTTCTGGTGTTTACCTATGCTGTCATCTTGGTTTCTGATTTCTATCTTTTTAAAAGTGGTCGTCTTAAACAGAGTAGGAATAGGGTTATTCAAGTTAAGGTTTACAAACTTCCAAAAACATTAAAATTGTTCAGAATATTTTATATGGAGTCTAACATATTAAACATA
This sequence comes from Myotis davidii, assembly GCF_000327345.1. Taxonomy (NCBI): domain Eukaryota; kingdom Metazoa; phylum Chordata; class Mammalia; order Chiroptera; family Vespertilionidae; genus Myotis; species Myotis davidii. Next base: position 3,143,726 of record NW_006297145.1, on the reverse strand, counting down.
TAAAAGTTGAACCATCCTACTACAAGTGAATGTAAAGGACCAAAGGTTTATTTCAATGAGTTTCATCTTTATTCCTTGGGATAACATTTGGGGACTTTCCATGACTCTTCCATGGGCTTTTCTAGCTAGTAAAAAAGCAAGACAACTTCAATTTTTCCAATGAGAACATTGGTGCTATAAATGAAAAAGTAAAGCCTTTCACCAGAGCAAGAACTACAAAAATGAAGAAGCAGTAAGTGATAACCGTTTACAACTTAACATTATCATACCTAAGTGTGCTTTAAATATCAACTTTGTATATGTATATTTAAAAAGCATATCAGGAGTTATTAATAATTATGAATAATTAAGCACTTGTCAGGCTTATAGAAGTACTACTTAAGTAAAAATTAAGCTCATGACAACACTGAATTATCTTCAGTATTTATGCAGAGAATTATATTTCTAAATATCATTCATTTTTTTAAGTAATCTTATTGAATTAGCTCCTTGACTCATATCAATTTCCCCACCTTTGTCCCCAAGACTACAAGTCTTCATGGATTCTGTAACTTATGTCATCCAAACTGTTCAGGTCTCTTCCAGATTTATGGATTTTCTTTCTTAGTGGCATCTTTTCTTCGTATTCTATCAGCACATGGTATCTTCTCTGCTTAACCTAGAGTCACAATTGTGTTTGGTGACTGTGCTATTTTAGTGTATAATATGAAATATTTGTTTATCTTTGTCCCTGGCACAGAGCTACTGTATCCCTTAAAATTTCCTAAGTGATTAAGAGCAATACAAGTGTCTTAATATTTATAACAAACTCCTTTCAACTACACTTGAGTTATACTAATGAGGTGAGTTTTTGAAAGCACCAAAGGATGGGGGCATGGTTGCCAGAGGAAACCACCATGTCATTGGAGAGTAAAAATGTCAATCCCACCATGCTGGCATTCAAGGAGAGAGGAGCTGGAGGTTGAATCAATTGCCAGGGGCCAATGGCTTATTCAATCAGGCCTATGTAATGAAGACTTCATAAAAACCTAAGAAAGGGACCGGGAATGCTTCTGGCTTCTGGGCTGGTGACTATATGGAGGTGTGGGAGAGTGGTGTGCTGGAAAGGGCATGGGAACTACACACCCCTTTCTCCATCCTTACCCATGCATCTCTTTCATCTGGATTTTTCTGAGTTGTATCTTTTTATAATAAAGCATTAATCTCGTGAGTAAAATGTTTCTCTGAGTTCTGGGATCCATTGTAGCAAATTAATCAAAACCAAGTGGAAGGGGTCATGGGAACCTTTGATCAATAGCCCATTGGTCATAAGCATCACTGACAACCTGGACTTGCTACTAGTGTTGGAAGTTGCGGGGGGAGCAGTCTTGTAGAACAGAACCCTCAATCTGTAGGAACTGATGTGATCTCCAGATAGATAAAGTCATAATTGAGTTGAATTATAGGATACCCAACTGGTGTTGGAGAACCGCTTCATTGTGTTGAATGCACATGCGTGCGTGCGCACACACACATATCAGAGTGAAGATTTCACATTTTGGTACACTTGCCTCCTTTGATACTATGTTATCCAGATATACTGGCCTCCAACTGCTCCCTGAAGCTGGGTCCACTCCCTCACTGACTGCTTTCCACATTAGCTGACTCCAGTCCCAAGTTCAGATCCTTTCCCTGCTGATGTCCACACCATCCCACCCATAGATATAATTGGACCAAGTCACCCCTGAGGTGCTCAGAAATTATAAGGGCAGTGGCTACATCCCGAGTACCTGTGCTTAATGCCCCATGCAGGCTAATGCTAATTTAATAATTAGCTCTCCACTTTTGAATAATTACACAAATGAGCTCCTATAGTAAGTATATAGGGCCTCAGTCCTGCTCTGAATCCCTTAGTTTTTGTTTTGTTTTGTTTTTCAGTCTCTGGAGTAGCCTAGGTGGTAAGCTCCAGGGGAAAAACAAGGTAGGCTTTGCCCAGGAATTGAATCTACTCATCTCTTCAGCAGAGCCAGCAAAGTGAGTGCAGTGACAGAGAAATACGAAGGACCACTCCAGACAGATGGAGAATCAGATTGTAATGAACAAACTACTTTTCAGAGGTAGATGTCATCTAACCGAAGCATGTCTAGAGGAAAGTAGCCACCTTTGGGAAGGGGTCAATGACGTTTCATAAAAAGAATGGGGCTGTTTGTCCTAAAGCAGAGCAGACGTGAACTGAGGTACTATGATCACAGCCATAGGGTGGCTAAAAGGATGTCATGGGCAGAAGGTGCAGACTTGTTTTGCCTGCTCCTAAGAACAAAATGTTGATCTGAATGGAGTCTCAGAAAGAGACCTTTAGTTTGAGAAGGAGCCCTAGAAAGATGGGATAGTCTTCCAGAGCATTCCAACACCCTGTTGCTGGGAATGCCCCAGGGGACATTAAGAAGCCACAGTTTAAATCACTGTAAGGGGGCTGAACTTACATGGCTGGGCTACATGGGAGTCATCCATCAACTGAATGGCAGGCACACGGCCACCCCCTTTGCAAGTTCATTAAAGGCATCTGTAATCAGCCATGGCACTTGTCACAATGCTTCCTCAGATTCTTCTAAACACAGGGCTTCTGCCACCACTTCCAATGGACAGAGCGGGCATGTGAATGGGAACACAGTTACTCCACCCCTATTGGGTATCTATGGTGTAAAACAAGGGTTCTAAAGCCCAGCTGCCCATCAGAAACAGCAGTGGAACTTCCGGAGCTTCTAAAAACTGCAGATTCTTAGGCTCCACCCCAGCTCCCTAAAATAATATTGAAATTCTGATCCCAGGAATCTGTATGTGAAAACTATCTCGCACTGACTCAGATTGGTAAGCTGGAATTCAGTTACAAATAAAAAATGATCCTAATTCTTTGTATCTGTGACATTTTTGAAATTAAAATGATCAAGAACAAAAGTGTCTGTGTGCCCATGGAAATAGGCTAATTTTATCTTGGTTTATATGTGCATGTATCACCCATGCACGCAGTAGTCATATTTTCCAGGTTTTTTCCCTGTGAAGGCAACTGTGTGTGCACACCATCACACACTACAGATTTATGCGTGCGTCAGTCTCCTGACTTACACTGAATGGATGAAACACACTACCTGTTAGAGTGTAAAAGAGCAAACATTAGTAAAACTGATAATATGCCTTGTGGTGGTGACTCAACCAAAGCAAGCACATCTGTCACAGAGGAGTAGCCTGCCAGCTTTCCACCGGGGGAAATGCAATTGAATAATAATGTACCACATAAGGCAACTTCCATAATGCTCTCTGCCAAGTCAAATCTCCTTCAGTTGGGAACATGTGCATACACTGGGCAAATGCGTAGTCACATGGTCCAAACAGGTCAAAGATGTTGTACTTAGAACATAACATCCTAAATTCATAGACTCATCCAAGAAGCATGAGGCACTGCTCAGAACCCAGAAAACACTAGTGAGCAAGACATAGTCCCTGCACTTTCGTTCCTTCAGGAAAAGTGGTGGAAACAGAGGACTCTGTACATCAGAGTTAAAGCTAGAGAAGATGCAAAGGTGAACTCACACAATCTTATAAGACAAGATATATTAAGGCTCTGGAACTTTATCTTGTGAATGGGAGAAGCCGCAAGCTATGAAGGAATTCAAACCGAATAGTGCCTTTTGTATTTAGAAAGACCACTTGGGCTGCATTGTGGAGAGAGGAGGGGAGCCAAGACTGTAGGCAAGCACACCCATTGGAAGACTGTGTAGCTGTGGTACATGGGGCCACCCTTCTGGCAAAAAGAGATGATTATCATCATCTATATCCAATTAGAGTTCAGTGACTTCAAATTGGTAGCATGTAATTGGCATGGTGGAGGCATTTACACCATAAATTTTGGGAAATGCTGCAAAACACTTCTCTCCTCAGAGAGCCCATTGTTAAACATTTATCAGCACACTACATTCGCACTGAGCATACACAGGATGGGACAAAAGTAGTCTTACAGTTGTGAGTACACAAAACAGAGTCTGTTCTTATATTATCGTTGTATTTTTCCAAATGAATAACTGTAAGCCTGCTTTTGCCCCACCTTCCATTTTGTATGTACACACAGTATGACTACAGACACCAACATAAAATAAAATCCTACTTCAGTGGACCTTCACTGAGATCTGCGAAAGAATTTTGTTGATGAGAATACCTATCACTCACAGAGTTTTATTACTTGTAA
>NW_006297145.1:3132163-3139387 GCF_000327345.1 Myotis davidii | reverse complement strand
GAAAACTGACCTAAAATCAAAAGTGATTTTGACTCCTGGTCCAGTGTTACATCCATAGCACATGTTCAAGTTTATTCATTTATGTATTTATCCGTCTGGTCACTCAACAACTATGCATTAAATACCTGCTATATGCAGGTACTGCTACAGAGAAACAGCAACAAACCTGCCTTTGTTTTCATGGAGCAAACATTGTAGCAATGAATAGCAGAATTAGCACATTAAAAATGAATAACTAAATATATAATAAATGTTGGATGGTGATAAGTGCTGTGAAAACAATAAATTACCTCTGTGAGGGAGGGCGTGTTAGGTAGGGTGGTCCCTGAAGAGGGATGGTGTGTTAGGTAGGGTGGTCCCTGCAGGTCTTTCTGTGGAGTCTGTTCAAATGACTCCATGAAGAGAAAGAACATGTTGGGAAGAACCCTCCATATAGAAGGCAGGGCAAGTACAAATGTCTTGAGGTGGGAGGGTGACTGGTATGATTGAGAAGTGCAAGGAGATCATAGTAGCTGGAGAAAATAAGCCTGTAAGGGGAGAGGGTTAGAAGATAAGACCAAAAAAAAAATCAGAAGCCAGATCATCAAGGGCTTTATAGGTCAATGTATGGTCTCTGGTGCCCACCATTAAAATGTGTGTATTGTAGTGGATTCATATTGCTTAGAGAGGAAGGTGGATGATCTCAACCTTCTGAAAACCTTTCCTGTAAACACACAGAATGGCCCCATCACTACTCCTTCAGTCTCTCTATCTCTCCATCTAAATTTATATTGGGAAATAGGTGCATTCATTCATTCATTATTTATGATACACCCTCTATGTGCTAGGCATTGTGCTAACCCCTGGGAACTAATCAGTGAATAAGACAGTAAGATCCCTTACTCCTGAGACATTGGCAATTCAGTAGGAAAAACAAACATTATTCACAAACATAATGAAGTGCAGTGACAAGAGCTATACCCACAGAAATATTCAGAAAATGCATGCTCCTACATGTCCCCACAATTCACAAGCATAGGGACCCTGGTGCCGGCATTATAACGTGCAATTCTGTGACCCATAAGAGGGTCGGGGCCTGTGCATGTAGAGCACATCCTGCTTTGCCAAGCCTGGAGAAATTCGCAGTAAAGACAGGAAAATATTATTTTGTTATTTTTAACTAAACTCTATAACTGGAATAATATCACCTTTAATGAGGCTGGGGATCTTCCTCTGAGGAGTCTGAAGCCCTGTACCGATGTTATTCCATTAATTCTCCCTGTGTCTGGAACTTGGCACCCGAAGCAGAATGCATTATGCAAAACCAAAGCACACTTTGCATAGAGAAAAGATTCTGTTGCGATGTTTCCCTTGTGCTCAACTTCAAAATGTTGGCAGATCTGCCATCAGGACATGTATTCCGTAGCCATGCTCTTTATGTTAAAATCACCCTTGATGTCATAAACTATTTTGCAAAGAGAGGGAAACTATCCTTACTTTAGATTAAAGAGACAGAGACAGAGAGAGAAGGAGAAAAGAAGAAGAAAGAGAGAGGAATTGGCAGATGCATGCGAAAATGTACCTCAAATCCTTTATGGGATGAAGGATTAGATTGTGGGAACTGTCTAATTCAACAGCGGTTTATGAAAACCTTCGATAAAGTGCTTTGTGAATTTCCGTAAAATTGCTCAAGAGATAACTGCATGAGGCAGTAGACGGATGAAGCCACCGTGTGCCCAGGCTGGTGTGAAACACTTTGTAATAGAGAAATGAGATCAAGACAAGTTCCTTGTCTCAGTCTGTGAGAAACCACTGCCTTCCATAAAGCAGTTTCTACAATGCAAAATTAGAGCAAGTCATAGACTGCGTGGTTTGGCCCCTAAATGCTTCTTGGAGTTCACGGAAGGCAGAGATCAAAGTCAACTAGAAAGATAAGAAAATCTGAAGATGACCAATAGATTTGGACTGGTCTTTGAAGACCAGGGAGGATTCAGAAATGAGATTTTGGAATACAGTTCCAGGGGTGGGGAGGGGGAGAGGGTTTCCTATAGCATAAATATTCTGAAATCCAGGGAAGTGTAGTCACCCATTCATCCTGGGGTGGAGAGTATGGACTCCACATGGCATAATTTAAGGGAACAGGCTATTATAATTCTAAGAATTTCCTGGGTGGTAGTGGTGGTGGTGGTGGTGCCTCAATGTTCCTGTGGGCTGCTTGTCTGCCACCTTCCAATTAAAACTCCTTTTCCTTTCTCTACTCCAGGTGGCCTTGTTCCCCACTTCCCACTGACTGCCCCACCTCCTCCATCCTCTTCATGGCCTCTCTCTCCTCCCTCAATTTTGTTCCTCTTCTCTCCTAATGCAGCTCTAGTGATGCATAAGCTTGGCCTCCAATGCTTCAGACTCCCAACACCCCTAACCCAGTGCCCCCAAGGAAGCCGAAGGGATTTTTCCTGAAAGGTTAGTGATAATGGGATGGGAAGAAAACACCAAGAAGGAGGATGTTAAAACTGGATGTCAGTAATCATAGCAGCTAAAATTAATGTACAGCTCATTCCCCATCCCTCTCCACAGGCATCTCTTACTGGTTTCTGGCTCAGCGATTCCTGTCCTTGTAGTCTGTGCCACATATGTCTTTGCCACAATGCCTGCAGCCAGGCTACCTGGGGCTTTCATCTCAGGGCCATCCTTATTTATTTATTTTTTTTCTTTTATTGTTGGAAGTATTACATATGTGGACGAAAGGGACCACATGCTAATCTGACAAAGGCCTGCATGGCAGTCTTGCAAACTCAAAGACCTAAAGTAACCACAAAGGATGGTCTGAAATTAAAACTTGAACTAAAAGCAGTTATGGTGGCAGTCACATTATAGGCTGGTATCTTCCCTGACAAGGTCAATCTTTACCTTAACTGAGTCTATTGTCTTTTTTCAGCTACCATAACGTAGGATAACATAGATAAATATCATTGCAATGTCAGGGTAACTTGTAACTTCCCTTTTTTCCAGACCCCTCAGGGCACAAACAAATGCCAGGACTGATACCATATATTCTTTCATTGCTATTGTTAATTGTTGACTGTTAACTATCCTGTACCCACCTAAATAAAAGAAGTATGTGTCTATCATTTTACTTTTTATCCAATCCCAGAGGTTTCCCTGCCTTGCTTTCTCCCGCCTCCCTAATCTATCACCAATGAATTTCATGTAACCCCCTTATGCCTCCTCCGTGGCTGTAATATTTAAAACAAGGTGAAAACCTGCCATTCTCTGGAGCATTAACCCAATCCATTGAGATTCTGCTTCCTGGCAACTGTCAATAGTTTGACTCAAATAAACTTAAGAAAAATTCTTTACAAGTTTGAATGTTTTTCGTTAACACATATGTCCCCTTCTCCCCTCTCCCCCATTGACACATATAACCCACCTCCACCCTCTCTCAAGCCTTCACCATCCTGTTTTCTGTGTCCATGGGTTATGTATATATGCATACAAGTTCTTTGGTTGATCTCTCCCACCCACCCCCAACCCTCCACCACCTTCTCTCTGAGATTCCACACTCTGTTCCATGCTTCTGTGTCTCTGATCTATTTTGTTCCTCATTTGATTAGGGCCATCCCTTTTTAGTTGGGAGAAATTAAGGTGGGTTCTTCATCTTAAAGTGGGGATGACAGCACCCACTGGAAGGGGTTGTGTGAAGGATTAAAAGAGTTTGTATAGGTAAAGCACGTAGTATCTGGAACATTTTCTGAAACTTCCAGAAGACTATTAGCTATGAACCATTATCACCTGCACCACATTTCTGGGCCCTAATATCCTATCTAATAAAAGACAAAAATGGTAATTGGCGTATGACCGATACCCTTTTCATTGGCTAATCAGCGAGATATGCAAATTAACTGCCAACTAAGATGGCAGTTAACTGCCAAAAAAGATGGCGGCTAATTTGCATATTGCAGGCAGGATGGTACAGCGCCATCGGAGAGCAGGTTGAGGGCGTGAGTGCCGGCGGTCGCCCGGGACCCGATCCCGCCGGCAGACCCAGACACGGGCCTGCGGGGCGACTGCGGCATCCGCCCGTACTCACGCCCCCAAACCGGACGGATCCTGCTGGCAGACCAAGGGGGAGGGACGGCGGGAGGTGGGCCTGCCGGTCCCCCCAATGGCCCTGATCGGGGCCTTGCAAACCAACCTCCTGGGGTCCCTCCCCCTAGCCGGCTGTCCCCCAGATAGGCTTCTCTCACTGGCCAGGCTGAGGGACCCCACCCACGCACGAATTTGTGCACCGGGCCTCTAGTAGAAAAATAAAACTCCCTGATAAAGGAATTTCTGTGCTTAGAAGGATTTGACTCACTCACTTTTATTTTTTTAATATATTTTTATTTATTTCAGGGAGGAAGGGAGGAGGAGAAAGAATCATTGATTGGCTGCTTCCTGCATGTCCCACAGAGGGGATCAAACCCAAAACCCAGGCAGGAGCCCTGAACTGGAATCTAACTGTAACCTCCTGGTTCAGTGGTCGGCAAACTCCTTAGTCAACAGAGCCACATATCAACAGTACAATGACTGAAATTTCTTTTGAGAGCCAAATTTTTTAAATTTAAACAATATAGGTAGGTACATTGTTATTGACTTAATTAGGGCACTCCTAAGGCGTAGGAAGAGCCACACTCAAGGGGCCAAAGAGCTGCATGTGGCTTGTGGGCCGCAGTTTGCCTACCACGGTCCTGGTTCATAGGTCGACACCCAACCACTGAGCCATGCTGGTCGGGCTCACTTTTACCCTCTCTCAGTCAGATGATACCACTCCCCCACTTCCATATCCTTTCATAAGGACCATTTAAGAGATTTCAAAAGGAAAGAGTTTTATCCCTGAAAGAAATGCATTTCTTTTCATTAAGTGTTCTTTTCCTCACCAGGTTCAATTGAGTCAGATAATCATAGAAAATAAAATAGGATATCGGAAATGGCCCTTAGAGATTCAGAGAGGTCAGTGGATTAGTATTGAAGGTGAGAAAACTGAGGCTCAGAAACATAAATGTAATTTCTCAAGGCCACCCACAAAATTAATAGCGAAGACAAAACTAGAAATCTGATTTCTATCTACTTCTTCCAGACTCATGTCTCTTTCTGGCTTTGTGCCTTAATTATACCCTATGATAGGATAAAAGTACCTCTACTTTTTTTGAAGGCAAAGCAGGCCAGATTCAGAGCCTAAGTGTCCACTGTCATGAATTAATTATTTAAGGTTTTTAAAGACACCCCGCCCCCACCGCCACCACCAAGACAACGTTAACATTCTCTTCAATTTGACTAAATTTGCCAGGTTTCTTCCTGACTGTGGGTCCCTGACCTCCCTTTTCTTAGAGAATTTTCTTTAGAAAAATTGTCATTGTTCTTTCTGTGCCCCTTCCAGTTGTAACTGTTTTCCCAGCCTCTTGCTATTTTACAACCCAGGAATATCTATCTTCCTTAAGGACCTGGGATTCATTGCTTTTGGAATGGATTTACCAAGGAAGACAGCCCCAGGATCTCCTGGTCTCTGTGAGAGGGCAGGGACCTGCTTCAGAACGGAATAAACAAAACATGCACAGATGGTCTAAGCACCTTGCCCAACCTCCCCACAATGTCCTCCAGTAATTTTCCACTAATTGACTCCAGTTCTTACACAAAACAAACAAAACAGAATGAAAGCCCCTGCCTTTTGTTTCGGCAGAGGTGAGCTCAGTCCTGCGCTGGAGTCTCTTCCACCTACTCCAGTAGGCTGAATCGTATCTTTAATGCTATTTTTCACCAATATCCGGTGCAATTTTCCTTTGGTACCACACAGTCCAGGACAAAGAATTGCTCTAGCCAGCTTCCTCTTTTGTTTGGGAAAGCACAAGCAAGTTAACTGGAAGCAGCCCAAATATGGCTGGTTCATTTGCATTTAAATTGCCCAAATGGCATTTGGTAAGAGCTATTTGATGTCCAATAAGGCTTTGGAGGCTTTCAAACTTCAAAACAGAAGGTCAGAATTGAGCAGCAGGAAAAGAGCCTCTGTGCTAAGCAGTCCATTGAGTTCCAAGCTTTCAACATGGGAAGTTGGTTTCAGTTTAAAGCCTGGAGAAAGTGAATCCCAGAGACTCGCTACAAGAAGCAGAAGCATGGCCAGGGCTGGACTGGGTGGGCGGGTCACGGGGTCTTACTTTCTAGGGTGCCAAGCCACAGCCGCCTGTCCCCTTCCACAGTCTGCTGGGAAGAGAAAGGGAAAGAAAATCTCAAGCATGGATCCTCTCTTTCCTAGAAAATTATGTGTGTTAATCTGCTCATCTTTACCAAGCTTAAAAACATTATTTATTTACCAAAAAGGTTCAGTGCAATTAGAAATTGAGTTTTTTATTATATGTAAAATGTGGATAGTGTTAAATTAGTTAGACAACAGGGACATTAGATGGAAGTGGCTGTGAAATCTGTAGGTCTAGTAAGCAAACCCAAATGTAAGCCTGTAAATGCCTCCAGGCTACAAAATTGAAACCCAAGGGCAACCAATTACAAACAGCCAAGGAGGCTTTATGCTATAGCCAATCATTACTACTTTGTTCCTCCTCTTCTCTCTAAAAGTTCCTCCTGGAGCTCCTGTCAGTGCAGTGTCCCTAATCATTTTCATTTTGGTTTTGCCAGATTCCACCCAATTTTTGATCAAATAAATACTTAAAATTTTTACTATGCCTCTGTAGGAGAGAGTCAAATGTCCCCGTCTTTCCTCTCTTAGGTCTTCTGGCTGGCCTAAGAATTCAACTGCCAGGGGACAGATTCATAGGAGAAAATAACCAAATGTAATTACATTAGTACATATGGGGTTTCATAGGAATATGGGGCCCAAGGACCCATATGGCAGTCCAGGCTTCTATGCCACTTGGAGTGAAGGTGAAAGGTAGGGGTTGGGGGTAGGCATAGCCTGGTTTGGACTTCAAAGGGGAGGAAGGCAATTCACATGAAGATGCAGAAGCAAATGTTTGGTAAACTAATGTTCGCTGGGCCAACTCAACTGTAGCAATGGGACACAGAGAGGAGCCCTGCAAGATGCCTCCCTGTCTACCCCACCTAGCTCCTATCAAGCCACAGTTCTCTGTGATGATAAAGCCCTTCCCGGAGCAGGTCCTCTATCTATGTTCTTTAGGCAGTTAGGGGGGAGGTCAACAGAAGTTCTTCCTGAGTCTTTTGTGCTTTAAAAATAACCAGCTTAAAATAATGAATATTACC
>NW_006297145.1:3100299-3131522 GCF_000327345.1 Myotis davidii | reverse complement strand
GAAAAAATGGAACGGGAGAGACTGGTGATACCGTTATAATTAACATAGTTAATAATAATAGGAAAGAAGCCAAGGGAATTTCAAATATTATAGGCATGGCATTTGGGCAGCTTCACCAGGAAGCTACAACTCTATACTCCACTGCAGTCCCACAAAGGGGAGATAGACACATGCCCAGTAAAGTCGGGGTGACCTCAGGAAGTTACTTGGCTGTCAGTGACCTGGGAATAGGTCATTGGCCAGAATAGGCATGACCACTGCAAGGGCATGGAATTTGAGATATTTAATCCCCTGAACAAGGAAGTTCGCACTCTTGGCTCTCTTAGGACTTTTGTTGCGGGGGGCACACTCTCTGGGACTCTTGGTTCCTCTTGGCCTCTTGCACTTGACGCCTGGCTTGCAGGACTCTCTGCCTCTGCTTCCTGTATTCATCTACCCTCAATGGACTAATGGACTGCTGCTAGCCTGATGCTGAACTGGACTCAGCTGCAACATGGAACAGGAACTTTGGGCACTGGCCCTGTTTTTTGTTTTTTAATTGATTAATTCAGAGAGAGGAAGGGAGAGGGAGAGAGAAACAGAAACATCAATGATGAGTGAGAATCATCCATGGGCTGCTTCCTGACAACCCCTACTGGGGATAGCGCTTAGGCATGTGCCCAGACTGGCAATTGAACTGTGACCTCCTGGTTCATGGGTCAATGCTCAACCACTGAGACACACTGGCCAAGCAAGTCCCTCATTCTTTTTGTTTGTTTGTTTGTTGTTGTTGTTGTTGTTGTTAATACTACCCGAGGATATTTTTCCATTGATTTTTAGGAAGAGTGGAAGAGAGAGGGAAAGACAGAGAGAAATATCAATGTAGGAGAAACACATTGATTAGTTGCCTTCTGCATTAGCCCTGAAGAGTGGAAGAACAGGCTGGGGAGGAGCCCACAACCAAGGTACGTGCTCTTGACTGAAATCAAACCTGGGACCCTCTGGTCCACAGGCCGATGTTCTATCCACTGAGCCAAACCAGCTAGGGAGTGGCTTTGTTTTTAGCTTTACTAAAACCCCACCTGCACTTCTTCTATGACTGGAACGGGACTTTGGAAACCCAGGGATGTAATTCCATGGAAAGAAAAATCACTCACCCTCCCATGTGAGTCTCAGAAAGTTCTTTTTCTCAAGACATCTTAGGGACCCCACCCCCATCACCTAGTGGGGAAGAGGATATTCCAATTTCTCCGATAACATTGAGGATTTTTGAACACCATGCTAAAAACTGCAGAAAGAGTCAAGTATTGCTGTCAAACACAAGACATTACCTAGATCACCATCACTGAGGAAGGAAAAAAAAGGCTTAAAAATCAGGTTCTAGTCTAACCTGCTTATCATTTAATTTCCCTAAGCTTCTGAGACCCACAGTGCATTTATCCACCACCTGCCCAGTCCCCATATACTTATCATTTATCTTATCTTGCTTCATAGAATAAAAGCTCTAAAACAAGCCTTAGAAGTCATCTAGTTCACATTCTCCCTTTTAGGGGTAAACACAATTTGGTTTAAAGATGGAAAGTGAGGAAGTAAACCAAGGTCACACAGCTCACTAGTGGAAGAGGAGGGCAACAGACAGGGTTAGGTTCTTTCAGGAAAGGGAATCAATGAACACCTTGAAATTGTCTGCACTGTATTTTAGAAACTCACTTATTCTTCTCAATGAAATCCATGAATCAAATATTTTAAGAACCAGGGTTATGAGTTTTTCCAAGAAGAGCTCAAGAGATGCAAGTAAATTGCATTTAGACATCATTGTTTTCATTGACTCATTTAAAAGCCATAATGGGAAGAGAAATCTGGGAAGGAAACAAACTAAAATAAAATAAATAACACTCCTCTAGTTCTTTCAGTCTGCTGACTGGGAAAGATAAATTTTCTAGAAATACTGCAGTAATACTAAAAAACAACATAAACACACACACACACACACACACACACACACACACACACGGTTGCTGATTCTGCAGTTAATTGCAAATGATTCCAATATCCCACCTCTCTGACTGCTTAAGCACCGGGGCCATCTGGTATCAGGTCTACTACAAACTGGCCACGGTGTGACATCAGTCCTGGCTGCATGTATTACAGGAAACAAAGGCTTTACCTGGGTCAACCCTCTTCTACAAAGGATTCCAACTGTAACACAAAAGAAAATAGCAGCTGGACAAAAGTAAGGGTTATAATACTGACAGTGCAAATCAAGAGGATTGCAGAATCCTGTTCAAACCCTACTTGCAGAGAGAAGGATATAATCTCTTTTCACTCATGAGTGTTATGCACCGTATGGGGATGGGGAAAGCATTTTCTAGGGTTTTCCTGAGAGAAGAGATTTAATAATAATGCCAATAATAATTGTGATAAATGTATGCAAGCAGAGACCTTGCTAAGGTGTAAGGGGATAAAACAAGAAATTATTTGGCCCTGACCAATGTAGCTCAGTTGGTTGGAGTGTTGTCCCATGCACCAAAAGGCGGTGGGTTCTATTCCCTGTCAGGGCACACCCCAGGTCCCAAGCCTGTGCATGCTGATTGGGATGTGTGTTGGTCAGGGTTGCATGCCAGAGGCAACCGATCCATGTTTCTCTCTCACATCGATGTGTCTTCCTCTCTCTCTCTCTCTCTCTCTCTCTCTCTCTCTCTGTCTCCATTCTTCTCTCAATCATTAAAAAAATAAAATTATTTGGGGATTTATATATGGAAATGCAAAAATAAGAATGATGATATAGAAAGCTGAGCTTGAGATATCACTTAATATATTTATTCGACTTCCTTATTTAAGAAAAAAAATGCAGAACCCTTACCTAGTAGATTCTGGCATATGTTACCTTTTCAGGTCATCCTAAGTAAGTGCATGGGGAAGCAGGTGCTCATACCACAGTTTGGAGAAAGAAAAGACTTAAAAGAGCTTATCCATGCTAAAGCAATAATAATTGGCATACGGCATAATAATAATAAAAAAGGTTTTTTCAAATTCACCAAAGACATATTAACACAGATATTTTTCTAGGTAGATTTCAATGCCTCCCTTTTACAGAAGAAGAAACCGAGTTGGGTAAACAACTTACTCAAACTCACATGGCCAGTTTCTGACAGAGGTAGGATTTCAAACCTCATCTGTCCACAAAGCCCAAGTACATCTGTGTTCATCCACATTTACTGGACTGCCTTTCTGCCTTTCGGATAGTCTCCCCTTTGTCTGAAACACATTTCCCACAGCACACTGGAGTCCCCAACCATGGCCCTTCCTTTGAGACTTGGTTCAAAGTCAGCCTTCTCTGCAGAGCTTTACCCAAATGTCCCCAATCACTGGTCTCTTCTACTGTTGAAACCTCATGTAATTTTACATCTACATTTTTTACAATTGTCTCACCTCCTACTTAGTACCACAGCTAATTATATAAACATCCATCTCTTCTCTGTGGCAGAAAGCTCATATTTTGCTTTCCAAACCTCACTGTAGCTTTAACTGCAACTTGCACAAAGCAGAGACGATATCAGGTATAAGCAAGGCCTTCGGCCTTTGTGTCAGAGGCACTAGAGGGTCCAGGTCTGCCATATTACCTAGCAGCCTGCAATCCAATTAAAATGCATGAGCCTCATTTCCCTAATCCCTACCACACAGATAATCACCTGCAAATGTCTTCCTCTGATCATTAGTGCAAGAGTCAGGGTAGCTGAACAACCAACAATACTGTGTTTGTATCAGGTTTGAAGGAGTGCCCAACTTAAGCTAAATGTTTGACTGCTTCAAGAAAGGGATTCCCCACCCCCCCCAATGAAATGGCCGATGATATCATCAGAGAAAGACAAAGACATTATGATTTCACTTATATGTGGAATCTAAAGAACAATAGAAACAAACAAGCCCTGACCAGGTGGCTCAGTTCGTTAGAGCATCATCCTGTTATGCCAAGGTTGCAGGTTTGATCCGCAGGCAGGGCACATACAAGAAACAACCAATAAATACATAAGTAAGTGGAACAACAACAAATTGGTGTTTCTCTCTCTAAAAAAAAAAGTCAATAAAAACAAAACAGAAGCTCATAGAGGCACAGAACTGACTGAGGTGGGAAGACGAAGTGATTGAGAAGTACAGATGGGTAGTTACAAAATAGTCTTAGGGATGTAAAGAACATCATAGGGAATATAGTCGATAATATTGTAATAACTATGCATGGTGCCAGGTGGGTATTAGAAAAAGCAGGGGAACACTTTGTATAGTATGTGATTGAATAACCACTAGGCTGTACATCTGAAACTAATACAAAATAATATGGAATATAGCTGGTAATTTTTAAAAAAATAAATACAAATTTCTTAAGTATATGGAAGTTCTTATGTGACATCAGGCAAGCATTTTGGGTTGGGGGTGACTCTATCACATGAGCAGGGACCCAGGTTTCTTGCATCTGTTTGCTCCTTCATTATTTCTGTCCTTGTCTGCACACTTAGAGCTGGGTCACAGGTTCACCCATAATCCAGCTGACAGGAAAGGGTAGTTGTGAAGTCAAGTTCAAACATTTTCATTGTAAGCAAGCGAGGCAGAAGTCACATCGTCACCATTGCCTACATTTCATTGTCAGTAACTTCGTTTCTATGGCCACACCAGCTGTGAGTCTATATAAAATGGAGCCGCTAGCTGGGCAGCCACAGGCTCAACCTGAACTAAACTATGAAAAAGAGAGAGGCACTGCATTGGGGTGGGAAACAAGCAGTGTCTGCCAAAGAAGTAAAGAAAAAATGAGATGGTATTGTAAGCACCAATAATCATTAAGTCACAAAGACTCAATATAGACCTGGCAGACAGGTTTTATGTAGGCAGAAGAATATAGTAAACTTTTAGTACAGTTTAATAAGCATAACGAGGATGAATGGTTTGGAGAGATGATCTGGCTATTTGGATATGCTAATTGTGGGTATTCTGGAAGAGATCTTAGTTAAACGCTCAGTGAAAAAGTACAGCTGTAGCTTATAGGACACAATCATTGCAGATGACATCACAGAGCTTTCACACTGTACCTTTAGTAACCTTCAGGAGATGAGAAATGCCCACTGTTGCTCCATTCATATTAAGTGACCAGTACAGCTATCACTCTCAGGACATTCATTCCTGGGGAGGAAATTAAAAGCACTTTGGTTAGACACCAAGAAGAGCTTCCTAATCCAAGGCTGTGAGAGAGACTATCACTTCCCTCTTGGAAGATACACAATTTCCTCCTCTGGTTAGAGGTAGGAGAATTGATGGGACAACTTCATGGTAACCTCCTAGATAGGGTGTCCCCCCAAAAATGTACACACACTTTGAATACTTATAAAGGCAGTGTCCATTAAAATACATTTCATTTTCAAAATGTAATAGAAATCAGCTGTTTAAGTGTGTATGTATAAAAAGACTTAAAAAAATAAGCAGAGATAAGGGGCTGATACCATGGAGACATGATGGGTTCTTTCAATAAATTTGAGAAACACAATGAGGTCGGAAGAAAATGAGAGCATTTCTATATCCAACAGTGCTAATGATTACTTGTTATTTCTTGTTTATTTCCAATGAAGACATGCTTTCTGGAAACTGCTTGGCAAATTTTAATAATTAACAAAAGTAATAAAAATATTTATGAGAAAATTATAAAGTAAATGAAAGAGTACACCAACAAATTAGCATTTAATTACCAAACATTGCAAGAGGCACCTAAGCACAGAGCTGCAGGAGAATGCAGCAGTGGAGGCCTAGCTGCATGTAATCTCTTCCGGGGATGGGCATGAACCACATGGCGCTGTTTGGGGATATGTTCTCATACATTACAAAGGGGAAAATCCTGTCTGTGTTATTTTGCAAGCAAAACCTATTTTTATAGCTCAGTGCCAGAGTTATACTCAGAATGATTTGTCAACTGGAACAACTTTATCTCATGGAGCCTTTTTGCTAAAATTAAGCATCTTCCAATCATTTACTCATTGGCTCTGGATAACACTGAATTTTCCTGAGTCGCTGGGCTTTCATTCTGCAAAATAATTATAGAGGAGGTAGCGTAGGTAGAGGAGGAGGGAACTGACCCAGGCGTTTTCAAATATATCATGCCCCTAATATTTACAGCCTATAATCTAATCAACTTTTGATGTTTCAAAGTGAGTGTATCAATTGGCTTTTAGAGATCTGGCCCAACATACCGCTGTGGAACTCTGGCGTGGGATCTCAGGAACCTTGCAGACCGTGATGTTTGGGGGAACTCATTTACCACTTGGAATTCATCTACAAAATGGAGATGATAGTGCTATTCCAAGGAGTCCTGTGAGGATTTAAAGCAATAGCTACTTAAAATGGTTAGTGCAACTCCTGGCCCTTGATAAGTACCAAGTAGATGCTTTTATGATCATTTTAATTAATTTAATTAACATCTATGGCTACCGACATGGCATTAGTATTGCTAAATCTCTCTGAGTGATTTTAATGTGCAGCTATGCTTGGAACCATGGTTCTAGTCCTTCCTGAGAGCCCATCTTTAGAACTGACCATGAATATAACACATTCTCTAGTTTTTGCTTACACTCTGAAAATTTACTTTTTTGTGTGTTTTATTTTTTAACTTAAAAGAGAAGAAGACTATCTAAATTAGGACTTAGGAATTATGTACTTTACCAACATTGGAACTAGACAGTGGTCCAATTGAGTAAACTAGTGTACAAGATAGGGATTTAACCATTCATTTGAGTATTTAGTTATACACTATAACTGCAAAAAAAATCCCAAAACTTTAAAGTTGTATTCAAATAAATATGAAACATTATACTATAGCATGCATAATTGGGTAAGAAACAGGGGTAAATATTAGATCCTAATAAACCAGGCATCTGTTAATGGTGTTCCATGAAATGTTTTTTCAGTTTCCTGGTAGTCAAAAAGAAAAGGGTAACTAGTTTAATCAACCAATTGAATTTATATGTGAAAAACAGCAAATTATCTAGAACTCCATATGTTCTTGATATAAAGGGGGTACACACATTTCTTCCTTAGGTCCTTATTAAAAAGGGGTGATGAAGTGAGATGGTTAAGAAAATATGGCAGAAAACCAAACACAATGGATAAGACATAAGATTAGGCCAGAACAGCAGAAAGGCTGATTATACTGAATCAAACCAAAGAGCTGAAAGAGGGCTGCAGCTTCTCTAAATCATTCCCTTTGCTCAGGAAAGGGCGGGTCCAACTTTGTGCCAGAACTAACACTCTTCTCTGTCATTGAGAAGAAAACCATGGATCTGGGAGCCAGCATCCAAACAAGTCCTAAAACCTACTCATTCACATGTGCCTGCCACAATAGATGTTCCCCATTCCCTGGGATTGCCTCTCAAGGTCCCTCTAAGTAGAATTTCAGGTTATACCAGCGGTTCTCAACCTGTGGGTTGCAACCCATTTGGTGATCGAACGACCCTTTCACAGGGGTCACCTAAGATCATCCTGCATATCAGATATTTACATTGCAGTTAATAACAGTAGTAATATTACAGTTACATTACAGTAGCAACATTACAGTTATGAAGTAGCAATGAAAATAATTTTATGGTTGGGGGGTCACAACATGAGGAACTGTATTTAAAGGGCCAGAAGGTTGAGAACCATTGGGTTATACCCTCTGTTCCTTTAGTTGAATAGCTCACTACCTAGTCAGTTCCAACACCTTTACATGTCCTGTCTATTCAATTAAATTCTTCTGCTTAGGATCTTCTTGGACTTTTGAAATCCTCAATGGAAAGGTAACAGCATCACTTACAGACCTCGAAACACTAGTCATCCAAGTATGTATAAGCAGCAGGTGTGAGAGAGAATGTTACAATGCAGATTCCTGAGCCACAGCTCCAGGAATTGGGTTCATCTGGCCATAAATGGACATACGCACTTGAACCTGAAAATAAAAACACTTCAGATAACACAGATTCAGTTGGAACCTGAACTAGACTTGGAGAAGCAATTCTCCCTTAGGAAGTTTTCAGTGTGTGTGTCTTCACTACCTTTGCTTCTTTTCTGTCTTTATTCACACCTTCAGGCCATAATTCCTGAACATTTATTATATTCCTGGCACTACACAAGGACATTTCCCATAAATCAATTTAATACATTTTTATAAAGAACCCCTTGGGGTTAAATATTATTTCTCCCATTGTACAGGAAAGGGCATCGAGATTCACAGATCTGGGCACTGAAATAAGTATTGCAAGGTCACGAAAAAGTATGGGATTTATAAAGATTAAAAAAAAAACACTTTTTCTTTTAAATGGAGTGAGATTTAGCTACATGAGAACTCCAGTAGCACAGAACTGTGCATAACATCAACTGAACAAAGACAGTCAATAGCTCATGCCTCAGTTTCTCCATTGTCAAATTAGAAATGACATTGGCTTTAAGTGAAGTTGGGAGACTTCAGTGGAAACATGGTTTTCAGGTGCAAAATATGATTAGCATGACAAGAAGCATAACAAATTGATCAACTGCTACTTAGACACCCAGAGTTCTCACAAGACATCATCTTGCTGCACTAAATGCTAATCAATGAGGATTAAGTGGATTGACTTTTCCTTGGAGAAACATGAGTTTTTAAAATGAAAAGGAAAAAAGCTTGGATTAATAGCTACTGAGGGTTTTGTAGACACAATACTAAGGAAATCTGTTATTTGATACACTTTCTATTAGCAGGGAAAGGATGTAGTTCAGAGTCATGAGAGTACTGAATATAAAGTCTGGATGAACACTATTATATGAAATATCATGACTGCTAAAGTAAAATCCTCATTGTATCCTAAATACAGAAGGCAACATTTAATCAGATCATTTCTGTAAATTTTCATTTTATGGAACTATATCTCAGTGGGATATAAAAAATATATAAGAGAACATGATTAATATAATATAATAACATATATTATATATAATTATACATATAATCTTTTTCTTCTTGTGTCTCCATAGTGCAGATGCAAGTTTAATGCTGTGATTAATAATTGAGGTTAAATTGATGGTTAAATTTATTTTAAATTTAATGCAACCTTTGATATGAATTTGGTGGCCATTAGACGCTGGCAAAAGAAGAGGCACTTTCATTTTATTATAACTCAGTGCCAGCACCTTGTTTTCAACCATTCCCTGGCAATTACATTTAGAGAGGTAGACCACACAGGGGCAGTTAAGTTGAGCCCAGATGCGTTGTACCAATATAACTCTCAATTTATCTTCATCACACAGTCTTTGCCCAAAGACTGAAAATTTATTACTAGGTATCAAGAGCTTTAAAGCCACCCTGGAAAACAGTTACCTTGCATGAACCAATAAAAGCAACTCCAGGTAATAAAGATGCAATGTGGTAGAATTAACCAGGTATTAGGTGAGGCTGTGCTTGCCGTTCTTGTCCCCATATCTTCATTGTGGACCCTGGCTCCCCATTTCAAAGAGAATGTTTGTTACTGATCTGAACTGTTTCTGGCTTCTTCTTTTGATCTGATGGCTTCAACTGGCTGCTACCAACACTTGGCTTTTCAGATCATAGTCTACAGCTACCACCTAGGTGTATGTGTCTGGTCTTGATCCTGAATGTCCATGCTTCCAATTTGTTTAGGCTTCATACTCAAGAGATCATTAGTTCACTCTTTAAAATACAAATATCTGTTGACTCTTCAGGCTCTTGGGAGGGCACTCTGGTGATTACCATATTGTCTGGCTGCATGAAACTAACAGTCTAATGGGAAAGAGAAAATGAAGTAACCTGTTTCCATTACTGTGTTAAGCAATGTGGTGGCAAGTATGAAAAGGAGGAAACTCGGACATGCTCTACCGAAGTCAGAGAAGGACTTGTGAGGGAGATGAAATGTAACCTCAGACTAGAAGATAGAAGGAGGCAGGGTACAGTTGTAATCATATTCTGCTGACCTGCCTTCTGGTTTTAGGGGTCGACAAAGGTTTCTGTGGGGCCAGACAAATAGGAAAGCAGAAACACATGTTCAAGTAGAGAAAACGAAATATATTCAGGCCTGGAGATGAAAGGGTGCCAATATCTTAAAGGTCGAGAAGGAAGCCATGTGTGGTTCTGGAAAAAGTTCAACTGGAAAGTTGGCTGAGGAGGATGCTAAAGATGTCAGCAGGAGACATTTCTGAAAGGGCCTTGAAATCCATGCCAAGAAATGTAGACTTTATTCTGAGGACAAGGAGGGCCTGTTAAGGGTTTTTAGTGGGGTCAGGTAAGATGGTGAGAAAAATCATTTTAAAAATCATTCTTGTGATAAACAAGAAAAAAGACTTCCTTTTTCACTTATCCTGTAATTAGCAATATCAAAACAGATTCAAACAGGTAGGATTGAAGGGGCTGGTTTACAGTGAAGGTTGGTCTCCTCCAACTGGGAAGAACAAGTAAGAGGAATCTCTAACAATAATAATCCTCATGAAATATGTCATCCCTTGCATAAGCAGACAAGAAAAGATTGAGACAGGAACCGGAAAACAAACATTTTATGTATCATGCCAAAGACTTCTGAGGGCAAGTAAAAACCTAAGAAATGCCATCCATCATCCATCCAGGCAATTGTCTGCTCTGACAGCTTATGCAGGAACCAAGCACATACCATATTGCAAGCACATACCATCTTTGTTGAAGAGGAGAGTACATTCTCTGCCTCTGTCCTTAAAGGTGAGCTCTGAACTGGGAACAACCTTCAATTTCTCTTCTGCAAAGATTCATTTATTTAATTATTGTGCAAGAGTTTTTATTAACTGATTTGCACTTTTAATTTGCATTGAAAGTATTATGACAGCTAGTATGGGCTCTGGCCAGGTAGTTCGATTGGTTACAGCATCCTCTTGCTATGCCGAGGTTGAGTGATCAATCCCTGGTTAGGGTGCATATGAGAATCAACAACTGAATGCACAAATAAGGGGAAAACAAATCTCTCTCTCTCTCTATTTCTCTCTCTCTCTCTCTCTCTCTCTCTCTCTCTCTCTCTCTCTCTCCTTTCTTATCTCTATTTAAAACTCATTTAAAAAAAAAAACTAGCATGGATTAATCCAGTAGATTTTCAACTAGGACTTTCAGATCCCAGACCTTACGGAGTATACTTCAGTTCCAGAGCCCCAAGACCTGCTTTTATGAAAATGTTTTCCCTATTTCAATTTTCATATTGGGTTTCTATATGTCATATTTTTCATTAATGAAACAGTTTCACTATTTGGGCAGAGTCCTAGAATCAGAATGGGAGGGGGGAGGGGAAGAATCAGAAAACTTGAGCTTCGCGGGCGGCTCTATCTTGAACAAGTCCCTTCTCCTCGCTGAGCTACTAGTTCGTCAAGCGAACATTGAGGAACCAAAGTCAATAAACTCTAGGGTTCCCTTTAGATTCAAGATTCTGATGTATATCTGGAAAACCACAAGAATACAAAATAAAAGTATACCTATTTCTCTTCTAGAGTATCCCTTCTTAGGAGAAATTTTGACCTCATTCTTTACTTCTGAAACATGTTTTGTGTTAAGATTATTTCAATCCCAGATTTGGCCTTTACTTCATAACATCATTCTCCTTCCGTTAGGACAGTGGTCGGCAAATTGCGGCTCACGAGCCACAGTTTGCCGACCACTGCTCTAGTATATAGATTCACATTTATACTTTTAGTCAGTAGTTCTAAAAATAAGATGGAATTCTGGGCCTGTTCTCCAAGACTATCCATATACACACACAGGTTGGCATGCAACTTCAGGCCCCAGTAAGCCCAATCATGTACTTGCCTTAAAAAAAATCTTGGTCTAACTCCTTGCATCAGTGCATTCATTCATCAAATATTTGTAGACTATCAATCAATGGCCCACACCAATCTAGATTGTAAGGATCTCAAATAAAGAATTTTTTATATATGATGGTATTTTATTTTTGTAGAGCCTCAAAACCCAAAGAAAAAGACAAATTTGTAAACAAGTCAAAAGCCAGAGTGACAGCTATTGTGACACAGACGTGAGGAAACTGACATATGCAGAGTCGCACAGCTAATAAGTTGCAGGGCCAGAGCCCAGGTCTGTTGATTCTTTGCCCAATACAGTTTTGCTTTCCCCTAAAGATGACAAAAGTCGCTAACAATTGAGTTCTGCTTCTTTCTTCCTGAAGGACATAAGAGGCTTTAGAAGACATTTGATGGTCCTTGACCAGGAGCATTAAGACACCAAATTACACTGACATGGTCCATAAGTCACCTAATGAGTGAGATCCAGACAATGGGCCAGTGTGAATAAGACACATCAAGAATAACAGCCGCCTAAATCAGGTTGGAGATTTGCGGGCTACATATGGAGTCCAGCTAAGCATGTGCGATGTACCCTCTTTGTTTGCACAATGTCCAGGAAGGAAGAGAGAAGAAGATAGTGCTTCCCTAAATCTTGCTGAAGTCTATGGAAAAACCAGTTTGGCTTCACATTTGAAGTTGAACTTCTTGGTTTCATATGCATGCATTGTTGTGTGCTTTGTAATCTTGGGCACCTTAGTTTCCCATTTTAAACCTATTTTAGAGAGAAAGCCTACATATTGAACAGGACAATTCGTAAAGTGTTTTGCTTACTACGCATTTGGGTATTCAGAAGAGGTTATAACAATATTTTTTAATCTCATTTTGATATGGTTCATTTTAGTTTACAACATTACACTGAGGTTTGGTAGGAGAAATACACCCCAACTGCATTTCACTGACATTTTACAAGGGAACCAGCTATCCTTTGTACCTGTGACAAAACATTCCTGTACCACCCTTGGCACACTATGGGAATATTCTTTCATCAACACGAATCATTTGCTCTTCACACTAATCCTGCTAGTTAGTTAGGTAGGGGTATCCTATTTTATAAATATTAAAACTGAGGCACTAAAAGATAATGTAATAATAACAATACTATTAGTAATAATAATAATAGCTACTTTTAATAGTACTTACTGTCTGTGTAATATGGCCCAATTTTATTAAAATATATTTTTATAATGAACTCTCACATAAACCCTATGAAGCGGGTTGCTTATTTCCTCTTTACAAAAGAAGATATTGAAGTTCCCAGAGATAAGCCACTTTGCTGAAGATAAGGACGATGCTGGAATCAAGTTGGAAATCTGTCTGGGGTTCTAGCTTCCCAGTCCTGAGACATTGTTCTCCAAGTTATTCAGTAACCTAGTAGCAATGCCACACTTTGAGCTAGGTTTCCCCTCTGTCTGCTTAGACATCCCAGGAGTTTGGGGTTATATTAGTTTGCTAGATTACCTAACAAAATACTACAGTTGGTATGGCTTAAAGAACAGAAATGTAGTTTCTTATGATTCCAGAGGTATCTTCTTAGGCCTTTCACCTTGACTTGTAGATGACGGCCATCTTCTCCCTGTGTCTTCACATGGGGTTCCCACCATATGTGTCTACGTCCTAATCTCTTTTATAAGGACACCAGCCGTATTAGTTAGGGCACACACTAATGGCCTCACTTGAACTTACCTTTTTAAAGACCCTACTCAAAATCCATCACATCTGATGTACTGGGCATAGGACTTTAATATATGAATGGAGAAGGGCACATTCAGTCTATAAACATGGAAAACTTAGCTTTTACCAGTAACCACCCCCCCCAGAGTCTCTCTGTCATAGAAATGTTCCAGTTATTGCAAATATCTCCATATTGTAGAAAATGCATCAGCTGGAATCTGAAACCAAGGACAGTGTCAACTCATAAAGGAATCAGTGATCTTGAAAGGAGGCGATATATAAAGGATTAAACAGAAAATGAATCTTTGAAATATTTTGAAATATATAGTCATTGCTATAAGCATTTTATAAGCATTCCCTTAGTTAACCCTCAATAATGCTATGAGATAATGCTATGATAATATGCTGAGAAAAGTAAAAACTGGCATAATTATTATCCATTAAAATATTTGCATTTAGTAAAAGAGATGACTTCATTAACCAAGCATTTATTGAGCACATATAAGGTATCAGGCACTGTGCCAAGTACAACAGCCATTAAAGACTTTTGATTATGGAATATTTCAAGAGGAATCAGGGAGAGTACTAAAGAGCAGAGTCTTTAAAGAAGGACACATTGTTGGCCAAGAATTCCTTTAAGCATCCTAGGGATACTTGTAGAAGTGTTGGTCAATGGATCAATTAACCTCATTCTTTTCTATGTTTTCTTATGACAAGTGTTTTGCTTTTTAAAATTCTCCCATCAATTGAGACAAATGAATTTGGCACAACCCATTCCTTGGTATTTGAGAGAAAGGTTGCTATCAGGAGTCTTGTTCCCTAGTCCTCCATATCTCTTCATACTACTCTTTTCACATTGGTTCAAGTTATGTCTGGCCTTACCTATCTTGGGCTCTCAGGTCGACTGTGACTGAATTAAACTGGTGGTAGGATTCCATCTTTCCTTTCTATATACAATTATTAAGATCAATAATAATTGAGGCTTCTCAATTATTATTTATGATTCTCACTTGAGGTTTTAGATGTCAACAGAGTTTGAAAAGGGCATTAGAGCAGGATGTGCCTGGTAGAGGCCCCAAGTTTAAGAAAGTGATGGCCTGGTGTCCTGGAGGTCAGTTTAGATAGAGGAAAATAGCGAGTGAGATGAGAGGCTTGAGCAGGGCTGGGGATCTTTGATTCTTGGGCCAAAAAAATTCATTCAATGCTCTATTTGGGCTCCATATCTTTCTAAAGAACTTTTAAATTGTTCAAAAATTTTAATTACATGTGTAAAGTTGTTTAGCACTAAATTAAACAGGGTTCTTTTTTGTTTTGTTAGTCCTCACCCAAAGGTATTTTTTCCATTGAGTTTTAGAGAAACAGAGGGATGGGGGTCGGGGGGGAGGGGGAAGAGAAACATCAATGTGAGAGAGCCACATTGATCTGTTGCCTTCTGCACATGCCCCAACAGGGGCCTGGGATTGAATCTGCAACTCAGGTACCTGCCCTTGACCAGGAATTGAGTCCGTGACCCTTCAGGACACAGGCCGACACTCTAACCACTGACCAACACTAGCCAGGGCCAACACATTCTATAACATAATAAATAAATCAGTTGTTGAACTTGAAGGACACTAGCTTCTCCTTTCCTTCCTTTTTAACACACCTGTAGGTTGTTTACATTCATAGTACCAATTCTGTCTTTCCAATCATTAAATGCTGTGGCATTTATTTAGATTCTGAGCCTTTTCTCTATCGGAGTTTTGCATATGGCCAGATTCATCCAGCATGGAGTTTGGGGAGTTTTCTAGGATGACCAGTACAAAATGCCCTGCAATTTTACTTATTATTAAATGTTTTCATATAAGAACAAATTTGTCTTTCAAATTGGTCAAGGTTGCTTGCAATTCTCATATGTCTTCCCAAGACTACAGGAGTAGTTTTCCACATCCTCTGCTTCAAATAATGCCCTTTAAAAAATGGGGGCAAGCATCATTAAGAATAGGATGAATAGATTGTTGCTGAGGAGGTAAGTCACCCCTGTGGGAAAGAGGCATTTATGATCTGGCATATGGTGAACATTATCTTCAAGCGCTGGTGATGTTAGGTGCTTATTGGGTGTAATTCACAATTAATTGTGCCCAACAGTTCAATAATAATTCAGATGGAAAGAAAAATGCAAAAGGATTCTGAGTTCCTGGGTCGCACTGGCAACAAATATCCAGAAACTAAGTTTCACTTTTGGGAACTGTGCTGTATTTTTAAATTTTTATCTATCTATCTATCTATCTATCTATCTATCTATCTATCTATCATTTATCTATCTATCTACTAGAGGCCCAATGCACGGAATTCGTGCAAGAGTAGGCCTTCCTTCCCCCAGCTGCCGGCACTGACTTCCTCTCACACCCAGGACCTGGGGTTCCCTCACAGTCCCAGCTTCATCTGGAAGGTCGTCTGGTCTAATTAGCATATTATGCTTTTATTATTACAGATTTATTTATTTGTTTGTTTGTTTGTTTGTTTGTTTTGCTACTCTTTTTGTCTGTGTTCCTCCCTCCTTCTCCCTTGGCTTTTTAACTTTCTGTATCTCCCTATTATTTCCCTTCAGTCAATCTCTGAGATTCCCCCTCAGCTCGCCCTTCTCTGTCTTCATCCTCCAGGCCACTGAGCTGTGTCTGACTGAAGCTCTCAGTGCAGAATAGCAAACCAAAGACTAGCTAGCTAGACCATGTCTCGGTGTGTGAGAACAGAGTTGGAAAGAAAAGCTTTCTTTTCTGACTGCATCAACATGAAATCCAAACACCACAGTTATTTGATGGTAATTTTCCCTGCATTCCCTTTTCTAAACGTCCACAGTGAGGAGGTTGGGAGTAGTTGAAAGAAAGGGGCAGGGATTCTTCCTGAAGGGTGACAGACAACCGACAGATATCCTTTACTCTGTCTACAATCTGCTGTGAGGAGAAAAGCAGATTCAGCAGTTTTTGTAGAATTACCAACACAGCAAGAAAGGCAGGCAAACAGATTTCTCAGATGGACTGACTCTTAATAACTAGATCTATCAAGTTCCAGATTTGCTGCTAGCTGGAAGACTTCAAAGTAGGTCTGCATTTATGTATTTGATGTCCCTAAATTAAGGAAAAAAGCCCTCTAAAACATTTAGCAACATGGGACACATTTTGATAGACACAGGGGAACTTTGATGTCATCTTCAGTGACGTGATTTCACAACTTCTCCAAAGAGTTGTCATCATCTTGACTCTCTTTCTTTTGTCCTATCTATGAACTGATTTTGTTGCCAACTTGTCAACTGTTTATACCTACTCCCTACCCTTCTCTATCTTGCTCTGTGCCCAGGAGGCTGACTGTTACTGCTTATGAATGAGCTCCTTTACTGTATGACTTCTGGTGGGCTTAGCCAATGGGGGGTATTGACATCAGACCTGGAGGGCAGGAGAAAATGAGTTTGGGATATTTATTCCTCAGGTCTCTTTTTTCTAGATCACTGTGGCCTAGCTGCATTCCCTTGCAGATGCCACTGCTCCTGTTAGGGAGCCACTCCTATTACTAATAACTAATCACTACAGTTTCCTCCTGAATTACCTTGTACCTTCAGATCCAAGGGTGTTGATAATGCCCTGCTTTTGCTAGTACCGGGGTACTTTCTCAATCCTATTCCATGTCCCTTAGTCATACTAAACTGATTTTAATAGTACATATATTCAGCACTCCTTAAATGCCCTTTGGGAGTACCATTATCAGTACCCTGACCAATAAACACAAAGGCAAGGACAATTCATTCAGTCAGATGAAGACAGTAAAGGTACATATGTTATACATAAGTATATTTGAACTTACATATGAAGCATAGAAACTTGGAGACATCAATGCTTTACTCAAGGTCACAAAGAGAGTCATTAGTGGAACCAGGGTTAAAATTCATTTTTTTAAAAGAATCTACATCTTATATAATCTCCAAATATGTTCCATAGACCACTGGCCCCATGAGTTTGCCATAGTCTAAAAGATGTAAATAGCTATATATGCTATAAATATCGTGGGCAAATAACAAAACACATTACCAACGTATAGACTTTGAGAAATCCTCTAGTAAGGTAACTCGATAAACTCGGGGTTGTTTAAAATAGAATTTAGCACACACATCACTGCCGAGCCCCCTTTTTCGCTTTCTGGTAACACTCATTTGCATCCCTGAAGTAACAGTCTGTGAAATTCAGATTGGATTTCTCTGAAAAGAGGACCACCACAGTACACTCCAGAGTTTATATCTCCTTTTTTCAAGCTCCAAGTACAGAGTGAGTTGAATGTCTCAACCCAGGTCTACTAATGGGTAAGGGATGACAAGTGGGCTTGGCTTAAGATAGGTCCAATCCAGTAAGGCCATAGTAGTGGGTCACTTTGCTGAAGCATGTTGGCTCAGAGTCTTTGAGTAGATGGATGTGCTTAACAACAGACACCTCCAAATATGTTTGTATCATTATTTTCAAAAGGCACAGCCTAATGATTTGTGTAGCCCCCAAAGACAACTTTTTATTTAAGTATCTGGATATTTTGATTCTCTAACACTGAAGTCAAGATATACCAATACCAACATGCTTCTTCTAAAAGACACTGGCTTTTCTTTCTCATTCTATAGGTGGACGATTGTCTATTGACTACACCATACACACACACACACACACACACACACACACACACACACACACAGGCATGTGTGCAGGTTCGGCTCAGTACCCTTTAGATACAGCTTTCTATTTCCTCCTGGTCAATAACATCACTTAGCCTTACTTAATGCACTTTCTGCTTTAGTCATCACAACTCAAAGTGAAGGGAAAAGGAAGGGAACTAACAAGTATTGAATACCTATATGGGCCAGCTCCTTTATGTCTCAGTCTCCTCATTTATTCCTTAGCGCTCTGCACATGAGGAAACTGAGGCTTGGCACATTTATGTTCTTCACCCAAGGTTTTAAATCTAACAAAGGTTTCCAACTGCTGGCTTCCCTCCCAAGAACCATCCCTTTATTCCATATATTTTTCAATGCTGCCTGCTGTTAGGCATGCATTATTGTAGGCAATGAGAACACAGAAATATATTTCTTAAATTCAACAGAGATGGCCTAGATACAACCACCAAAATACATCCATGGGAATGTAGAGGCCACAAGAGGGGCAGGAGCCAATTCTATAGAAGCATTAAAAAAAATGAAATAAAATGAGTTTCAAAAGTGGAAGGTTTATTGGTTGGACGTGGTGAGATACGATATTCCAGGCAGAGGGAAGCAGCATGAGCAAAGACAGGTGGAGTAATTTGGAATGGCATACTGAGGAAATGCGAATTCAATTGAGTTGGTTGAGATACAAAGAGTAAAAGGAACAGGGAGAGACGAAGTTGGTCTGGACCCAGGGTTCTGATCTCAGAGGGCCTTGTAGTTCATGCTAAGGGGTTACCTGATGTGCAAAATACACTGAGGAAGCCGAGAAGAGCTGCATGCATGATGACTGCTAGGATCTGTGAGTATCACACAGAGGTGATAGCATTCTCAGCTTGGTATAATCCTATATAATAAAAGCCTAATATGAAAATTGTCCCCTTGACCAGGAGTTCAACTGGGAATTCGACCAGTTGCTATAATGTGCACTGACCACCAGGGGACGGCGTGGAACATGGCGGGCATTGGCGACACGGTGCTGGCAGCGGGCGGCAGTGGAGGCACTGCCAGCCCCAACGGGCCTCGACTAGAGCAGGACCATGGCAGGATGGTGGAGGGTGGAGCAGGTGAGTGGGTGGCGCCAGGCCAAGGTGGATGCAAGAGGGGGCCTATTGCCCCGCTGATCGCCCCACAGATGGCGGGGCCGCCACCCGGCTCCCAGGTGTTGAGGGAGCTGGGTGGGGGCCTAATGACTCAAGTGGAGGGGAGTGCAAGGGGGCTTAGGGGCCCAGGTGCTGCCCAGGGCCCAGAGGTCCGCTAAGACCTGCCCTCCCACGCCAGATGCTCACACTTTGATTGCCAGCCAGGCCTAGGGACTGCACTTGTGCATGAATTTCGTGCACTGGGCCTCTAGTGTAAAATAAATAAACAAACAAACAAGGAATAGAGATAATAGCACATTCACTCCCAGTTGCTCCAGTGCCCTTTGGATGCAAGTACCCACATAGGAGGCTGGGTTACACAAGCATTTCTCTTAAAATAACTAAACCCCTTTTGCTTAAATAGAGCATTCAGTCTCAACTTTGAACCAATGACCTGTCCACAGTTAACATTTCGTCAGGGTCAACACTACAGGTCATCCTAAAGAGTGTTCAATGTTTGACAGTTTCCTCTTAACACCCATAGATTTTTTTCACCCCCAATCATGCTTTTTCCAAATGCATTTACAGGGAAATAAGCATGGTTTGCTTTACAAGCACTAATAGGGAGTTGATTTTCTTTGCTCAAGTACCCCCAAAGGGGCTGTAAACTGGGATGTTTAGCACTGTTCCCGCCTCTGGGCTGCTCAGCTCTCTCAGGACCTCTTACCCAGAAACAGTGTCTGCAGTGCCACTTTTGTATGCTAATTGATAATACTTATTTTTTAGTAATGCTTCTTTTTGCATGTTATTTGAATTGGGTGCACTGTCAATTAGAATGAGCGAGAGAGCACTGCCGAATATCTGGTGCTGGGTCCAGCCTCAAAGAGAAGGCTTTGAAAAATTGCTAGAAAAGTTCAGCTTTTGACTGCGCGTTTCCATCAGATGAAACCTCAACTTATTTCCAAATCTTACAAAATGGATTTTAGGGGGCAAACAGAAGAAACCTTTCTATTATTATACCTCAATTTGGCATTTGCTCCTTCAATCACTCATATGCTGGTGAATCCATCTATTTAACATGTAGGGTAAAGGTAGGTTTACAGTTGTGAATACAAGACACATAGTTTATTCTTGTGTTATTATGTATTAGTTTTTGCATGCTCAATACGAACTTGTAAGCAAGCCTACTTCGCCCCACCTTGTATAATGAATGCATACTATGTAGAGTACATTGAAATAGACACTGATATAACAAGATAATCATACATGAATGCTGCCCTTAAGAATGGCTCCACTAGACAGTCGATCCTCTGAAGGTGACACTGTAGCTATTTTGTCCACAAATAAGTCTCCAGAGCCTAGAAATAGGTCTGGAGAATGGCTGGATACTAGAATTTTAGATGGGGTTTGGTGATCCTATCGCTTGTCTTTCCTTTGGTGGAGACAAGATAAAACCCCTTCATGATCCCATCTGAACAACAATATATATGAGGACAAACAGCCGAATTTTTATAGAGTGCTTTTTGATTAAGGCTCAGGGAAGCATCAAACAATGTTCAATGCAAAACTTCAAATGGGTTGAGTGGGGGAATCGGAATTCCACTTCCCTGCTCTGAAATTAAGATGTCTTCTGTGGGAGAATACTAGCCCAGTTTATTTATCCAATTGCAGGTAACAATTGAAATTAAGAAATCTGAAGGTGGCCCTGGCCGGGTGGCACAGTAGGTTGGAGTGTCATCCCTTATACCAAACATTTGCGGGTTCCATCTCCACTCAGGGTGCATACGGGAGGCAACCAACTGATGCTTCTCTCTCACATTAATGATTCTATCTCTCTCTCTGCCTTCCTTCCTCTCTCTCAAATCAATAAAAACATATCCTTGGGTGAAGATTTAAAAAAAATACAAGATGGCCAACTTGTCCCAATTTTTTAAAAGTATTTTTTATTGGTTTCAGAGGGGAAAGAGATAGAAACATCAATGATGAGAGAGAATCATTGATCAGCTGCCTCCTTCACGCCCCCTCCTGGGGATAGAGCTCAAACCTGGGACCCTTCAGTCCACAGGCCGACACTTTATCTACTGAGCCAAACCAGCTAGGGCTGTCCCAATTTTTAAGATTCTTAGAAAATGTTCTTGCCACACCACCTGCACCTAAGATGGAGAGGGCTGGCAAGGGTAATGATGTCTAGAAGTACTCTGTCAATGTTTACCTACAGAGGTGGAGAATTTTAGGACCCAAGGTAGAGCAAGAGCAAGTTTAGGAAAAGATTAGCACCTGGCCAGCAGTTTGTCTATAGGTAAACCAGGTCCCAGTGAATACCTGAGGCACTGCCAATTCAAGGTAACCCCTTCCTTTTGAATGGCTTTGACCAATAGGGAATGAAATTTGAACTATATCTCTGCAGAAAAAAGAGAGCTACCATGCCACATGGCAACCACAATAAAGGCGCAGCACAAGGGAGTTCCTTTGTGATAAGGATCAAGATACAGTAATTGTATCTTGATTATAGTGATGATATGTGCCTAGACACAGGATTAAATCACATGCAACTACACACACACACAACTGGTGAACACTGAGCAAGGGCTGTAGTCTAGTTAATAAGATTATACAAATGGTGAGTTCCTGGTTTGATATAGTACTAGAGTTATATAGGATGTCACCACTGGGGGTGGCAGGGTGAAGGATTCTATTTTTGTGACCCTCTTTGAATCTCTGCTTCAATATAAAGAGCTGAGAGAGAAATAGGGAATGAGAAATTACCTCTTCCCCCTCGCTGGAACGCTAATGATTCAGGACATGGAGGCTGCCTGTATTAAGAGGGATTGCGATGGGGAGAGACCAGAGGCTAAGGGCTCATATGGATCTCATGCCTTTTTTCCTCTGTTAATACATTAGCAAAATTCCATTTTCCGAATTCAAAAACTTGATTCTGGGGAGATACAAGTAAACATGCCACCAACAGAAAAAAAAAGGATTCAAATGTAAAAATAATTATTTTAATAAGTCTTCAAGTGTGGTACAGCACACAGGAGAGCAGCCTGAAGCCAGGAGGCATCTGTATATGCGGGAGGCTGTGTTCAGAAAATTCAAACTGACATCCTTTGAAATTTATGGGTGAAGTAGAGGCAATTGTCATCTCTGCATTGCAACCTTCATTACTCTTTAATAGCATGTCACCTAGTTAAAGACTTTACAGACACAGGACAAAATATGACCAGTGAACCAGCACTCCAGAATAAGATATTTTTGCAAAAGCATTTTAACATTTTAATATGCTGTCAAACATATTTTGTTTTTATTTTTACAATTATAATCATTTCAGGTAATTATTGATCAATTCTCTAATTAGCTCTAATTATGTTTATACACACACACACATACACACACACACACACACACACACACACACATATATATAATTTGTTTTTTATGAGCTCGATTTTACTCTGAGGAAATCAGGCACCCAGCTCATAGATGCCTCTACCTGAACCAGGGCACTTATCTCATTCCGAATGGACCAGGGTAGCACTGAGCTTAGAACCCTCCTCTCT
Organism: Myotis davidii; assembly: GCF_000327345.1. Classification (NCBI taxonomy): domain Eukaryota; kingdom Metazoa; phylum Chordata; class Mammalia; order Chiroptera; family Vespertilionidae; genus Myotis; species Myotis davidii. The sequence goes on along the minus strand of NW_006297145.1, from coordinate 3,108,654 downwards.
GAAGGAACCATGACCTTGACTATCATTCTCTGTGACCAGGCCGAGCTTGGATTTCCAAGAAGCCTCTGAACAAACACATTACGCCTAATGATGCATGAAAATAATGAGCATAACCTAGGTGTTCTCAGAAAAATTTGAAGGCACACATTTCTCACACATTTTGCCAATGAAAATGCAGATATTTGTATGGAGCTGCCAAATAGATCTCATTCCAAGAATGTTAAAATCACAGAAGTGACAACTGTCCGCAGTTGTGTTCAAAGCCAATCCTTGGGGCTTGTTCCAAACTGGAGACTTTCCTGGAGAAACTAGCAAGTATCACCAAGGCCCCTTCCCACATGAATGCTCATAGAAGCCTTAACTATGTGGAAAGAAAAACCTTCAGCTGTTATTCAATGAAAGTGAAAAACAATTTTTTTTTATTAATCCTCACCTGAGGATATTTTTTCCATTGCTTTTCAGAGAGAATGGAAGTGAAGGAGAGGCAAAGAGAGAAAGAGAGACAGAGAGAAACATCAATGTGAGAGAGAGACATTGACTCCCGCATGTGCCCTGATCAGGAGGGAGGAGCTAACCTGCAACCCAGGTACATACCCTTGACTGGGAATCAATCCCTTGACTCTTTAATGCACAGGCCTATGCTCTAACCACAGAACAACACTGGTCAGGACAATGAGGGTGAATTGTTAAGCAAACTGTGGTATGTTCATACCATGAAATGTTACTTAACAACAACAACAACAAATGAACAATTCATATATATGCAAAAACTTGGTTAAATGTCAAGGGAATTGTTCTGAGTTTAAAAAAAAAAGCCAATCCCAAAAGGTTTCATATAACTATTTCATTTATATAGCATTTTGAAATGACAAAATGATAGAAAAGGAGAACTAATTAGTGGTTGCCAGGTGTTGGGGATGGCGTAGGGTTATGTGTGAGGAGACTCTCCTGTGACTTGACTCTGGTGGTGGACATCTGAACCTACCTATGTGATAAAATCGCATAGACTAGAACACGCTCATGTGGATTCGTAAAATTGGGGAAATAGATATAAGACTGGTGGAGTACATCAATATCAATATCCTTGTCACTTTTGGGGGAAATTTGGTACGGGGTACACGGGACCTCACTATGATATTTCTTATGACTACATGTGGATTTATAATTATCTCAAATTAAAACAGTTAAAACGCAGTATGAGCTATAAAGGAGTGTATTTGATAGGGTGAAGGCATACAATAAGGATGTAGTCTAGCCTGGGGGGACCATTACAACCTCTTCTGAGGAGAGGGCCGTTGATCTGAGGTCTGAAGGATGAGTATGTGCTACCCGAGCAAATAATGAGGCTAGGTAGGAATGCCAAGGGGATGATTTATATTACAACTTTGTAAAAACTAGAACTTTCTAAACTGGTTTTTCATATAGGGCTGTGCTATAGTGTAGTGAATTTCCCTCATCTTGAAATATTCAATCAGAGTGGTTGACCATTGTGATGTTGGACATATATAACCATTAGGAACAAGATTGAAATCGATGATTTCTAAGTTTCCTTCCCATTTCTATGAGATTATATCTTAGTGTTCATTTTGCACAGAATTAAAGAAAAAAAGGGCAGGCAGAATTGGGGGAAATATCTGGAAACGGATCATAGCCTCTTTGGTTGATTTAAGAAACTGTTCTAATGAGTAAATGTAGATAAAATTCAGACTGTAAAATCCTGGATCTGGAAGAGTGATAATAGGCATTACATCACAAAGGATTTCACCCGAGGGTCCCTGATCCCCAGTCCCTGGGGTCAACTCTCCCTCTGGGTGGATGAGTCCTTTCTTAATGGTCTGCATTGCAAGCTACTCATTCCGAATCGGGTTATAAACACAAGTCCTCCTATTAATTTCAAATGATGCATTTCTATCTCTGGCTATGAATAAAACAGATCAATGCCACCCGCGTGTTTTATTGGGCCTCCTGTGAAATGAATCTGTAGGGAGACAGCCAGCAGGATGGAGTTGACATGCAGATGAGATTTGTAAGTGAGGACATATTGATTATTTCCATCTCAGCTCAGGCAGTAATTCCACTCAACGCCGCTTCCCCTGTTTGAGCTCATTATTTATGCCATAAAAACACTATCTCAATGATAATAACAGGCTTCATTTACAAGCCAGAACATAAAGCATCAGTGCTGAAGATTTCAGAAGGTAGGAGAAGAGGGAGAGAGAAATTGAACAAGTGCTAGAGAGGCGCAAAACTGCCAAAGCTCATCTCCAAGCATTTATTCGCCCCAAAAGCATCGACAAGAGTAGGTACTAGATTGCTGGGCTCTTTATTAGTAACTTCAGGCTTGTAGGAAGGTTGGATTGATAGAGCACTCAGAATTCCCTTCACAGTGAAGCTTTCCTTATTGCTGCCTGAATTTTCTGTGCCCTGCCACTGCTTCAAAGCGTGGAGAGCCTTTTTGGGTGCCTGCCTCCACTCCCATTTGGCGGTCCTCAAATATCCATCCAGATGCAATCACATTGGGCAGAAACTGAACAACTCTTCCAAAGTAAAGGTTTTTTTCTCCACGCGCGCCCCTCCCCCGTCCCCCTCCCCCACACACACTGGGTTATTTCGGCAGCTCACATGCCCTATATCTATTGTTTTGCCATCAATAATTTATCATCTTTTTATCATAAACCCTATACGGGTAATCACATTCAGGTTAACAAGCAGTCATTGTACACACGTGTTCTTGCACCACTCCTGGGAGCTATGGGGGTTTCCCTGCCATCGGTGAGTTTGCAGCCTAGGGCAGAAGTCATACATGTAGCAAAAGGTCTGAGTACATTTAGAAGGAAATAATGACAACAAGGTGACATGGAAAGACTTCCATAATAAATGACTCCTAGCTGGGTCTTGAAATTGGTATATTTCCATTCTGTTATATTTTTTATCAAAAAGCATATGCTTAGTTCTCTTTAGTAAAAGAGTAATATATGTTTATTAGAAAAGTTTGAAAAAATATATAGCTAAGTAGAAACATTTTTAAAATGAAAACTAGGTCAATATCATACAAACATAACTGCAAGGTATAGGTGTATCCTACACATTTTTCTATTTAGATTTTTTTATATAAAAAACAGATGTATATTTTACATGATGTCTGTACCTATGTGTTTTCCACATAAGGATGTGCCTTGACCATCCTTTTAGGTCATGATACATTCTTCTCCATCCTTGTAATAATTGCAGGGTTTTCTCTGTAGGAATGCCTCATACCTTAATCAATTCCCTAGTATTAGACATTTAGTATTAACAATGCCATTGTGAATAGAAACAGTATTCCAATGAACAACCTAGAAACTAAGTCTCTGCTAACATCTATGATAATTGCTTTAGGATAGATTCCTAAAATTGGAATTGCCAGGTTAAAGGGTGTTTTTCAAGTTATTGACAGAAATAGCTCTGTCAGTCTTGAGAAATGGTCTATCAGTCTGCTTGCCCAATGGTATCATAGGAGTGTGACTTCTTTTTTCTTTTTTAAAGTTTATTTTTTATTCTTATGATGATTTACTGGAACAAATGAAGAGGGATGCTTTGCAGGTTGGGAGAGAAGTAACTTTTCACCTCCTCCACACCATTCTCCCTCCTTTCCTTGTCCCTCCCTCCCTTCCTGGTGCAAAAGGAATTAGGTTTTATTCGGGTGTCACACAACTGGGGAGAATAGTGGACTCCCGTCTAAAGACCATCTCCCCTTCCTGCTTGCTTGTATGACGTCTTGGGAAGTATTTTTGACAGGCAGACTTGATGGGCAGTGTTTCGTCACCTGACCAAATAACCTCGGCAGGGGTATGTGAATATTTGGTGGTGCAGAGGCTTCATGTCTAGGTGTTATCTGGAGAAACGGGTGGTAAGGAGGTTTGGAGCAAGTGAGTGAAAATGAATTTGCTTTTTTAAAGTCAGTAGCACCAATCAGGCACTGACAAATGGCTTACATTAGTTTTATTATTATTATAAATAATACATGCATACAATAAAAACAAATCTGAAGAATACAGCAGATATAAAGTGAATAATACTAGTTGCTCCAAGCCTAGTTGCTTTCTACAGATGTAATCATTTGGTAGTAGTAGGTCATCTTTCCAGAGGAATTTGAATTACTCAAGTGTGCTTTATGGGCTTAGGTGGTTGTTTGTTTTTATCAAAATGGAATCACTTATCTGATTGGTCAGCTTGAGAAGAATGAATTGCACAAGCTTGTTGGCTTCCTTTCTTTTCTTAGCAGAGTTCTGCCCCAGGGAACTTGCACAGGGAAGTATCCTTACAAAGGCAGAGGATCAGGCCAGTTTGAAATGAATAAAACTATTGAAAAAAAAGACCGTACCCTTTTATTTAATGATGTTTACTTTGAATTTATATTAGTTCACACAAACACTCCATCCATGCTTTTGTTCCGGCCCTCCTGTCCAGTTCAAGAACACATTGTGGCCCTCCAGTCAAAAAGTTTGCCCACCCCTGGCTAGGGAGAGACACAGTAGGTGGTCTAGGAAGCCAATTTGCCTGTAGATATAAGCCACATTCTATAACACAGCCTTTATTATCTTTTTAAAGGTGATATTTTGTTTTTCACACATGCTATTTCTTGTCTTATTTTTCACTTGATTCTGGACTCAGGCAGGGGAAAGGTATGCTACTTGCTGGACATTTTCTTGAAGAACTAATTGCATATTATTGTAGAAAATTTAGTGGATCAGACATTTGTTAATGGATATTTACATTGTTTAATGATTTATATATATATATATATATATATATATATCTCCATACATATACATACACACACACACACACACAAAATGCTGCAGCATACTTTCATGAATAAACAAATATGAGCATATCTGTAAGGTATAATCTAACCAATAGAATTACTCTGTGAAAGGCTAGACATTTTTTTAAATTTGATAAAACCAAATTGACTTCTATTTTTTTAACATTATATTTTTATATAAATCTCCATCTCATCAATAGTAAATGTGAGATGTGGTGTTCTCAACCATTGTCAGTATATATTAATCTCAAACTCTGATCTATACCATTCTGGTAGGTACAAATGGCATCTCATTAAATTTTTAATTGGCTTCTTCTTAATTATGTGTGAGATTGTGCTCTTTTTCATGGTTACTGACCATTCATGTGATTCTTTCTGTAAACTGCCACTTCATCTTCTTTGCCCATTTTTTCTATTAGGTCATCTATTTTTCACTTATTGATTTTTAAGAGATCTTTGCATATGTAATAAAAGTCAGCTATTTACCTGAATTATGTGCTGTAAACATTTTTACTTATTTATTATATGTCTTCTGATTGTATGTAGGCATTCTTATCTTTTTGTCAAGAATCATGGAGTCAAATTTTCAATTGCTTTTATGATATACACATTGACCAAATGCTACCTAAAAGGAGATCTTACTTAGATTGGAAAAGAAAACACTAAAACACAGGCCTGAATTGGAAAAATACTGCAATTTCTTGTCCCACACTATAGTAATGGTAAATAAATGGAGAAGAAAATGAGTATGAGCTTCTTCAGAAAATAGATTCTGTTAAGAAAGAAGAGATAAATGGAAATTATAAAGATTAAATTCCAAGGTGGGAATGCAGGAGAACTGGGAGTTGACATATATTTTCTTCAAAGAAATTCCTTTGTTTTCACGTCTTCCATGGATTAATTGGTCAGGGCTTAGAAACAATCCTAACATATTAGACTATATTCAACGTACACTTTTTAAAAACTATAGTTTTATTGATTTCAGAGAGGAAGGGAGAGGGAGAGAGAGATAGAAACATCAATGATGAGAGAGAATCACTGATCAGCTGCCTCCTGCACCCCACTACTGGGGATCGAGGCCACAACCCAGGCATGTGCCCTTGACGGGAATCAAATCGGTGACCCTTCAGTTTGCAGGCTGACGCTCTACCACCAAGCCAAGCCCACCAGGGCTATACCCCCTTTTTTTTAGATGTCAACTACTTCTCTTCATCTCCTTAGAGAATGAGAAATTTAATGGAATAATATTGGCATAATAGAGGGTTATCTTAGTCAATGTCAATTTTATAACTATTATTTATGTTTATATAACTTAATATGATGTCTCTTTGACAGCCATACATATTATTCCCTCATAATGCTTATTAAAGGTAATGATGATATATTTATAGGAATATTTAACATTTGTCTCTTTCTTAGACCACAAGCCTCAGGACAACATGGATCATGCCCGTTTTGTTCACCCTGTCTCTTTGCACACAGATTACACATACTAGGTGTTTCATAAGTCCTTTCATATGAACGACTAGAAGTGACCACTCATACAATGTTTTCTTCAGTTTGAATACAGTTTTGGTACTCATAAAATATATCCACATATGAATTTTATTTGGATGTTGAATGTCACAATAACTCTGTGAGTTACATTTTTATCTCCATTTTATTGGGGAGGAAATTTAGGTTCATATACATGACATGACATTTCCAAGATCACACAGAGTGAAGTAATTACTCCAAGCCACGACTTCACCCAGTGCTTTTCCTACAATGTCATACTTCAAGTTTATAATTACATAAACTCGTATATGAAAAGGTTAAAAACTTTCTAAATGTGGCCAGACTTGGTAGTTCATACACAATATATGTTTGCTGTATACAAATAATGAAATGCTAATACATCTTCATTAGATGGTTCATGCAATTGCTGTGGTGACTTTGCTGCCCAAAGCCAAGAGTGGAATTTATTAATAGTAGTAACTTATTCATAATACATTGTAAGTGTGCCAATGGATTTTTTTTCTAAAGTCAGTATAAAAAGAATGTAGCTTTAGGATGAAGAAAAGAGGATTCAAGTGAGTTAGTAAGATGATCACATTAAGTTATGAGCAACTATGATATTTATGATCATAACTCTTAAGTTGACCAGTTGTACCAAGAAAGTAGAGTTCTTATGACATTGCAAATTGGACAAAAGCTACTTCCTATTTCATTAGAGCCTGACTACTGAGAAACCCACAACACATGGGTTGCTCATTTAACAAATGTTTATTGAATGTTCTGAACCAGGGATTCTGGAGTAGAGAAGAGGGGTAAATTCTCTGCCCTTTGGAAGCATATATTCTACTAGTGACCTGGTGCATGGATTTGTGCACATTGAAAGGAAATTAATTAGAAGGTGGTTGGCGGGGCGGGACTGGGCGAGAAGGACCAGACACGCCCTGGAGCTAACCTCCTGCAATCCCTACCTGGTGTCTGCAGAGTAAGCAGGATCCCTCCAGCAGATGGGAGTCCCTCGGCCTGGCCTACGGGGATCGGCCAAAACTGGCTCTCTGACATCCCCTGAGGGGTCCCAGAGTGCAAGAGGGCACTCTACAAAGTTGTTATCATATAGGGTGTGGAACGCTAACACAAGTGTGCAGTAAACCAGATTCAGGGCCAACAGTGCCCCAGCAACAACATAACCCATGGCCGAAGGTGGAACTGAGCGGCCCTGTGAGAAATCAGGCTTTTTCTTCTCTGGTTTTGGGGGGCATCACCTGAGAACCGCTGCTGCCAGGTCACTGCAGTTCGGAAGCTCCTGTGTTGAGCGTCTGCCCCCTAGTGGTTAGTGCGAGTCATAGTGACCACTTGGACTATAGGAGGACACTTAGTGTATTAGCCTTTTATAGATCTAGACTAAAGGCCTGGTGCATGAATTTGTGCACCAGTGGGATCCCTTAGCCTGGCCTACGCCCCTCTCCAAATCTGGGACCCATCAGGGGCTGTACTAGTGCGCGAATGGCAGGCAGCCAGGGAGGAGCCCGAACCCGGGTGCAGCACCTCTCCCACACATCCCAGCCCCACTGCGCCTGCCACTGAAGCAAAAGAGATTTGCACCACCGCAGCTGTGCTTGCCAGCCATGAGCCCAGCATCTGACGTCCCTCAGTCAGCTGAGTGGCGCTCCTGCTGTGGGAGCGCACTGACCACTTAGGGGGCAGCTCCTGCATTAAGTGTCTTCCCCTGATGGTCAGTGCACATCATAGCCACCGGTCAAACAGTCGACCGGTCGATCGGTTGACCATTCGCTTAGGGTTTTATATATATATATAGATTAGGGTGATAGACCAGAGACAATGAATGCATTAATTAACAAAGCATAAGCACATCTGATTGTTGCTGAAAAGGGAATGTATTGGCTGCTAGACGTGTGAGTGACAAGGCATGAAGAAGACATTAAATAGACTGGTGAAGAAGAAATAAAATAGATCGTCTAGGGAGGTGATAGTTAAGCTAGATCTGGGTTTAAGATTGATGTAAGGTGAGAGAGAGAGAGAGAGAGAGAGAGAGA
>NW_006297145.1:3099198-3100013 GCF_000327345.1 Myotis davidii | reverse complement strand
ATGTTTGGGAATTTCCTGAAGAGGCAATGTCGCTGCAGGTAAGCTCTCAGAAGCACCTGTGATTTGAAGAGCCTCTTGTACCCTCTTACCTCTAAATCTGATCCCAGCACATCTGGGCAACTCACTCCTGAGAGGTCTGAACATTACCAGTGGGGATGTGCAGGGCAGCATATTCTTTATTCAGATGAAAGAATGAATGAATGAACATAAATACAAAAAATCAAAACTATTCCCAGGGTTTCAGCTGAAGATGAGATCTAGATTAAAGCAGTGATTTCAAATCCTAGGTTATCATCAGAATCATTTGGGAAGTGTTGTAAAAATTAAAATTTCTAGGTCCCACTTGTATAGGTTCTAACCTCCTGATCAGTAGGGCTTTATGCCCAAGAATCTGTATTTTTTAAAGGTTCCCATTAAATGTTGACGCCCAGCCAGATTTAGGAACCACTGACTTAGATATGCTTGCCAAGTCCCTTTCAGCCCGAGGAGTCTGCAAATTGTCACACTGCAGTGGAACCAACATGGGACTGTTGCGAGATGGTGCTAATGTGGACTGCCAAACTGTTTCATTTTAAATTTCATTTGAGAAGGAAGCCAAATGATATTAGCAAATAGAAAAAAAGTATTGGCGCCAAATTTTCCCAGCTGCTGTGCATTGAGGACGCAAATTGTTATATGTATATTCTGACTGCCTGAGAGAGAAGATGCATCTTCCGGAGAGACAGGACTGATGGTCCAGGGAGTGTTTAGGCACAGGGAGAAGGCATGTAGGATCATCCCATTATTTTTGTAAAACTCCCCGTGTCGTCACGTTG
>NW_006297145.1:3082359-3097242 GCF_000327345.1 Myotis davidii | reverse complement strand
CAATTCATTGAGGTTCTGCTCCTCAGCATATGTCGACAGCTTGGCTCAAATAAACTCACAAAAATTCTTTACAGGTTTCAATGGTTTTTTTATGTTAACACCACATTGACTCTGAACACGGAGAAATGCTCAGAGACATTCCTGTAGCTTTGTTCTGGATTGATGTCTCAACATGCACCATCCTCTTAGCCCTGCCTCACCCCCAGAGCATTATCTCAATTCATTGAGGTTCTGCTCCTCAGCATATGTCGACAGTTTGGCTCAAATAAACTCACAAAAATTCTTTACAGGTTTCAATGGTTTTTTTATGTTAACACCACATTGACTCTGAACACGGAGAAATGCTCAGAGACATTCCTGTAGCTTTGTTCTGGATTGATGTCTCAACATGCACCATCCTCTTAGCCCTCTGCCTCACCCTCATTATTCAGGTAATCACCCCAGCTTTACTTTCCTCTAGAAAACGTTTCCATGATCTCTACGATTTGGTCGGGCCCCTCTGACATACCAATTTACCATGTATCCAGTCACAGCAAATATTTCTGAATTATCAGCATGCGACTGCCTATTTTCCCGGCTAAACTATCAGATTCTTGAGGATAGGGGTAAAGCTTTGCTCACTGTTCCATGCCCCTTATATGAAACAGTGACTAGAAGGTAACAAATGACCATAAGAACTAGCATCCAAGTTCCCAGGTTCTTGCCTCAAACATCCTACATGACCCCTAAACCCTTCTAATTCTGTTCAGTGAAAACCTAGCTTCCAATATTTTTCTACTACCATCATCTTCTTTTTCAGTCTTATAACTCATTTAAGTTTAAACCTTGGCATAATGGAATCTCAGTGGTATTTAGGGCAAGAGTGGGAGAGGTGTTGGGGGGTGGGCAGGGAGAGCATTGGGTGGTTGGGTGAGAAGAGGCACACCAACTACATTCAAGGATCCTAAAGTTAAGACTATCCTGGTTCAATTCCTGGCTTTATTACCTTCTTTCACGTGATCTTCAATATCCTTATTAACCTTACCAAGGTTAAATTTTCCTCATTTTAAAGTGAAGTTAATGGGGACTGTGGGAAGAACAAACAAAATGATGTACATTAACAGCAGTGTGCATGGTCAGTAATAGTCATCGCAGAAATAGTGGTAGAAATAAAAGTAATCATAATAGAAATAATAACATTAGCACCAAACTGTTTGTTGGTTACCATTCAAATAATTTTTTCTTCCTGGACCCAAGCCTGATAGTTTCATATCTGAGTTACCCTGACATGGCTTTTTGTACTGTATGTGGGTCATTTTAATGCCTACAGTGATTCCCCTCAGTAATTCAATTCGAATGACAGAATAATGACATAGAGCTCCAAGAGAAAGAGAAAAGACATTTCCGATTATTGAGCATCTACTATGTGCCAGAGTATTGCTGTGGCTTTTGCACTAGAAACTTCTTTTAAATAACAATTTAAGTTCTCAGCTCTCAGGGGAATAAAATTGATAATGAATAAGAAAATCTTTAATATGCTCTTCTGAACATGGAACTATTGCAGGGTGTGATGGTGAATCAAAAAAGGTGTGGCACCCCTAGATTTTCTGATGGTAATTCACAGAGTATAAGCTAGTCCAAAATTCAATAGGAAGCTGCAGAGGGAAAATAGCAACTGAAACTCCCAAGGAAGGTTTTGAGTAGCTCTCTCTCCTTGAGAAGCTGATGTCCTAAGTGAAGAAAGAAGCATTTCTGAAAACAGCATCCACAGTGTCATTAATTAGAAACAGAGCCCCGAGAGACAGGGAGGCTCTATTATGCCGCTCCTCCCTGGGGCCTGGGCTGGGATGACACCCTCGAGGGTAATTTCCAGTTCTGTGTGAGTTAATGACTCCAGTGTAATCAACCCCACTCCAAGAGAATGCAACATGGAGAACAAACAAAAGAAAATGGTCGGGATTGCACATAAACTCTCTTTGGACATATGCAGGCTCACGAAACTAATGAGTTCCCCATTCAGACGCTCTGGCGGCAGTCTATTCTAATAGCCCCAAACACTCTGAGAAAAGTGCTACCAAAGATGGGGAGGGGGTGGCCATTATGTCTGAATGCTGCAGAAGAGACAGTCCGGTGAGGGAAGGTCTTTCTCCTGTTGGCTGCCTTTCACTGGTAGGAAAATGCAAAGCCCGGGGAAGGCAGCCAGCTGCTTGACAGGACCCATGTGAGCTTCTGTAAAACCACAAAAGGGATGAAAAGGGGAGGGTGGGGCGGAGGACTGCACAGCCCTCCTGCCACCGGAGACTGGGCCTCCCTGAGGTTCGCAGAGCATACTTCCTCGGGAAAAATCACCTGCATTCAAAGAAGGGCAGTAAATATACAAAATTCATTACGCACAGCACATAGAAATAGCATGCAGAAAAGAGGTAAGTCTGTTGATTAGAAATCCCATAATTTGTAAAGGGAAGGGAGGGATATTATCAACATGTTATTCTTCTGTCTCCTGGAGCTAAACCGGGCAATGTAGTGCAAGGTTTTTCACATTTTTTAATAGTGTTTTCTCTCGTTTAGTATCTTTTTTTATTAAATGCATTGGGGGTGACATTGGTGAATAAGATTATATACACGGAAGAGGATGATTTGACTTTGGGTGGTGGTTTTTTCATATTTTATAAAATATTAGAAGCTACTTAGCTCTGAAAACTTATCTTGAAGTCCAAATCATAGAACACATTAATACAGACCTACTGTGTTCAAAGAAAAGGGGAGGTTGGGTCCAGCCCCCTTTCCTTACTTGCTGGTCCCCAAAGTAAGGAAACCCAGGAAATCAGATAATACAGCTTGAAAATCTCTTTAGAATGACTTAGCCAAATATAATCCAAGAAATACGAGGCAAGCTGATGGAACTTTCTGAGCCTCAGTTTCTTCATCCTCTCAATGGCAAAAATGGGACCCTACCAGGCATGGAGGGGACTTAATGAGTTAAGCAGCTCGGTATGGGGCACTGAGCAAGCTCTGAAGCTTATTATTTCTCTCTTTACTAGAAATCCCAGCCTGGATTTCACATTCTCTGAAAAGCTTTCTTAGTACTGCTGCACACGAAGCTACTTCTTCTTAAAGTCCTATTGCAATTTTATTTCTGTGTAATGATTTGCTATTTGGTCATTTGCAATTATTATTAACAAAATAATCATAGCAGTTATATTTCATTAACCATGTACTATATACATACTATAAAATTATTCATGTTTATTTTCTCAAACTTCCATGACAACCCATCAAAGCAGTGTACAGATACAGGAAAAAAAAATAAGGTTGAGAGTTTTAAGTAAGGTATTTTGTCAAAGTCCTATAAAAAAGTAATTTGAAAAGAGCCTGTATTTGAACCCAGATCTGTCTCCAAAGTCTTTATTTAATCTATTAACACCTCACGTTCTGCCTCCTTGCTGAGGTTGTAAATTCCTTGAGGGTGGGAAATTACAGTCATTCACTCATTCATTTATTCAGCAAATATTTTATGGAACACTTTTTGTGCACAGACACTGTTCTAGGTATATAGATCAACAAAACACACTGAATTTCCTGTCCTTAATAAGAACACAGAAATATGTTCAACATCAATAGTCACCAGGGAAATACAAACTAACGCCTAATTAAGACAGCACCATACACCTACTAGAATGGAAGAATGTAACAGGAATGTAAAATAGTATAGTCACTTTGAAAAATATTTGAAGTTAACATACACTCACTCTATGACCCATTCCTTGATATTTAGCCAAGAAAAATGAAAACACTTGTTTACATAAAAACCTAGTTCTAGCAGCTTTTTTTGTGATAGCCAAAACAGTTGTACGTACTGAGACACAGAGTTTATTCTTGTATTCTTATTTACTAATGTATCATTTTCCATATGAACAACTGTAAACCCACTTTTGCCCCACTACATATTGTATGATTGAATTTTTATGATCTCTAGAGAAAAAGATAAAAGTACAGATCCGTTGTTTCTAGGAGCTGGAGAGCGAGGGAGTGGCCAACAATAAAGACGCACAAGGATGACTGCAGAGTTTTGCCTGGCTGCCTATGCAGGGGTGGGCAAACTTTTTGACTCGAGGGCCACAATGGGTTCTTAAACTGGACGGGAGGGCTGGAACAAAAGCATGGATGGAGTGTTTGTGTGAACTAATATAAATTCAAAGTAAACATCATTACATAAAAGGGTACGGTCTTTTTTTTTCCAATAGTTTTATTCATTTCAAATGGGCCGGATCCGGCCAGCGGGCCGTAGTTTGCCCACGGCTACTATAGAGTGTGGATAGACAGAGGCTGAGTGCCAATGGCTACACCCAGTAGGCGTAGCTGCAATGGGTAAAACATGGGGACATTCTAACTACACCTCCATTACAACTACAGGAAACACAGTCCCATGAGAAAAGTTTAACCTTCAGTGGGAGGCAGGAGGAAGAGAGAAGTATATTAAAACACCTGGGACTCAAATTGCTAGACTGAAAATCATATGCGGGCTTGTAAAATGCAGATGAGGCTTGGATCTTATTTTATTTATTTGTTTATTTTACAGAGAGGAAGGGAGAGGGATCGAGAGTTAGAAACATCGATCAGCTGCCTCCTGCACACTCTCTACTGGGTATGTGACTGCACCCAAGGTACATGCCCTTGACCGGAATCAAACCTGGGACCCTTGAGTTCGCAGGCCAATGCTCTAGCCATTGAGCCAAACTGGTTAGGGCTTGGGTCTTACTTTAAAGAAAACTTGGAACCTTCTTAAAAACACGATCTGATCATCCTGGTCCATGTAGCTCCATGGACCGGAACTAGAGAAACCAAGTTCGAGGAGAATTAGCTCAACATGTGCTCTAGCCTTGGTGGGGAGAAGTAAGGTCCTTGGTTTCATTCCATTTCCTGGTGACCAGGGAAGGATGGGCCTACTTCAGCCTAGCTTTGCTATCCCGTGACATCCACTGCAGTGGATGAGATCTGTACTCAGGAGCATGAGGGGGACCAGAGTGTTGCCACCCCAATATATAACTTTTGGGATAATTGATTTTAAGCTGGTTATTAAGAAACAAAAGACTGAGAAAGAACCTTTGACCCTCCCCCTTCCTGCCTAAGGAACTCAGATAGAAAAACCTGCTTTGGGAAGAGAACCTTAGCATATTCATGTTAGCACATTAGGTTGGTTGAATTCCTTCTGAGCCCATTGTTTCTGGAATCTGCTTACCACATGTCACCTCCCTGTGAATTGCCTACTTTCCCTTTGCTGCCCTAGAATCCTAATGCCCTTCTCCTGTGTCTAAAATGACACATAAACCTTAACTAACCAATGTGTCTTCCGGATTCATATCTTATCACACCCCCACATGTACATCTGTAATAAATTTTGGACATGTTCTCCTGTTAATACATCTCATTAACTTGGTTATTAGTCCAGCTAGAAGAACTTAGAAGTTTTTCTTTTTTTTTGTCCCACAAGCACAAGCAGGGAGTGTGCTTGTGCTTGTGGGACAAAACTGAGGACCATAAATAGCCTTGTAATGCCCCGATGGAATGGCTCAGTGGTTGAGTGTCAACACATGAACCAAGAGGTTATTAGTTTGATTCCTGGTCAGAGCACATGCCTGGATTGCAGGCTCCATCCCCACCAAGGGGTATGCAGGAGGCAGCCGATTAATGATGTTTCTCTCATCAATGTTTCTATTTCTCTCTGCCTCTCCCTTCCTCTCTCTCTGCAAATCAATTTAAAAAATTTTTATTAAAAAAATAGCCTTGTTAGGACTTTTTGCTATGCAGTCTTTTTCAACCTGGATTTCTCACTTGACTTACAGGTCACAAAAATGATTTGAGTAGTGATTTAACAAACTCTCCCGGGGATGCTACATAAGTAGGGCATTCTAGACACATGGGAGAGAAGTTATTTTATTACATAATAAGGTTTTCTTGGGGGATATTGGGGCTTAATTCTCTTTCAGAACCTTGGTTGACAAAGGCTGCAGCAGAAAAATTTCACATACTACCAGGCTAGAAAAATGGGTAAAAAAGAAAATAAATCATATGCTGCAGTATCAGAGTGGGTAAAGGTATCAGAGATTCCTATGCAGTGGCACTGGAAAATGGGTGGAGTGGGCAGAGATTCCCATCTCCCACATCAACACACACACCTAGAACGCCTGCTGAAGCCAGCACTCTCCAACAAGCATCTTTGTTCTCTTTATTGCACTGTGTAGTTTCCCTAAATAAACTAATCTAAAGCATGTGCTTGCTTTTGCACATTTACAGTGTGTGCATGTGTGTGTTTGTGTAGCTATGCATACACACAGAGGCATAGGTTCTTATCACTAGCTTCCTTGGACCCACTCTCTACAATGACCTTGGACCCAATCAAAAGAGACTAGTGGTCGGCTGAGGTCAGTGATGTGAGCAAGACTCTTGGGCCATGAATTCTCCCTGCCAGTCATTAACCCTCAGGAAACAGACCTTCCTCACGAAGTTTGCCAAGCTCCCTCCTGCCTGCAAGACTCTGCCATCCCCATATATTGGGAAGAAAGGAACATGTTTAATCAATACTCCTGGTGTGCATGCGGACAGCTGGAATGTAAGCCTGTGGTTCTTCAGCAGGTACCCCAGATGTGTCCTTAGAGTCATGTTGCTTATAAAATGACATGGTAATTTCCTATTATTTCTGACCCTAATGAAATATTTACTTTCTTTCTTAAATATTTATCGATGTAAGAAATCAGCATGGTGCTCTGGGAAGAGTTCTGTTCTAATAGGAAGGAGATCCCGGCCTCTCTCAGTCCCCTACAGATACCTGTGAGGTGCCATGTGCATAACATTTACTTAATACATATTTATTTAATTGGATTGAACTCCACTGGCTGTGACTCTAAATGGCTCTATTAATAATAAATAAGGTTTGCTATTAAGTGATATATTTATTTGCCTATCTGATTATTATCTGTTGCCTACCCTATAATATATACCCCATGAGTTAGGGTCCTTGACAGTTTTATTTACTAAAGTATTCCCAATGCTTAGAACAGTTGTTGGCCCCTGGTAGGTGATCAATAAATGTTTGTTAGATAAATGAACAACCTTTTGCTGAGCTTTTTGAAATATGCCAGGCACTGTGCTGAACAATACGGTATAATACATGTGGTGCCATTTGGTCAAGTGTGTCTCAAACTGTAATGGGCATATGCGTCTCCTGAGATCTTGTTAAAATGCAGGTTCTGTCCAGGCCTGGGGTGGGACTGAGATTTTGCATTTCTAATAAGCTTCCAAGTGATTCTACTGTTGCTGGTCCATGGACCACACCCAATCCTCCAGGCAACCCATTTTCATAGGTACTATTCCTCCATTTTTTTAAGAATGGGAAACTGTTTTCTGGATGTCCAGTAACTTATCCAAGGTCACACAGCTAATGAGTAGGAGAGTTTGACAACAACAACAAAAGTAAGCTAACATGTCTCTGAGTCACAATTCCTAAAACATACATATCTAGGAACAGTCATTTAGGTTGTATTAGATAAATGTTTCAAGGATGCTTAGAGCTAGCTCCATGTTTAGAGCTAAAGTGCCTCATTCATTCATTCAATTATGAATTACATAGCCCTGCCTCTCTTAACGTCCCAGCTTGTTTTGAAGATGCAACTGACTTTATGTATGTATGTATGTATGTATGTATGTGTCTGTCTATCTATCTATCTATCTATCTATCTATCTATCTATCTATCTATCTATCTATCTATCTATCTATCTATCTATCTGTCTATCTATCTATCTATCTATCTATCTATCTATCATCTCTGGTATTAGAAACAAATCCAGTTTCCCCAGCAGTGTTCTTCAGTGGAAATAGTCAGTAGTTCCCCTCAAAGAAAATTCCAGTGGGTTCATGCCTTTCTGCTAATTCTTACAGAATACAGGGGGTCCCAAAAATATATACACAGTTTGAATAATTGTTAATTCCAATGGGTTAAATCTGAAAAGAAAGAAACATCAACTGAGCTATCAGAAAAAAGTATGTGTACATTTTTGGGGGAAATACCCTATATTCTGAGTGTCATCTTACATTGCATACAAAAGCCAAGTTAGAATTTGGCCTTTTTTTTTTTAATTGTGATAAAATACTTAAGTTCACCATTTTAACCATTTTAAAGGGTACAAGTAAGTAGCCCTTAGGACATTTACAATGTTGTGCAACCATCACCCCTAATTCCAGAACATTTTCATCACCTCAAAAGGAAACCACACCCCACTAAGAAGTCATTCCCATTCTCTACTCCTCTCAGCCCCTGGCAATGCTCTCTGTGTCTATAAATTTGCCAATTCTGGATACTTCATAGAAGTGGAATCACTGATGGCCTTTTATATTTGGCTTATTTCACTTAGCACAATGTGTTCAAGGTCCCTTTGCATTGTACATGTATCAGAACTTAATAGTTTTTTACAGCTGAACAGTAACTCCACTGTTTGGCTAAATCACATTTTTTTTATCCATTTACACTAGTTCTTAAGCATTTAGGGTGTTTGTACCTTTTGGTATTGCAGTTAGTCCTCTATGAACATTCTTATATCCTTTTTTAAAAGACTTGTTTTCATTTCCTTTGGTTACATATCTAAGAATGGACTTTCTGGGTCATATGATAATTCTATGTTTTACTTTTTGAGGCAACACAAAAGTGTTTTTCACAGAGGTTCCCATTTCCCCACACCCTCACCAAAAGATTGCTTTCTGTTTTTCCATTATAGATCCTAGTGAATGTGAAGTGTATCTATTTGTGCTTTTGAGGATCATTTCCCTAATGACGAATGGTTGCATCCAAGATCTTAATCAAACCCTGAACTTGACTCAGCACCAGATTTTTCTCCCCCAATTTAGACTTGATCTACCTGGGAGTCAGCATAAGGAAAGCTAAGGTTTCTCTTCCCGGCAATTTACCCCCTACTTCTTAGAAGACTCCCTGTCTCTGGTGATGCTTGGAATTCCTTCCTCAGCCTGCAAGCGCTCTCCTTTTTAGCAGGAGCCAGGATGATCTAGCTCTATTGAGCAGGATCCAAAGCATAGCCATCCCAGCTTTCTATATCTAAGTCATGGATGCTTGCCCTTGTCATCTCTTTTGAAGGCTGAGTCACCGTAGCTGTGTTAGTGTCAGAGTTCACCCTCTAGTTATCCTGGGAAGGAGTCTCACTTCAGGTCATAATATTTGTCAACCACAGGCACACACATGTCCAGCTCTCTGAGTAATCCCAAGGAAACGTACTTTCTGGAGGCTCTGAGTGGAAGAAGTTGCCAACCTTTCTGCCCTTCCCTCTCCCCCAAACCTCTCTCCCCAATAGCGGGGTCTAGAAAACCCTGGGCCTCACAGCACACTTTGAGGGTTCTCTATACAGACATCTCCTTACTTACCCCTCTCCTCCCTATATTCTTTTTGGTGTTTCTCTTCTGTCCCCTTTATCTGACTTTATAAATGCTACTTTTGAACATAATGATTTTTTTTTTTGGCACAGTCACTTCATTATTTGCCCTTGTTTTGGGTTGAATCACATTCCCTCATAATTTTTATGTGGAAATTCTAACCCTTAGTTCCTTAGAACCTGACTGTATTCACAGATCGAGCCTTCAAAGAGATAATTAGGTTAAAATGAGCCCCTTGGGGAGGGCCTTAATTCAATCTGACTGTTGTCCTTAAAAGAGGAAATTGGACAAACAAGAGGACATCAAGGGCACAAGTACACAGAGTGACAACCACGTGAAGAGGGTGCAGGAGGGTGGCCATCTTCAAGCCAGGGAGGCAGGCCTCAGAGGAAACCAAGCTGCCCAAACCTTAACGTTGGACATCAGCCTCTGAAACTGTGAGGAAATAAATTTCTGTGCCTTAAATCACTTATTCAATCTGTGGTATTTTGTTATGGCAGCCTGAGCTAACTAATACACTCCCTCAGTGGAGACTCAGGTGGGAAATGGCCCATTCCAACCTCCTGCCACAGCCGGAAGCTTGTTGATCCCAGCCCTGTAATCCCACACCTTTGATTAGTGACAGGCATTAACCCCTACTAGCTGTGTGCCTTTGGTTTTTCGAAACTATTTCCCTATGTCTAAAATGCTAATACGAATGGGGAAATTACGGCCATCCTACTTTATTACAGAGGTTTCTAAATCAACATATAACATTTTATTTGCTCACATGAGTCTCGCTCTCACCTCTGACGACTGTGAGGTTTAAATGAGAGAATCTATGTGAAAGTGTTTTCAAAATTCTCAAGTGTTATGAAAATGCTCATTAATACAATCACAACATCTACCAAACCGTTAGTGGTGGTGGTGGGGGGGGCGGAAATCAATCGGTGTGTTATTTTGTTTTGAGTGCTGGGTCAGGGTGTAAAGGGGCACGCACGCCCCTCCGTCTGTCAGCAACTGACAATTAATCTGTCTCGGGGTGTTTTTAAACATCGAGAATCATGTATTTTCCATTCACCAGCTGGAAGACTGCCATCCAAAACAGCCAGCATCAGCGAACAGCTAAATTAGTGCTTGCCGCTACTAAGAACTTAATTCCTCCGCTACCTTCTTCACTTCTACCAGCTCATGCAAATCAGCCACCAAATTCCCTGGAGTTGAGCTTGTGCCTAAAACTGTCACTCTGATTCCATGGGACCAGGCATTCATCACATATAGAGCACCCATAGGTCCTAGGAAATGCCCTAGATATTCCACATACATGCATTATCTCATGAAACACTCACACCAATCCTTTAAGTTGCAAGGTAATCGTTTCATGTTAAATGTAAATAAGTTGAAGCTTAGAGAAGCCAGTGACTTTCCATTTACTCATTTGACAAGTTGAGTCCTTTCTACTTGCTAATTCCTGAGTGTATGCTGGAGAATACAACATGAGTGGTGTGATTTTGGTGGGAGAGCAGACCACGAAAAACAAACAAGCAAATATAGAGAGAACTGTAGGTCTGTGAAGGAAATTCACAACAGGTTAAATATCTTGTGTAGGGGAGCAGAGAGCAAGCCGACATGCCAAAAACCCAGAGTTAAGTTTCAGGAGGGAACTTCACAGAAGGAGTGGTAAAATCCCAGGTGGGTGAATGAGAAGAATACTTGATCGGAAA
Organism: Myotis davidii; assembly: GCF_000327345.1. Lineage (NCBI taxonomy): Eukaryota > Metazoa > Chordata > Mammalia > Chiroptera > Vespertilionidae > Myotis > Myotis davidii. Next base: position 3,086,124 of record NW_006297145.1, on the reverse strand, counting down.
ACCAAAAAGACAGGATGTAGCCATCTGTCCCAAGGAATACCCTGGAGACTGAGGCCTGATGACACATCATAAGCCTCTGTAGCTACCACCAGGAGCCCTTGTAGCTTTCCTGTATAGGAGTCGACAAATTCTCTTTCTTACTGAGGTTAAAAATTTAGGAATCTTCGCATAGACGCAAGGACAGAGGAGTTGAACTGTAAGACCTTTTTGGGACACTTACCAGCTGGTATCTTTCGGAAATTGCTTTCATCTCTCTGAGCTTCTGCTTTCGAATCTGCCTTGTCATGATGCTGTGAGTGGCGTCTGAGGGTCGGTGGTGGGGGCAGGGGGAGGGGGTGCCCTGTAGGCGAAGATGCTTAGTCTGCACCACACAGATGTAAGAGGTGACTGAAAAGCAAGCATCTCCCATAGGGAAGTGTGACCCATGCTGGGAATTCAATGCGATGTTAATCCCACAGGTTAAACCTCTTTCAAACAGATGAGTTTACCAGGCCGGGTCCTTATAAACGACTCTGATCACAAACCTGCTGACAAACCAGTCAGCTCTCCCATGTCCTCCAGCATAAGGAACATGCCACCCAGACTCATCACCAGGTCGCTCCCCTCTTACCACCGCCCCTAACGTCTAACGCTGTGTCCCAAACTTCTAGTATTTTGAGGATCATTTAGGAGCTCATGGGGACTTGACAGAAATCCAGAGTCCAGGACACAATTCCTGGCACACGGATCTGAATCTTGAGCCCCGGAATCTGTACACGTACTAAGCAGTGCAGGTGATGGCTGTAGCCAACTTCTTTGGAGAGGTCCTCTGGCCATTGGCCCCTTAACACTGCTGCACAGAACCACCACCTCAGGAGCTTTATGGAAAAAGAAATTCCTGGCAGCAACCTTCATAACATGTGTAATTCAGTGTTTTGGGGTGCTCCGGAGGAACTGCATTTTTAACAAGTACCATCCTCTCCCAAGTTGTTGTCAAGGGTCTGTTGTTCAAGCGTAAAGAAACACTGGTTAAAATCTAATCAATCACCATTTCTTGCTCCCTCTGAACTGCCACCTCCCTGATTTCCCTCCACAGTCTACTATTAATTTGAATTTCAATTCTGGCCAAGGCTCTGGAATTCTGCCCTCTCCTCCACTGCCCTGGAGTTATTTAAATAACATGGGAGCAATATGGACTTTCTGAAGTCCTTCTGGGCTATGGCTTGGATTGTCACTACTTAGATATTGAAGAGGGAAACATATAATTTGAAGATCATCAGAAGGAAAGGAAGGAAGGAAGGGAGAAAAGGAAAAACAAGGGAGGGGAGAAGGAAAAGAGAACCCAAATATTTAATTTAAGTGACAGAAATGGATATGATGTCAAAGACCCTGAAGTCAGGAAGTCCAAATGTGCTGTACCTCTCCACATGCCGGGAGAATGAATACAGGGGAGCCTATTCTCTGACAGTGTAAGACATGTGCATTGCTACAGAAATTTCCGGCTTCTGTGAATGAGAAGGGTAGATGTTTACGTAATCCTGAGGGATTCTTCCAGGCCTCACATCTATTATAAAGAATTTAACCCTGTTTAAGGAATATATGGTCCTTCCTCTAGAGTGAAGCCTGGGAAAAAGAAAATGAACTAAATAAAAAGGCAGGTGGAAAGAAACTAAACCAATTAGCCAGGCAAACGACAATGCTTCCCTAGATCCAAATGCTATGGACCAAATGTTTGTGTAAATGACCCCGCCCCCTTCAAAATTCATTCCATGAAGCATAATCTTCATTGTGATGGTGTCTGGAGCCAGGTGTTTGGGAGGTAATTACATGGTGAAGCTCTCATCTATCTCTCTCTCGTGCGCTTTCTCTCTCTCGCTTTCTCTCTGTCTCTCTCTCTCTCTCTCTCTCTCTCTCTCTCACACGTTAGGACACAAGGAAAAGACCATTTGCAATCAAGAGAGCCCTCAATTTGATCTTGGACTTCTCAGCCTCCAGAACTGTGAGAAATATGTGTTTGTTGTGTTAGCCACTCAATCTAAGGTATTCTGTTGTAGCTGCCTGAACTAAGGCAGAATTCAGCCCACAATAGACTTTTCTGAATCATTAAGCCTCCCAGTTGTCTAGGTGTGACTTTCCCCACCTCAGTTAAAATCACCGGTGAGAGAAAAGGAAATGTGCCTTAAAGCAAATGTGTTAAGTTAGCACCAGAGGGCTTTGGGAGGGTGAGGAGTGTGAGAGTGTGTGTGTGTGTGTGTGTGTGTGTGTGTGTGTGTGTGTGTATGCGCGCGCGCAATGCATTTCCCCTATTTAATGCCTTGACAAATTCCATAAAGGAATCCAACCCACTTTGAGTAGCATTTAGGTTTATTTCCAAACAATTATAGTTTTTCTCCCAAGAGGAATCTTATTAGTTGGTAAGATCTTGTTTACTGTTTTCATCTTAATGTTAGCTCCTCTTTAAAAAATTAGTGTCATATTTTTATACCAAATGTTATATATTATAGAACTTTGAATGAATTCTTCCAAGTGGCAAATAAAGTGCTAATGGAATCATATGGAAGATGTAAAAACAACAGCTAGGCAGGCGTATGTATCTGGGGTTAGATCTTGAATCTACATCCTATGGGATGGCAGGTAAGTTGTTTAAACTCTTTCATGTTCCATTTCCCTATCTGTAAAATGAGAATAATAATGCTTCTGAATTTTGAGTTATATGAAATACTAAATCATTTCATTGTTTAAACCAATTAGAAATGCTTTGTTTTCTTGCTTGCCATGAAAAGCTTGATAAATAACTCACTGTTATTAGCTTATCTATTAATATATGGCTCTCTCTATTTCAGCCCCAGTCTCTCAGTTTGTTTGATCTATGTTTCTATACTTGCTATGATACTGCAGCTTGGGTCTTCAGTAAATCCTCAGCAGGTAATACTTATGATTAAAATAAAATAAAATGGATTATTATTTCACTTGTTCATCATTCACAAAATGCTACTCTAATACAGAAGTTGTGATTTTATTATTTTATCTTTCACCTGTATAATATATATATATATATACACACACACACACACTAGAGGCCCAGTGCACAAAATTTTGTGCACTTGTGGGGGGGGAGAGGGGGTCCCTCAGCCCGGCCTGTGCCCTCTAGTAGTCTGGGACCCCTCAGGAGATAACGACCTGTTGGCTTAGGCCTGCTCCCAGGTGGCAGAGGGAGGCCCAATCCCTAGGTGCAGCCCCTAGTCGGGCTCAGAGCAGGGCCGACTGGGGAGTTGGAGCGCCAACCCCTGTCATGCACAGAGTAGGGAGGATTGGGAGGTTGCGATGCCAACCTCAGTAACTCTCAGGGTAGGGCCAATTGGGGGTTTGGGGCACCGTCCCCTGTCACACTCAAGGCAGGGTTGATGGGGAGGTTGCGGCGCCACCCCCTGTCACACACAGAGCAGAGCCCATCATGGGGGTTGAGGCTCCGTGCCCTGTAATGCACAGAGCAGGGCCAATCAGGGGGTTGGGGAGCTCCCCCCGGTCACGCACAGAGCAGGGCCCATCAGTGGGGTTAGGGCTCCATACCTTGTCACGCACAGAGTAGGGCCAATAGGAGAGTTGGGGCACCACACCCTGTCACACACAGAGCAGGGTGGATCAGGGTGTTGGGGCGCCACACCCTGTCACACTCAGGGCAGGGCCGATGGGGATGTTATGGCTCTACCCCATCATACACAGAGCAGGGCCCGTGGGGTGGGGGGTTGGGGTGCCGCCCTCTATCACCCACAGAGCAGGGTCGAT
>NW_006297145.1:3064565-3082003 GCF_000327345.1 Myotis davidii | reverse complement strand
TATATATATATATTACATGCACACACCCCTCCTTCTATCTCCTTGTCTACTCAACATCCCTTCCATCTTACCATTTCAATCACACTGAGATTTCCCCCTTGGGAATCCATGCTCTTCTCTGGAATAACATACAGACAAGAAGTATGATTGACTTTAGCCCTAATCCAGTACAAACCAGCTCAATGTATGACATTCTCCTGCCCATGATGTTGGTTCATAAAAGGCCCAGTTAGCACTAAAATAGGGTCATTTGCTTGATAGCTGTAGAAGTCCACCTGGTTTACTCCCTTGATATGAAGAAGGAACCATGAAGCCCTAATTGCTGATGGCACTCATCCTGCTATCATGAATGAAACCAGTCTGACTCTAAGAAGGAGGTAAAACCAGGGGAACCACAAAGAAGGAAAGACTAAATCCTTGGCCAAACTGTGCCTGAGCCCATGTATTTCTGGCTTTTTCAATTGTGTAAAGTATTCAATCAAATTTTATCCTTTAAGCTAATCATAAGTGAAGACCAACCAACCTATTTTATCACATACTGGACCTTTCACCTACTTACATTTCCAAATAAATACAGCATCATTTAAATTTCAAAGATAAGACAGGTTAGATTTTGACTTAGATTAAATCTAAAAATTAAGGTTAATAGACAATTTTCCAATATTTTCTCTTCTCATTTAAGAACCAAGTTTATCCAACCGTTAAATCAAATCTTCCCTTAAATTCTCTCTAATATGATTTTATAGATTTATTTATGACTACATATTGCCCATTCAATTTATGCCTTAATATTTCATATTTTATTGCTATTATGAAAAGATGTTTAAGTATGTTTTCCAAATGGTAATTGTTATTATACTAATATTCTTCTTGGCAGTTTAGAGTAGTTTTCAGAAGTTCAGTGCCTTGGAAGCAGACCATCTTGATCTAAAATATATTTTTATTGATTTCAGAGAGGAAGGGTTAGGGAGAGATAGAAACATCAATGACTAGGGAGAATCATTGATCGGCTGCCTCCTGCATGCCCCACACCAGGGATGGAGCCTGCAACCCAGGCATGTGTCCTTAGGGAGAATAGAACCATGACCTCCTGGTTTATAGGTCAAAGTTCAACCACTGAACCATGCCAGTCGGGCTTTAATTGCTTTTTAGAAGCTGATCTGGGGTTGATGTTCTTAAATCTTTCCTTTTCCCTTCCTCTATCTATGTATCTATGTATGTATGTATGTATGTATGTACCTACCTACTTACCTACCTATCTATCATCTATCTATCCATCCATCCATCCATCCAGTGTTGGGCAAAAGTAGGTTTACAGTTGTTCATACTGAAAAAATACAAAAAGTAATAAATAGCAATACAAGAATAAACTGTTTTGATACCACTGTAAACCTTGTATATATAAACACACACACATACACATACACACATTTCCCCTTTGAACTCTTCTATATTAATGTGCATTTGTGAGAATCCAGTACAAACCAGCTCAATGTGTGACACTGAGAATATATAAAATTAAAAATGGCATTATTAACAATAATGGACATCTTATTGGTGTATTTAATGGGAATATCTATGGAATTTCTTCATTGACAGTGATCATGTTCATGATATTGGCTTTAGCGTGACCATCTTTATTGTTTTAACAGTGAATTTATTTTCCGCGTCCCTTCTTTCATTTCTACCTTCCTCCTTCCTTACTTCCCATAAGTACATAAATGTCTTTTTTGTGTTAAAACTTCAAATAGCAAAAGGCAAACAATAAAAGGTGAAATTTTTCCTTCAATACTAACTTCATCTCTGTTCCCTTCCATAAAATTCCCTTATTAACAATTCAGTGGTATATATAAGCATATACAACAAACATAATTTAAAGGTTTCATTTTTCCTGATAATTTATTTCCTCTAAACTTAAAATTTTTGTACAAACCAATTTATATATTTCTAATTACTGTGTAATACTTCACGGTAGCTGCTTCGTAATCCACAGCAGCATATGACAGCTTGTTTGACCACATCTCTCGCAATAGGTGGAAATTTAGAGATTTCCATTTTTTCATTATTACAAATAGTGATTTAATAAACATTCTTGCATATGCATTTGCAAGTGGGAATGATTCAAAATAGGAGAAAAATCTAGAGGTTTAATTACTAGGACAATGGATATGTACATTTTTATTTGGAAAAGTATTGACAAACTGCTCTCTGAAAATTTTCTAACACTTAAATTCCTATTTTTAAAGCTGGGATTTAGAAATAAAGTTCTGTTTAAGTTTATTAATTGCTTTTGGCCATATGATATATGTCTATGCATTTTCTTGTACTCTGTATGTTTTGTGGTTTGTTATATTGGTATGTTTTCTGAATTTGAACCATTACTGTATTCCTATCCAAAAATATTTTACATTTTGAAAGATAAGAAAACCATAGTTAGAATAGGATAAAAAGGAAGTATTAATGAAAACACAATAAATGGGAGTTCTTTTAATTCCAACTAATTATTTGAAAATGTAGAATTAGATGCTATCAAATTATACTAATAAGTTATGCATATGTGATAAAAGAAAAAGGCAAAAGCATAAAATATTTTGAAAAGTGACTAATGGGTGTATGTCATCATTATGTTTATGTGGTATTAAGAATGTTTATCGACCATTTTTAGATAATGATGGCTAATTCTGAAATAAAGTGCTTAGCCGCTATAAATCATTCTAAAATATAAAACAAACAAAAATTTATACATCCAAAGCAAATAGTAGACAAAAATAAAATGCATTTTTAACTCAATGAAAAGGATGATGGCTGACATACCGTACTGTTACAATATTCTACGATGCTGATCTAAGTTCACTCACTCATCAAAGATGGAATGAGTATGAATGATTTGAAGAAAAAATAAATAGTTCAGTAATAGTTTCATCTGATTCAAAGTCACAGAAATGACAAGCATGTAGGCAAATAAATTCCTACGAAATGAAAGCAAGGGTGGTGAAGAAATATATTCAAAATTGATAAAATATACATAAGGCCATTGTACTATAATAACAGGGACACTTGGTGGTAATATCCAGAATTGATAATCTTAGAAAGATGAAATAAAACATCATCATAGTACATAAAGCAAAAATTGCTCAAAACATAAAGGGTATGCCAGAACACAGTTATCAGATTCAGCTCATTATTATCACTGTGCGACAGTTATATTAGGAAAAAATACTTAGAGAAGCTATTCTTAAGAGGTGTTTGGGACTATAAAAATCCTCGAAAAAAGGGTATTTTTGAAATTAAATAGACTTTTGTCTCAGTCCTGACACTTTTATAGCTCTTTTCCTTGTACTGAATACCACGTCTAAAAAGTTGATGTGGGTACTGTCACAGCTTCAGTTATTATGAGAAGTATGTCAATTTCTTTAGGTTCTTAGCATGAAAAAATAGCTGAAAACCATACAAGTAGTTTATCTATTTTTTCAGTGAGAACACATACACATATACACATACATACACATATTCCTTAGAAGGAACATGTGTTCTTTTTTCTATAAATAGAGCTCATATAAAGAAAATTGAAAATTTAACAACAACTAAATTGCAGAAATCTGCAGACTTCAGACACCAAGGACAATTCTTAAAAACTAGAAATTAATAATGTAAAACTTAAACACAACTGTAATGAATGAAAACTTTTTAAAAATGAACCTCCAAATAATAATCATGTAAAAGATGAAATAAGAGACACAATGAAAGAATTTTGTAAAATATGTGAAAAGTTCTTTAAAGTGCATTTCTAAGATGCTTATTAAAATGGATTATATATGCAAGAACCCAAATTTATTTTTCACCTCAAATATGTAAAATGGAATCTATATTACATAATTTTAAAAACAATTTTTAAATTAAATATGATATAAGTATGTAGAAAGCCTTTTATTATCTATGACAAGGGTCCAGGGAGCAAAACATTATGTCTAAATGAATAAGAAAACTTCAAAGACTATTTCTTTCAGGCAAAGTTACAAGTGTCATTTAGTGATCTAGAGCTATTATTTTAAACACTGGGCTAATTTTGATGTTTAAGAATATCATGGACACATTGACTCAAGTGTTGCAGAAGCAGAGTAAGGCATCATAGGGAACCAATTTAACTTTTCAAGAATTGGACACTGAGAAAAAAACACACAGCTCTAATCCTAGTCTGACACTTTACAGGGCCAAAGTTTGACACTTTGCTAGTGCTGTGTCACGATGACTTTTTTGAATCTCCCATTCATCTCCTGTAAAAGAGGGTAAAGGGATAGAGGCATCTATTTCAGCCAACCACAGATGGGTTGAGGGGCCTCTGATGAAAAATGCACACTGGATAAATGCACCTGTCTCTAGTTTTTCTTTAAGCTTGATGATAAAGGAGTTTTAAAAAGTGATCATCCCTCAGAGACAGCAGAGTTTTCATGGCCATAATGCTGGAGAATGAACAACTGACTTAAAAACAAATTAAACTGCAAAAGCAGAGGGAATGCACATCTAATTGCCTGCAGAGGTGGGTGGCAATAGGAAAAGTGAAGTGGATGAGTTCTGTAAAACTGGAAAAAGACTCAGAAATTAGAGCCATGCAGTTTCTCAGAAGGCAGAAGTAAAGTTTTGGGTAAAATAAGAAGGACTGGATAAAAGTATGAATAAGCAGACAATTAGTTCCCCAAATCTCCCTCCTATCACATACAGCTTAGAAACTGCCCAGCAACCCCACCCCAGTAGATGGAAAAATGCAGCTGAGTAGTTAAATTGAACCAGAGAAGCAGGGGACTCTGTGATACCTGAAATAGCAGAGAGCAGATATGAAAAGAACTGGATTAAGTGGAAATCTACATAATTAACCATGACACCCCACAGCCCCTTTTCTCTAACTCAGCATAGGATAGTTAGTAGCCAGAGGCACTCCGCAAACTGGAGACTGGAGGATTGCTAAAAATAAACGGATCCAACTACAAATTAGGACATTTAGTGACAATCTCCACGCTCTGATCAATCAGCCTAAAGTAAGCATAGTAGTGGACAAGTCTCACAGGAAACAGAAAGGTTCATTTAAATACTTCATTTAAGTATGAGTAATATAGGGACCACCCAAAATTTAAGAAGAATTTCTACCCAAAAGGAGACAAAAACAAACTAACCAAAGGAATTGGGGGAAACGAAGAGAATTCCCAAACTATCCTATATAATAAAAGGGTAATATGCCAATTGACCCTAATGGTGGAACAACCGGGAAGAACTGGTCACTGTGATGCACACTGATCACCAGGGGGCGGACGCTCAATTCAGGAGCTGCCCCTTGGTGGTCAGTGCGCTTCCACAGGGGGAGCTCTGCTTAGCCACAAGCTGGGCTGATAGCTGCGAGCACAGCGGGGGTGGTGGGAGCCACTCCCGCCTCTTAGACAGTGCTAAGAATGTCCAACTGCGGCTTAAGCTATCATTTGGACATCCCCTGAGGGCTCCTGGACTGCCAGAGGGATGTCTGACTGCCAGCTTAGGCCTGATCCCCTGGGGAGTGGGCCTACACTGGCAGGTGGACATCCCCCGAGGGGTCCCAGACTGCAAAAGGGCACAGGCTGGGCTGAGGGATGCCCCCCCCAAGTGCACAAATTTTCGTGCACCAGGCCTCTAGTAATGCTATCTATAATAATAAAAGTGTAATATGCTAATTAGGCTGGACGTCCTTCCACTTCCGGACGAAGCAGGGGCTGCTAGGGAAGCCCGGGTCCAGGTGCCAGAGGGAAGCCGGTGCTGGCAGCCGGGGGAAGGAAGGCCTACCCTTGCACGTATTTTGTGCATTGGGCCTCTAGTAATTACTGTAATCAATATCATTGAATATATAAGGAAAATATTAAAGCTACAAAAATTACAAAACAATAAAGCACTCTTGAAAATTAAATGCATAGCAAACATTTTAAAAAGAAAAAATATTAGTAAAAATGGAAGATACATTTGAGGAAATATAAAGGAAGAATAATGAACCTAAGATAAAAAAAAACACAAAAAAAAACAGTAAGAGATAAAGAAGATGAGTTATAGTGTAGGAGGAACAAAATCTGACTATTAGGGATCAGAAGGAGAGACTAGAGGAAATGGAGGGCATGACATTATCAAAGATAAATTTAAGAACATTTTCAAGAAGTAAAGAATAGATCTACCCAGATTAAAAGAGTCAAACAGCCCAGGCTTTGGGCTCAATCCCCAGTGTGGGGCTTGCAGGAAACAGCCGATCAATGATTTTTCACTCATCACTGATGTTTATCTCTCTGTTTCTCTGTTTCTCTCTCCAGAAAGGAATGGATCCATCTTGGGCCTGGAAAGGTATTTCAACGTATCTGAGCTTCACTGAAGTTGAGGCATAAAGGAAAAGAAGTGACTAGATAAGGAAAACATACCAGGGTTTGGGGCATGGATCAAAAATACATGGTTTTGAAAAGGAATATATTTTAATTTACTTTAAAAATGAAAAAAAATATGTTAGAAAATAAAAACTGATGGCAAATGAGATGCTCATTTCAAATATGCCTGGAAATATATGTTGATTTTTGTCAAATCATTTGATAAGTATTCATGGAAAACACTGCATTTTAGAACTCAGAGCTGCAGGCAGGAAGAGTGAAATCATATTGGCGTTCAGATTAAACAGACTCACAATCCCTGAACAAGTATGAAAAATACGTGTCTGAGTGTCCTGACCTAGAGGACCTTTCTCTCCATCCTGTTGGGGCGCAAAAGGAGTTCTGCCCATGTCACTCTGATTAATCTACGTCTCAGCTTTCAGCTGCTTCACACTGGCTCCCTGTAACTTCACATATTGATAACCAGGCTCATATATCACAGAGCTGAGAGAATGACAGTTTCAGTGCATAATGGCTCAAGCTTTCTACAATAATCAGATATTCAATAATTCATGAAAATATATCCCCCCAAATCAAATTGGAAGCTATTTTGTGTAATATATTATTTAAAATTCAATATTATAATGCACACAACTTCTCCTCAGCCAGAGGAGCACCATTTCAAAATATGATTATGTGGGGACTCTATTTAAAAGTGACAATTCTGCTTTTCATTTGTTTAACGGCTTAAGCGGAGGAGCTGAACTGGAACCAAATCATCTGACAAAGAAACCAGGGCGGCCACAGTGACTTTGAAAAAGTGACATTAAAACCTAAAAAAATAAAAAACAAAAATGCACATACATTTGGATGGCAGAGACATGTGTGTTTTGGGGGAAATTTTCTTAATTTCTTTAGTTCAACATCAGTTGGCTCCAAAATAGTCCCCTTCTAGTTAACTGACATCTGTCATCATTGTAAGATAAATTGTGAATTCTGACATCTGGCAGTCCAGACACCCCCACCCAACCCAATGCTGTTACAGTCTGGGTTGCTTTCAAAGCCATTGTTTTTTTTTAAAAATATATTTTATTGATTTTTTACAGTGAGGAAGGGAGAGGGATAGAGAGTTGGAAACATCGATGAAAGAGAAACATCGATCAGCTGCCTCCTGCACACCCCCTACTGGGAATGTGCCTGCAACCAAGGTACATGCCCTTGACCGGAATTGAACCTGGGACCCTTTAGTCCCCAGGCCGATGCTCTATCCACTGAGCCAAACCAGTTAGGGCTCAAAGCCATTGTTTACTAAGTTTAATTCTAGTGGATGGGGGTGGGGGGGTGTCTCCTAAGCACATCCTCAGAATTCTGGTTTCATATTATTTTCTTTTTTGGAAATTCCCTTCCACATCTCTCTGGCCTATCTGAAACCTTCTTTTACCTAATACGTCACACTGAGTAAAGACTTCCCCAGCTTTCCAAACCAGATATGGCCCATCCTTACTCAGAACATGTATAATGTTAATGATGTACAGCACTCATATCATTCCAGTAGCTACCACTTATTAGTATTGATCATATGTCAGGCAGTGCCTAATGTCCTATTCTGACATTGTTTTAATAAGGCACTAGACCACCATTGCTACCCCATGTTATTGATGAGGAAACTGAGCCTCAGCAGTGTCCAATCCGTTGTTTAGAGACCCAAATCAGAAAGCACTAAAGAGGCAGAAGGTGGTTTGGGTTCGCATTTCCCAGGTGCCTGCAGTGGGGCGTAGTTAGGGCTTTATATGTGTGGAATGATGCTCTCTGAGCATTCAAAAACAAATCCCTGAGCATTCAACTGTGAAAAGCTATTGTTGTGTTCTTACCTTGTAGGCAATGTGGTTGGAAGAGACCAGCATCATTACATTAAGCAAACACATAGCACAATAAAGCCTGGTGTTTTAGAACAAGCACTGAACTCAGTCGAGAGCCCTGTGACTCTCTGGGCTCTCACAATTTGTAGTTATATGAACTTAAACCAAGATGCTGACTTGTCTTGTTTTTAGTATCTTCACCAATAGTAACTTCACTCTATTGTGTAATAGGATAACTTCCATAAAGTGGCATAACATTGTGGTTAAAAACTAGGCTCTAGCCCAGATGGTATGGCTCAGTGGTTGAGTGTCAACCTATGAATTGGGAGGTCATGGTTTGATTCCTGGTTAGCACACATGCCCAGGTTGCAGGAGGCAGCCAATCATTCATGTTTCTATCTCTCTCTCCCTTTCCCTTCCTCTATGAAATCAATAAAAATATATTAAATAAACAAACAAAAAACTAGACTCTAGGGCAGTGGTCGGCAAACTGTGGCTCGTGAGCCACATGCAGCTCTTTGGCCCCTTGGGTGTGGCTCTTCCTAAGCCTTAGGAGTACCCTAATTAAGTTAATAACAACGTACCTACCTATAAAGTTTAAGTTTAAAAAATTTGGCTCTCAAAAGAAATTTCAATCGTTGTACTGTTGATATTTGGCTCTGTTGACTGATGTGTTTGCCAACCACTGCTCTAGGGCATCAAGGCCCAGGATTGATGTCAGCTCTGACCTGCAGGACACTAAGCAAGTTATTCACTTTCTCTATGTCTCAGGTTCCTAGTACGGGAAATTTGCATACTAGTACCTTTTACATGCTTTCCTAAATGCAAATCCAGTAGAGAAATGTCTGCTACATAATTTCTAAAATAAATGGTCTCTCATTGTTATGTACGTTTATGGAACCCCACACATAATAGGTCCACAGAGAATATTCCCTTTTATTTTTCCCCCACCACTCTGAAAAACTGACTTAACTTTGTTGGAACTCAGTTTGCCTCACTTATTAAATCAGAATGATAAAACTGACCTTTCTCCAAATAGCAGGCTAACTGACATTTTAATAATATTTTCAACACTGAGATGCCAATAATAGGCATGCAGTTCTGAATTTGAAAGCAAACATCCTCCTCAGTAAAAAGAAAGTTAAAATGGGAAGAACAAACTCAAAGCTATATATGAAAGCAGAGAAGAAAATAAAAATATATTGGGTTGGGTGATTTAATAAGGATCTATGGGAACCTCTGATTTGAACTGGGTCCTAATAGATGGATAAGACTAAAAATGGTGGAAAGGATATAAAAGTATGAAAAAAGAAGCCTACTTCACACAGATTTTTGCCATGATTTAGACAATTATTGACTGGGTTAGATAATTTGATTACATATTACAATGTTTTCTGGCTGCAGACAGAGTAACGTAGAGGAAGAACTTAATACTCTAAAAATAAACATCATCATCATATCTTTCTTTGTTGGCTATTATGATCTGAGTGTTTGCCTTTACTATTTTTAATTATTTTATATACTAAGTGTTTGATATAATCTTCACCACTCAGAAAAATAGGAAAATATGATTCAGCAAGGCCAAGTCCCTTGACCACGGATTCGTCTCATGAGGGTGACGCTCAGCTGTGAACCCCAGCTCCTCACCATACCTCATGTCCTCCCTCTCTAGGTTTCTGGCTATATCATTGTAAATGATTAGGAGTTTAATGGATTAAAACTATTATGAAACATGTTTTTTTTTATAAGAGTCCATTAACATAATGAAAATATGCAAATTATTAATTTCAAACTATCTAAACAACAGTAGGCACATTTTTCTCCTGCCAAGGAATACAAGCTTAATGAGATTGGACTGGCCCAGTGGTTCAGATGCCTAAGCCAGGAAGTGAGAAAAAGTGAAAACAGGCATACAAGGTAAAAAAGGGTGATTGCTGGCCCCATCCCCGGACCTCAGAGTGATACAGACAACAATATCCATAAGAAACCAAACAATTTCAGCCTTAAACGAAGAACTCTTGTCAATTGCCCACTTACCCCTGTATGTTGTGATTTCCAGATCACAGAGTAGTTTTTCCCAGTAGTCTGACTCAAAGTGTAAAATTATAACTATATTTCTCATTTATTCCACCATTCCTTCATCCCTCCCTTCCTTCTTAATGTATTCCTTAACCACTTGTACTAAACACTGTGTTAAATTTTTTGACCAGTTAAATGATCTGCAATAAAGACATGAATTCTGCCTTCACTGAGCTTATAGTCTACTAGGGGAGATGGTCAGTTAAGCAAGAGATTACATTACATGCGATATTACATGTTATTTGTGGAAAACCACTTAAATATTACTCAAAGTAAGTTGAGAAGTAAAAGATAATTAGTAGCCAGATAAATACTCTGTGTGGGTGGGACGTTGGAGTGTGAGGATCTAGCGCTTGGTTTAATGCTCTGCTTATGACCTTCTTGGCAGTTTTAGTACTTTTTGAACAAGAGGGCCCACACTTTTTGTTTTTTGCTAGTCCCTGAAAATTATGAAAATATATATTTAGAGATTTATTGCAAGGGAGCAGCTTACATGACTGTGGGGCTAGTTAGGAAAATAAAACATTCCGTAGGGCAGTGATGGCAAAACTTTTGAGCTTGGCGTGTCAGCATTTTGAAAACCCTAACTTAACTCTGGTGCCATGTCACATATAGAAATTTTTTGATATTTGCAACCATAGCAAAACCAAGATTTATATTTTTGATATTTATTTTATACATTTAAATGCCATTTAACAAAGAAAAATCAACCAAAAAAATGAGTTCGCGTGTTACCTCTGACAAGCGTACCTCTGACAAGCGTGTCATAGGTTCGCCATCACTGCCTTAGGGCAGGCCATTTGGAAGGGCAGAGCTCTCAGGATGGCAGGCTGAGAGCCTGGGGAATGAGCTGAAGCTGCTGTCCACAGGAGGAATTTTTACATCTTTAGCAAAATCTCACTCTGTTCTTAAGGCCTTTCAGGTGATTGAATAGGTCCACTTGTGTTATCTACAATCTGCTCTATAAATCGACAGTCTAGAAACTTGGAGACCTTGGTGTCAGAAAAGTGAACTGTGCCTGTATCCTAAATAACCTGAGATGAGATTGTCACTAAGCACATTTCCATTAAGAAAAAAATCGGATTAAAGGTGATGCCTGTACATTTCTATCTATTCACTTGTTTCAGTGGCTTCAAGATAGGAGGCCACTGAATTGAAGGAGATGGGCATTACATACTAACAGAATCTAGTAAATTATAGAAGACCACGGCCAGGATTAAGAAATATGAACATAAGGACTATTTGGTTGCAGAAATATAAGCTCATAACTCACTGTAAAGCGTAGATTGGATTAGATGTCTACTTTATAGTTGTTGCCCTCCCCTTTGTATTTTATTGCCAAGAAAGCCAAAGATGTCATACAAAAGATAACTGTTCACTCCCAAACAACCTCTGAGGCCCTAAACTTGTACCATGATGAAGAAAGTAGCAACACCTACTAGCATCCAAGGACACACTCTTCAATTTTATTTTTATGTATGAAAACAAGGTATATCAAAAAGGAAGTATTATCCAGAAGGTAAAGCTATGAGCCATAAAGACCACTGGGGAAATTGGTGCTTTTTAGAGAGCAAAACCAGGGTCCCCCCAAAAAAAGTTTCTTTTCTACCAGGAGACAACATATTGCAGTTCTTGACAAGTATTATTTCATTACTAGAGGCCCAATGCATGAAAATATGTGCAAGAGTAGGCCTTCCTTCCCCCGGCTGCTGGCACCCGGGACCCAAGCTTTACTCTGGACGCCGCTGACAGGTGCCCGGGACCTGGGCTGCTTTGCTCCAGCCCTGGCTTCATCCAGAAGGATGTCCGGAATGACACTTGGAAGGACATTCAGTCTAATTAGCATATTAACTTTTTATTATTATAGATTGCAACAGACAAATGACTGTTTTAAGTTTTTATTTTCAGAATTTAGATATAATTCCAGTACAGTACCTTATTCCCTCATTGTATATTAGACATGTGAGGGATCAGGACTGGGGTATAGTAGATACTGTATACTTAATAACAGATTCCTATACTTACAAAAATCACCAAATAGATATAAGGGATCCAGACTTTGAGCTAGCTGTGATTAAAATAAGGCCTCCAATAGGCAAAAAGGGAAATGTGTAGAGTATACTTGGATTGTGGCATAGAATCCAAAATTTCCAGAATACATTCAATTACTGTTAATACTAGATTTCCTCTCTTTGCCATGGTTTAGTACACTGTCCTTCAAGAAATTTTATTTCCTAAACTTATTTACAGCTAGGTGTTGTCATGTGAAGAAGTTTGAACTAATACAGTGCCATTGGAAGTGACTGCTACAATTTCCAATTCCCTTCCTTAAAAATGAAGCTGTTTGTCCTGAATTCCCCTACCTGTCAATAAATGACAATGATTTGATCCCTGGAATTAGAGATTAAATTCACATTTTGAGAAAAGCAACCCAATAACCCATCTAGATTCTCAATAACCTCATAAGAAAGAGTCCCTTCCACTTGGAAACCTCTGTACCATTAAGTGAGAGAGAAATAAACTTTATTTGATTTAAACCATCGGGATAAGACAAAAGGCAGAGTCTCATAAACTCTATGTCACCCCTAGTCTACCAATCCTCCCATAGGTGACAACTATACACTCTAGAAAAATAATAAAAATCAGCTGCATAGACACTGGTGAGTGAAGCAAAGTGGATAATATTAGAGGGGCATTGAACCTTGGGAGAAAGTAATTATCAGTGAGAAGGTTAGTTTCCTATTAGTTTGGCTTTTAGCTTACAGATTGTTCCCAGATGTCATCACGTGAAGAGACTAATAAGACGTGTATAGAAACCCACAGGTGCACTGACTTGAAGAATCATGGAACAGAATTTGGGGCAACCACAACCATAGACTGTGTGGAGAGAAGCCCTAGAGATGAAAGAACCAGGAAGGGGGAGTTACAAATTCATGGTAGAAAACCTTCAAAAACAGCTAGCTGGCCCCTGAACTCTGAATGTGGTGAGCAGAATTCTAGCATCCCAATTAAAGATAAAAAATATTAACTGGGATTTTAGAATCTGGAGTTTGAGTTCAGACAAATCAATTGCCTGCTGAAATGTAAAAACGCCAGCAACAAAAAAGCAGTACTTTTAAATAAATCTAAGATAATTCAGTCTTTATAACATATTATTTAAAATGTTAAGAACCCACTTGAAGTTACCAATTATATGAAGAAACAGAAAAAGGTGAAAATGGCAATTAATAGAGACTAACCTTCAGCAGCTACTATAACTCTGCTTAAGGGCATAAGCTAAAATATTTTTAAAACAAATAAAAAAAATAGGACATTTCAACAGAGAAATAGAAACTATAAAAAGCTCCAAGTAAAAATTGTGTGACTAAAACTGGCAAAATCTGAAAGAAAATTTAAAATAAAAGGATGGGCAAAAGAACAGATTTGAAATAACAGAAGGTGTCAATGACACAGATGAATAGAAATCACCAAATGTGGGGAAAAAAGATTAAGGATGTAGACAGAATCTCTGGATCCTCTTGGGGAATCTCTAATGGTCAAATATACATAATTGGAGGAGAGAAATTGGAGTAGCAAAATTATCTGAAGTCTGAATAAAACACAGTTTATTTTTCAAATTAATTGAAGAGATACATTCAAAATTGAAGAAGTCCAGAGAATGGCAAGCAGAATAAACATTTTAAGAAGTCATGCCTAGCCCTAACCAGTATGGTTCAGTGGATAGAGCATCATCTTTCAGACTGAAGAATCCTGGACTCGATTCCAAGCAAGGACATGTACCTTGGCTGCAGGCTGGATCCCCAGCCCTGGTTGGGGTGCAGGCGGAGGCAACCAAACCATGTGTCTCTTTCACATCCATGTTTCTCTCTCTCCGTCTCTCCCTCTCCCTTCCACTCTCTCTAAAAATCAATGGAAAAATTATCCATGGGTGAGAATTAACAACAACAAAAAAAAAACAACCAAAAAACAAAACAAAAAAACCACAGCAACACACCAACAAACAAACAAAAACAAAAAAGTATGCCTAAACATAACAGAGTTATTGTGATTAAAACAAAACGTAACTAAAAGTCAAAAAAGAAGGGAAAAAAGGGACACATGGCATGTACAAGAATGGCAATGAGAATGATCTCTGACTTCTCATTAGAAATGATGAAATGGCACGTTTAAAGAACTGAAAGAAAAAAATCCCTGAAATCTAGAATTTTATATCCAATAAAACTGTTAAAAATAAAAGTGAAACAAAGAATTATTGAGCTAGAGGAAAGCTAAGAGTACGTGATACCAGCAACTATGTACTACAAGAAACCCACAGGAAGTATTTCAAACTGAAAAGAAATAATAGCAGATGGAAATATGAACCTTTAGGAGGAAGGGATAGCAGTGGAAATGGTGTGCAAATGAAAATAATAACTGTAATTATGAAATAATATTATTCTTTTCATTTGTTTAAAATATGTATGCCTATTTAATGCAAAGCTATCATTGTAATGAGTGATTTATAATGTTTGCTAAAGACGGGGAGGAGCAAAAGGAGGTTTACCACTGTGAGTGCCTGAAACACAGACCTTATTCTTATATTATTTATTGTGTTATTTAGCATCCAAACAACTGTAAAACTACTTTTGCCCCACCCTTTGTACTATACATAAGTGTAACATAAAGAGATTTCTACCACTTCAGGTTTCTTATATTTTACTTTTGGTGTCATAACTTTATAAGTTAACAACTTTAAAAGTAAAAATTTTAAAATGTATATTGTAGTCTCTAGCACAACGCATTATTTAGTCTAGCAACAAAATTCCATGAACTGGTGGCTTAAAACAACAGAAATGTTTTGTTTTGTGTTTTATTTTGGGCCAGAAATCAGAAGTCAAGGTGGGGAGGATATTTTCTTGCCTTTCCAACTTCTAGAAGTCTATGATATTCCTTCCTTGACTTGTGGATGGCATTCTCCCTGTGTCCTCACACCATCATCTTCTCCCTGTGCATGTCTCCCTCTGTTCCCAAATTTCCCCTTTTTAAAATGACTCATCATATTGGTTTAGGGCCTAACCTAATGACTTCATCTTAGCTTGATTATCTGTAAAGGCCCTATCATCCAAGAAGATCACATTTACAGATACTTGGGGTTAGGACTTCAACATCAGTTTTTAAAAATATATTTTTATTGACTTCAGAGAGAAAGAGAGGGGGGGGAGAGAGAGAGATAAAAAACATCAATGATGAGAGAGAATCATTGATTGGCTGTCTCCTGCATGCCCCCTACTGGGGATGAAGCCAACAAACCGGAATCAAACCCAGGACCCTTTAGTCCACAGGCTAGTGCTCTGTCTGCTAAACCAAACTGGCTAGGGCATCAACATCATTTTGAAGGGCTCCAATACATATATATATGAGTTTCTTCAAACAGAAATTTAGCATGTACCCTAAAAGTAATATAGAAAAATAGAGGCCTGGTGCACAAAATTAGTGCATGGGGCCTGGCCAGCAATCAGGGCTGATTGGGGCCTTCCAGCTGCCGGCTGGAGCGTTCCTTCTGGCTGCAGCCGGGGCCTCCCTTTACCAGCTGCCAGCTGCCAGCCCAGGACTTCCTTTGTTCCTCACCACTCCCTGGTGGTCAGCACATGTCATAATGAGCGCTCAGTCTTTCAGTTGAAGTCCCATAGGGACAATTTGAATATTAGGCATATATATTATTATTATCATCCCCATTTTCCTGATGAAAATCCTGAGGTTTGGCCAAATTAAATAGTCTGCTTGAAGTCTAGCATCTATTAGGTGGGTCATACTTTGAGATTTTCAAATGGGCACTTTTACTCACTGCATTCTACGTTTCGTTTCACTGAGATTCTGAGCAGGTAGCGCAAGGTCACAGCCCAGGCTAGGATTGAATGGAAACTAGAACACAGGAGTTTGGATTCTCAGGCCCGAGGTCTTTTCACAGTAGCAGTATGCTTCCTCTCACTCTCTTAGATTTCAGAGACCTGTAACAACAAAGGTCCAAAGGGAGCTCATGCTTAACAAAGTTGATTACCTTCTTTTAAAAGGTGACAGTCATCATCAATATAATTCACTGGGACTTCTAGTAGGCTTTTGATACAATGCACACCAAAGGCTAATCCATAAGGTTAATGTAGAGGGGGTGGGTGGAGAAGTAGTCAATTGGATAAACATTTTACAATGGGAACAGTAATGGAGGGCAAGAGGTCTATAGAAAGTGGCCTTGGCTAGGTCATAAAGATTATTCAATGCCAAGCTTAATCTAACTCATGCATCAGTTACCTGGAAATGTTAAAATCGTGTTCTAGTT
This sequence comes from Myotis davidii, assembly GCF_000327345.1. Classification (NCBI taxonomy): domain Eukaryota; kingdom Metazoa; phylum Chordata; class Mammalia; order Chiroptera; family Vespertilionidae; genus Myotis; species Myotis davidii. The sequence continues at coordinate 3,065,387 of NW_006297145.1, read as the reverse complement.
TAAAAAACAAAAGCTGAAAACATAAGCTTTTGCTGGGGACAATCAACAGGACTTCCAATAAATCTCATATAAGAAATTCTTTTAACCCTTCTTTAAAATGTTGAAGAACTGAGGCTCAAAAGAATTTAGTAAGATGACCAAGAAAGTTTTGTAGTTAGTAAGCGATAAATAGGAAAACCAGAATTGAAATTTAATTCTTGTTAACTCCAGAGCCCTGGCTCTAGACATGATTCCATCTTAATTTTTGACATCCTAGTTTCCTAAAGGGAGCACCCTTTCCTTTCATGCCAGGCACTGTGTATGACTCCCCATGGAAACAACCCCCTCAATGTCTTCTAGTGTGACCACCAAAGAGAGATATACAGGGTGGAGCAAAAGAAGGTTTACAGTTGTTCCTATAGAAAATAATACAGTAATAAATTGCGTATTCACAACTGCAAACCTACTTTTGCCTCACCCTGCATTCACTTCTTTGAAAATTTCCTAAACTGTACAAGAAGAGAAAATCAAATGAAGTGAAATCCAGAATGAAATTCTGTGAGGTTCATTAGGCAAAGTGGCAGGGAGTGTGATCATAAGTTTCTAGAAATAAAAAACAAAACAAAACACTTTCTGCTGAGAAAGGAGAGGAGTATCTTAGATAAGCAAACATTTTGTTATTATCAGAAACATACCCATTTTCTTCTTCAGTTATATGCATTGTTTCCATGTGTTTCTGAAGGGCAGTTTGGCCACATGTGGCTGCGGCCACAATTCCCGACGTCTTTCTTTTTGATTTCTATATGCCCATCTACTTTCCACCTAAGGTCATAATTTCTAATT